>NC_137497.1:43687005-43984505 GCF_041902795.1 Electrophorus electricus
GGCTTGATTGAAAACTTGACTTAAAAATGCTAGTATTAGTTGCACTGTAGGTAGTAACATACATGCTACCGGGACCGTGGACTTGTGTTTACAGAATGAATCATTCGTTCACTTAACTGCTCATTGTCGTGTGTGTGTGTAGGCTGCTATCGTCAGAATCATGAAGATGAGGAAAGTACTGAAACACCAGCAGCTCCTTGCTGAAGTGTTGAACCAACTTTCCTCGCGCTTCAAACCCCGTGTCCCTGTCATCAAGGTAGTTAAACCTGCTACCATGATGGCTCATACATAGCTCACACATGCTGGCATTTACCCAGAATTTGCATACCAAATGCGCTATTAAATGTGTTTGCCTTTCAGAAATGTATCGATATTTTGATAGAGAAGGAATACCTGGAAAGGGTTGATGGGGAGAAAGATACCTACAGCTACCTGGCTTAAGCAACCGTGCTTTTCTTCACTTTTGGCATGGAAATGTAATTCCTTAAGCATTTTGGGCTTGTTGTAAGGAATGTGCACAAGTTATGGGAAATGACGGACAGATGGCTGGACAATATCGGCGTCAGGTCACTGCTGCCTCAGCAGACTGGACCTCCCTTTTAAAAGCAGAGTACTGCTGCCAGTCGCTGTCTGGAGTCCCTTCTCAGTCGCTCAGGACCGCCATACACATCGTGACATGTAAATAATACACAGAAGAGGCACTCGTACTTGTAGAAACACCCAGCTGTGCAGTTGCATGCAGAAAGGAGGGGAAAAAAAAAATGTATTAATTTAACCAAAATAATGGTGGACTGACTTGGCTGGAAGGAAAAAAAAAAAACAAAAACCTTAATTTATGAATTGTGGCAGTGGTCTCAGATTATACTCATCAAACTGGCTCCAGGAACATAATTTGTATAGTGTGGCTTGTTTTATAAATGTCATGAATAAAGTTTTCTTTAAGCCTTTTAAATGTACTGTTTACAACACTCAGATTTTGCTAACCTGGGCTAACAGAAAACAACATGTTTAAATAAATGTTGCACTGATTGGTTGGTGGTAGATTCAAAACCCCCAATCCACTCTTGAACCTTTTAAAGTCTAATACAGCAAGTAAAGAAAGCATGTAATTAAAACATATTTCAACTGTTTATTACTTTCAACAAATATTCCCTGTAAACATTACAAAATCAGCACCTTATATGATCAGAGGCAGAAACAGAGAAATGGAGTGGTCACAAACCCAAACAGGAATCTGAAGACAAGAGTCCAAGAACAGGTGAACAGCTACAATACAGTAAGAAACTCCATTGTGTTTACCTGGCAAAAATCACAGCAAAAGGACAGTTTTCAATAAATTATAAAACAACAAAATCTGCTTACAGAGACTCAAAATAAATAGGGAGAGTTTAAAGATCTTCTCATGAACATGATTCAGGGCTGGTCTTATTGCTTCATCATGGTTCCTAGTGTCCACACACTAAATCTGATTGTATTTCGTTTTAGTCAAGCATGAAAAGATGGTTAACTATAAGGAAGACTGTACAACCCATCCAGACAGCCCTTCCTACAGTGTCAGGTCTAGTCAAAAGCTGGTCACCTTTGAAGTCTTGAAAGACTGGAGAACGCATAAAGTAATCATTGAAAATGGAAATATTTCCCTGATTTCTACTCCTTTTGAAATCTTTGTTCATGCATACAACAAATTTGAGTACACAATATTTTAGGACATCTACTCGTAAAGAATTCAGTGTTGTAATTTCAAGGCACCGCAAGTTAGATACTGAATCTAGCTTCCAATTTATTTTTTTGTCTTTTTTGTTTTTATAATAATTTATGTAATTTTAAATTTATTTTACACACACTGGATGCAGCAGCATTCCAGCCAGTACTTAATACCTGTGTGAAGTTGCTTTGTGTGAGGACATGCAAATGACTTTGGTTTTCACGTGAATAGAAAACAGTCTAGAAACAGTTAAAGACTGATAGAACACACATACGATCACAGAGCCTGTTTGACTGCAAATTTGGTCCAAAAAGGTCAGAAGTTACTGAAACTGTTCACAATAAAAACCTGGAACGTTAGGAAAACAAACAATGGCACATCCAAGGATGTTCAAACTAATCTGTAAACAAGTATGAATGTTCAAGTTACTGCCAAAGTGTATCCCAGAGTAAGTCTGTTGCTAAAAGAAAAACAAAGACAAAAAAAAAAAAAAAAAAAATGGTTGAAGTTTTAAAAAATATCCAAGTATCAATATCCTTGTCCTATAAAACAGTATTTGAAAACATTGGAAATGCATGTGGAGAGAAAATTCCTGAAGAGTGTAAGGCATTTGTTCCAGAGGTAGATGGCTTCATGGAATTTCCATTTCACGTTCAATGCCAACATACTTGAGAGCGTCTGCTTGGCTGTATCTAAAACAGATAAGGTGCAAACAATTCTTTAGGGGTCAGCTAAGGTTGTCACGCACGCACACGCTCTCCCTGCTTCCTTGAGCTATTTAGCAATCATATATCAAATAAGATACAGGGACAAATGTTTAATGGTGGATAGTACCAAGTTCTGAAATTTAATGATGTTTTAATCACGTAGGCCCACATGCCCACAGTTAACTCCAGAACAGTTTAAAAATGGACACACTGATGTTCATAATGGGGTAAACATGACTGTGTACTTGCCTGTAGTCAAAGAAAAGCTCCTCCCCCGTCTGTATGGCTCTCTTGGCAAAGATGCCTATTCTGTGATCCCCATTGACCATCATAACTGAAGAGACAGGGACAGGTACAGGCAAGTGCTAAGGATTCTTTGTGATTCTCTCATTAAATGTCCTGTCCACCCCCCCCCCCTGTCAAGTTTCAGACGACTCACCCTTTGCATAGCAATTAGGGTTCACAGAGTGGTTGGCAAACCTGATCTTGTTGCCTTTTCTCGTTGCATCAACAACAAAATCTATAAGAGAAGATTTATATTAGAAAGTGCGCACACAGTGTAGGGGTTGTGTTAGAAAGCACATACATCTGTACGTAAGGGGGGGGGGGTTGTGTTAGAAAGCGCACACAAGTACACACTCAGGATAGGGGAGGGACAACATGACTTGCCGTTGTTCAGGTTGAACAGGAAGCTGCACATGTATTTATCGTAGACTTTGCCTCGGCGATCAGCTTCGTCCTGCGAGATTATCTACAAAAGAAAGAAGAAAAAAAATGCCATTGAAATCTGTGGCCCCAGTGCCATGAAGTCGTTTAGGACGTTTCATATTCTGACTAGAACGCTGCAGCCGCACAAGTCATGTCTACAGGACAATGAACCATACGGCAAAACCACACACAAACCTGTTGCCTTACATTTGGCCAATAACAGTTCATTCAGATAGACGAGATCAAATCCCTCCAGCTGAGACGCGCACACACACACACACACACACTGACCTCTCCACAGTATTCCGAGATGAACTCATTCTTCTGAACCGGCTCCTTAATAAAAATGCCCCATCCCGCTACGTCAGACGGCGCCAACAGTAAATGCTAAACACAAAAGGGTCATGTGAAGAGGGTCAGCTGACCAGCAGACAGGTGAGCAACTCCAAGCTGCTTGCGACTTCTACACGACGTCATTACTCTGTGGGCGTGCGGCTGCACACGGACCTTCTTGGCGCCTCTCTGTATGCTGCAGTTCTTGCAGGACACATTCTTGCTGTCCCAGTGGTCAGCTGCCCCGCAGGTGAGACACAGGTCTGGGTCACACTCGCGCACAGCCAGGTAACAGGGACACTGCTTAGTGTTACACTGGGCTTTGCAGCGGCAGCCTGGGAACCGGTTCTGACCTACACACACACAAAATGTGACCACTCAATCATGCACAAACCTTCATTACAATGAATATGAAAAATCTAGCCTTAAAAGGCATTTTAAACTTAATTCAGTATTCAAGTAGAAATGAACTATACATTCAGGAGACATGTGACTGATGTTTGCACGTCAGCATCGTATTTAACCTGCGTGACACACATTTACAGGAGTGTGTGTACTTACACTCCGAGCTACACTGGCAGAATTTCTCACAGAAGTTCTGAGCTGTAACACAAGGGCAGGAGCTGTCGCAGGGCTGCCTCGGGTGGTCACATGGTTGGTAATTGTACACGTGATTGGAGGAGCCATCTGTGGGCAAGAAAACCGCACCAATCTGTGCTCAGCTTCAACCCCAATAACAATAATTTCTGTTCATCAAAATAAAAAGAGTGCTTTTCTAAATTAGACTGTCAAATACTTGCACTGTACTTCATTAACACCAACTTTATGCAAAAATAAACCCCCTTTAGAAACTCAATATCACAACGGCACTATGAAAGCTCCAGTGATTCCTAATGTAAGATTAACTGATCACTGCAAAAAAAGTGTCGCTACTACGAACCTTTCTTCAGTTGGATTTTCCGACAATGTGTCGCCCACAATCTAGAATACAGGAGCAGTCATTGTCAGGTGCAGTACACACACACGCGCGCACGCACGCACACACGCATACACGCACACATGCACGCACCTGTGTTTTCTTTTTTTCTTCCGGGGAGGCGTGTCTTCATCTTCTGCTGGTGCACGTGCAATGATGCTGGATTCCTTTACCCTGAATTCATAGACCTAGCAGAGAAAGCCCACGTTGGATGCCATTTTTAGTGAAAATTATTAATTTAAAAGCACGGGTAAATCCTTCAAAGTATGAAGCATTCCCTGTTCAGGATTCTAACAGTTCACTCCAACCTCAGTCTCAATTACTCATGCCATGCTGATATTTGTGATCACACTAATGATCACTGGGGTTTGTTTGTTTTTTTTCATACCAAGACAGCATCACCCTTCTGACACATCGCTAAGTAACAACTAGCTTTATGCTTCAACCCTGTGGTTTTGTGCACATCCAAAACAAGAAATGAACACAGTGGATGACTTTTACAAGATGAGATTTGACCTGCAGTCCATTTGGTCAGACTCGGAAGGAGTGTGTGACCGTGCGTGCGCACGACAACAGAACAATTAAAACCCACTAAGGCCACAGCCAAGAGAGCCGGGCTGTTCTACACCAATGCATGGCCTACAGAGCAACATTTTATTGTCCTAACTGAATAACAGAAGTGTACATATTAACAAAATAAATAAAATGCACTAACGCTAAAGAACTAGTAAATTTTATTTTTAGTTTTCTCTTTTCCTCTGCTTATTTTCACCTTCATCTCAAACTAAAGTTACTTTGTAGTGTTACAGGTAAGCAAAAGTCTTGCTGTGCAAACTACTTTTTGACAGAAGGAAGTGCCAAAATTAAAACATATTTAAAACTTTTTTTAGACTTCATTTTGGAGGACTGTTGTATAAAAGCACTAGTGTGTTCTCGCAAATAATGTAATGACCGGCAACCTACAGCACTCGTAATGTCATTTGGTGACACTCCCGTCTCGTAGTGCTCGGCCACGCACCTGTCGGCAGGTCTTGGAGCTGATGAGGCGAGCAATGGCGCAGAAGTTGTCGTAGTAAGTGCCGATGAGGACCCTGAAGAGAGAAGCCTCCGCACCGCTCCACTCCACGTTCTCAGGGGGCTCTGAGCTAACCTTCAGCTTCACTGGAGTCTGAGAACGCGAATTCGCCTCTATACACACACACACACACACACACATACACACACTCTTATTCCCTCACAATGCACAGAAGGACCTCACAGTCTATATTGGATTATACATGAATTCATTACTGGGGCAGTTACACCAGAATTAAAAACCAGTGGTCAAATACACTGGTACATCCAGTATAAAGTACAGTTCAATAAAATCTCAAAATGCACAATCCCTGAAAAAGCCTTTCTGAATGTATTTGGACCTTTAAAAAAAAAAAAAAACCAAATAAGAAAATCAATCTCTCTCTCCCTCTCTCATTTTAGAGCCTCAGAGTGTCTGGCTACAACAGGATGAGCCTGTCCGTCAGCACCAGGCGGGCGGTGTGTACCTGACGAGCTGGTGGTCTCATCCTTCTTGTCGTCATCCTCTTTGTCGTTGCAGTCGTTGCTGTCTGTGCCGCCCTCGCGGTCGCTGTCTGTGTCTTTCGTCTCGGCGCTGACCGTGGGTGTGCTAGGCCGGCTGTTGGTGGGCATCCTCCCCCTGCGTCTCCCGGTCGAGCGCTTCAGGGGGGTCTTGGCTCGCTCCGCACACCCCCCTGCAGACTCTTCCCTCACCACGCCATCCTGCCAGAACCACACACCCCGACAACAAGAGTCAACGGACTTCTGCTTTTAAAATGAGGATGACTTGCATTTTCCGGTCTGTAGCATTTTTTTTTTTAATAATGTCCAGCTGAGCAGCGGCCTGTCAGTGCAGTGAGGCAGGATGCCCGAGCGTAGGGAGCAGATTTTCCACTCTGTTCCATCTTCAAACATGCCAAAGCCTGACTGCAAGTGGACTGACATTACTTTATGTACTACCCTTTCCTGATCTACAGTTACCGCACAAATAGGTTTGGGCCAGAGAAGGATTGCACCCCCCCCCACTCCTTTGAGTTTTGGTTCCTCTCAAGGTTTCTTCCTCGTACTCTAGGGAGTTTTTCCTTGCCACTGTCACCCTTGGCTTGCTCACTGAGGGTTTGGACTTGGACATTTGTAAAGCTGCTTTGTGACAACAGCTGTTGCAAAAAGCACTATATAAATAAACTGTTTTGGGTTTTTATATTTTAATTTAAATGTCAACAAATGGTAGGGGTCCCATTAAAAACAGAATCAGGAGAGCACAGAATAATGGCACTTCACTCACTCACACACACAGCAAGAAATCAGAAGGTCAGTTTGCCTTACCTGGACCAGATACATGTAGCAGTCCACGCCGCACGGCTTGCTGTCCACAGTGTTCTCCATGTTCTTACGCTTGTACGTGTTCGGCGTCGCATGAAAAGCTGCAGAGGAGAGCAGAAAACAAAACCATTAAACCCTCCGAAGTGACTCCATCAAGGCTGTTCGGCAAGTGTGGTGGGTACGCGTGGTGGAGGGGTAGGGACGCACGGTGGAGGAAGCAGTCGTATTTGAAGCAGCGTCGGCAGAAGAGCGTATGGAAGGAGTGCAGGCTCTGCTCCCTCTGCACGGACTTGGCGTTTGGGCCGTCGATGTTGGGGGTGCACTCGGGAGGGAGAGCGCCCGGGAGCTGCTGCTCCGTCAGCTCCTTATACCTACACACACGCACACACGCACACGCACGTCAAGGCAAACTCCTTATGCCTGCATGCACGCACACAGTCATGGCAAACACCTTATACCTGCGCAGACGCAGACGCAGACACACACACACACACACACACACACACGTCAAGGCAAACTCCTTATGCCTCCATGCACGCAAGTGCGCTCACAGTCATGGCAACCACCTTATACCTGCACACACGCACAGTCAAGGCAAACTCCTTATCCCTGCATGCACGCACACGCGCACACACACACACACACACACACACACACACGTTCAAATCAAACTCCTTATCCCTGCACATGTGCATACAAACACTCAAGGCAAACTTTGGCTCATGCCCACCTTCGTTTTACAGCCCTTCACATTTTTCTTACTATACATTTGTAACAGAATGAAACCTCCAACATTAAGCTGAGATATTTCCTCATTACAGACTACTGTGAGGGTAAGGACACATGAGCTGACAACTCCATGCTGCTCTAATAACACTTCAAAAACTGCTTCTTGTACTTTAACCTTCTACTGTTCTTGTTTTCTAAGCTGCTACGTGAAATTCTACTCAAGTTTGTTTAACATGCCTCAGGACAGCATGACTGGTTAATGCAGAACCACTCTACCACTATTTAAACTGCTTAGACAATAGCTACCTGTTGAACTCTCTTAACTTACTTCTCTTTGAGTTCTTCATGAGAGCCTTTATCAGGAAACATGGAGGAGATGGCTTCAAAGATTTTATCAGAGGGGAATTTTTTAGAGCAGTCAGTGTTTTGACCTGTAACAACAACAACAACGTCACATCACCGACACACTGGGTTTGAGATCAGAGGACAAAGTGAGCCTTCTGGAAAAACCCACCGGTACTATGGGTAGTCTGACCACTAAACACCACAATATACTCTGAGAAGGCACAGAAAACTCAAGTGACCTTGTACTGCAAAACAGCATCAACAAAATCAAAATTTAATATCTGGATAGTGCAATACGGGACAAAAGGGTTCATTGGCCAGTAATCCCTTACTCTCAGAGTTGAGAAGGCTTCTCTCCTTGCGAGAGTCTTCAGAGTCATCCTTCATGTCGCAGTTTTCCAGTTTGTAGTCGTGCTGATCCTCTTCGTCGTCGTCATCCTCATTGTCACTGTACTGATTGAGGGCATTCACCAGCTCCACAAAGATCTCGTCATTTATGAAGCCACATTCTACAAAGAAATGACCAAAAATAATAGATTTCAAGAGGATCTGCACTGGTGACTGTAATCTCAGCACTGCAGACGAATGCAAAAAATGTGACCTTGACTGTCAAACGCCGAGCAGCACACACCTCTGTCTCCGTGCACTTTGCCATCATAGTTTTTAATGAGTTCTTCTATAAAAGTGCCATCTTGATCTAAGATTTCATCCCCCATGTAAGGGATGTTGTGCAAAACTGTCTCGTCTTCAACCTGTAACAAAGCACAAAAACAAAATGTAGAGAACCACAAATGTTCAGAAAACATCTCTCCCACACTGCAGAACATTTTATTTTACATTACCATAAAGTTTTGCTGGAGCGGAGACCATGAATACATCACAGGAACAGAAGCTACAGCATTCAGCGTTTTTAGAGGAATGACCTGTTTGGAGAACTCTGCAAAGCCACTGTCCACAGTGCACTGTAACACAGGGAGTCCCCATGGGTTTTTGTAATCATAAAGTCATGTCACATTCCACGAACACTTATTATAAAATTTTAAAAATATTGAGCTGTTACATATGCATGTAAAGAAATTTCAAAAGAGTCATGTTACATCTTAAGAATGCAAGATCTAAGAACATTTCTGTAAACCTAAACTGAAATCATACTTGTTTAAGATGTCCTACAGTTAAGTCTTTTGTTTAAAATTTGACCCATTATGAAAACTGACATTTATCTATGTATTTACTTACTAAACCATCTCACGTGAGGTACTTTGAGGTTTTGAAAGCAAAAAAAAGTGCAAAACAACGCGCAGTAACATGGCAATTAGAAAACGTGCAATTTCTTAACTGCATTTAGGAAGAATAACAATGCAATAAGACATTCTCTGTGCACAGGAGCCTGGATTCCACAGATACTGTAGCAGAACATGAAAGTGAAGAGCACGGACCAACCTCTCTGGTGCCACGCAGGGAGCTTACGGGCGTCATGATGTGCACAGGCTGAATTCGTCTGAGCTTCCACTCCCGGTTCAGAATGTCAGTGCGCTCTACAATTTTCTGCCTGTTGGAGTTGAACATGCTCTGGGGAGGTGAATAAAAATAAAT
This sequence comes from Electrophorus electricus, assembly GCF_041902795.1. NCBI lineage: Eukaryota > Metazoa > Chordata > Actinopteri > Gymnotiformes > Gymnotidae > Electrophorus > Electrophorus electricus. The sequence continues at coordinate 43,696,478 of NC_137497.1, forward strand.
AGATTCATTAATTTAAAAAAAAAAAAAAAAAGGATCTCACAAAATGTGCAATGTATTTCCTGAATGATGCAGTTTCACTTGTATATAACAGCACTCCTCCAGTGGCCAGCAACTGCTGACCTACTAAACATGCCAAGAGTGAAAAAGTGGAGAAAGTGACATCTGTGGACATTTTCCAATGACACACAGCTTACTGACCCATAGAATTCTTCATACCCATTCTCTAACACTTTTACAAAAACAACAACTTAGCATTTAACCATTTTTAACACATCATATGTATTAATATCAACATGATGTAAACTGCTTTAGTGTATAAAAAGGTCATCAGTAATTATTACCATGAAACACCTAACATGTCAAAGTCAAATGGAAGATTTACCAGCATTCACAAGTTATAAATTTATGCAACACTGCAAGATGTAGTTCTAAAATGTTGTGTACAACAAGTTTAAGCAATGCTAAATTGTAATGCAGTAATTGCAACATAAAAGGCATCAACACATGACACCTTCCCCAGCCTCTACACACTATGGTTCTTTCCGAATCATGGTACTCTGCGTACACTATGGGAACAGCATGTAGCGCACAATGCTTACCTTGACCTCATCCGCTCTTCGGAAGCGTTTTAGCTGCCTGAGTCGCATATATTCCGACTTCACTCTCCTCCTCCAGCACACCGGACCCTTCTCCGATTTCTTCCCTGTCAAGCCCATCCTTTACCTGCAGAAAAAATGTGTGTGCATGGAGCATCTCAAAGATAAATAAAATCATTCACTCCCCCCCAAAATTAAGGGGGTCAGAGAAAACGTAACTAATCAGACATGGCAAGTTTGTCTGGAAACGTCTATGCTCATATTCGATCTCAGCAGCTGAAACAAATGTGCAACAAGCTGTTCATGTCTGGCATACAGTAGAAGTTTGTCTCTTTGAATGGCTCACGCGGCAGACACCAACAAAGTGTGAAGGAACACCAACGTGAATTCACAAGTACAGCTCTGTGGGCACGTTCAGTAAGCCCTGCATCTTGGATGGAGCCTATCCAAATGCTTCTGCAAAGAGTTGAAAATTCAGTAGATGAAAATGTCACAGTAAAAATAGAAACCGCCATCTGCGTGTCTTATATCACATTTGAACAATTTTGGCCAGGCAATGTGGGTGTGGAGCGGGGGCCAACTTCCAAAAACCAAAAAAAGAATAAAAGAAACGCGACATCATGGACTTTTCGATTACACGAACCTTGGTTTGTTTTGAGTACGTTTGGCAAAACTGACAAAAGCACAATTATATTCGATACCAGGCGCACTGACGATAATGAGCTGCCGGTGGCGGCGCGATTTCGCCACTGGTAAAAACATTGACAAATATAGCTCTACATTTCCACATCGCAATCTACAAATCACAGGGACCCCTGAATCCAGTTTCATAAATGTAGACAGCGCAAAAAATACCTTAGTTTTTCTGCATCTGAAGTTAACGTGATAACTACATTCACTGCGTTTATACTACAGTTGCTGAAGTGCAATAAACCGGACAAAGAAACAGCACAAAACGGCAAGAGTAAATAGATATAAGAGACTGGTCTAAACCCAGAGCTAGCTGTCGCTGCGACTGTTCTCAATGGAAGACAAATGATACACAAACACATTATGCTACCTAGCTTCACAGGTCATGTGTCAAGACCTCGGTAGGAACGTGAAAAAGACTTTCAGTTCAATGGCAATTCACAACCAAATCCGGATGGCTACCGGGGATTCAGAGCTGTATGATTAATATTTCCCACGAAGCGATACGTTCCGAGAAAGTTAACTAGCTAGGTTACATTAGTTATCTTGCTAGTTAAATATTAACAATGTGTGACAAGTAAACACTGTAAGCAAAAGTGAATTCATTCTCCAGCACTGGCATTATATCAAAGAGCGTTTGACAAGATAGCTGTGGCAGTCTGCATCTTATATATTACATATAAAACCATATGAACTGATTTCGGCCCATCTGAACCAGTTCCACAAGTTATCTGACGCTATCCAGGCACAGCCAACTAGCTAACCAAGCTAACCTAGCTAGCCCTTTTCACTCAACACTGACGCAAGATCCATAACTAGCTAGCCACTTTCAGATTTCATATTAACCAGACTCGCTAGCCTAGCTAGCATAAGAACAGCTCAGAGTCTTTCACTTCTACAAAGTCGCCCCTAATAAGCTCATTTGATTTTGTTTTTTAAAGCAGGACCTCGTGGCTGGCTGGGCGGTTTTGTATTGTTCTGGTCCCTGAGGCTCAGTTTGAACTTCCCAGCTAAGATAAGCTAAGCTAATTTAGCCGTGCCGCCAGTTAGCCGCCTAGCTTCAACCAAGCGGTTGACAGTTGGCTCCGTTTCATGTCGCCCCTACCTGCAGGAGTCCAGTCCACATGAAACACAGCGACCTTCCCGGTCGGTTTGGAAACGGCGGCGCCGGCTGAAGCGTAAGTGGAGCGCTAATTTAACTAGCTAGCGTTAGCTGGTGAAGCTAAATGGGGGGGGCTCGCTGCACCTCAGTGCGCTCGTGCCTGCCGTTGCCGGCACGCGCAGGTCGATACACAAAGCTGAGTGTTCTTTCCCCGGCTCGTGCCCTTTCTGACACTCCCGGAATCCGTGGGTTTCACTTGTAGACGACTGACAATTTTTAAGCACATTTAATCCGACTCAGAACCTTAACATTTCCGTTTTTGTAACTATTCAAACCCGCTCTCTCCGTCTCTTTGACTCGGGGATTCGCCGCCCACTTTGGGCATTGCAGAACCAACGAGCGCCAAACATATGAACCAATGATATGGGTCCATATTCAAACTTCGTATGTTCGGGAATTCCGATAGGCCAGATCATAGCTGCAGATTATCCAATCGTGCGCGGCCCTGTGTTGGGGGCCCAGAACGGGGGCCATGTGGAGAAGTTCTCTTTGTTCTTCATTTTGAACGAACACATTTTTGTATGAATAACTGGCGCCTTGCATGACCGGTATGACCTTATTTTCTTTACGTTGTCGTTCAGTTTAATTATGTCGTCTGGAGTCAACAGTGGCTATATATAGCTTTCGTTAACATTATACTGGTAGGATTTAAGTCATTTTCTTAAAAACAAAACTATAAATAATACGACCAGTGTGTAAGTTTGCGCAGTGCGTTAATATAATTCGACATTAATTATAATCTGCGACTCCCTTGTCAATGTAAACAAATCAGTTCGATTTTAACTGAAATGTGCTAGCTAACTACTTCCTGTAGACTCTTTGAACTCAGGTCAACCGGTTTGCTAAGCCCCGCCCATTTGTTTAACGTCATCACCACGAAAGCAACGACGTCAGCCTACATTAGACCCACCTTCAGACTCGCGATTACCAACCGGGTTAATAACGCGCCAGTCCGCGCCTTAGTTAGGGGCAGATTATCATTTTCTTCTACAAGAAGCACCTCAGCGCGCTTTTAGTAGACCATCTACCTGTATTAGAAGTCTGCATAATTAATAAAGTTCTCTTTTTACTCGATGACTAGTAGCTGGCCCACAGTCCCAGCGCACCTTCTTCCTATCTTGCAGGAAAACATGGTTACATTATTATTTTTAATCACTTTATTTCCATATTATTATATTTGGCTGGTTGTATATTTTCCTTTTGTTTTGTGGTTATTAAAAGGCTTTAATAAACCATTTCATTAGTCAAATTCACCAATACTTTTGAAATGGACTTAAACACTTGTTTTTTGATACAAGTAGGATGTCCAGCCTCCACTGCATTCTGCTCCCCACCCCCCCAAATTTTGGACATTAATCGATGTGGTTAAGAACACCAGTTTGTTTGTGAGATAAACATGTAGCAGACCCAGCTGCTAGGGAAGTATGTCGAGAAAGACAAGATGGCATGAAGAATCAGGTTAACTGAAGAACCACCACCACAAGAGGCAACAGACCCACAATAAACACCCAGTGTCTTTAAAACAGGAGTGTACAGCTTCATAAAAAGAACCACCATTCATTTCCATTTTTTCCCCCATTTTTTATTTAAAAAGATTTTTGGAAAAAAAAACAAAAAAACAAAACAAGACACACCCCATTAACAGTGCATGCTTTGGAATGAGAAAGAATCTGTTTTCAGAAACAACAGTTACGACAAAATCAAAATCAGACGTATAGAGTCTGTTTCATCACCCACTCCAGATTACTTTCTGTATTTGAATGTGTCAAGTTCGTGGTTTCTCAAAACTCTTAGAGTTCATCCTTCTTCTGTGATAATTTTGTAGCATGTTCTTCCACAAATTTGCTTAAGCTCTCTATATCCCTTTCCCCACCTGCAAATTTGATGGGCTGTTGTTTTTTGTTGCTGGGGGCAAAGTATATTGTGGGAAATCCTTCCACTTTGTAGCCATCATGCGGAACATCGTTGGCAGTCGCATCCATTTTGGCGATCACAAGACTCTTCTCATTTTTGTATTTCTTCCCAAGAGCCAGGTAGTCAGGCTCCAGTTTTTTGCAGTGGCCACACCATGGGGCGTAGAACTCGATTAGGACATCCGTCTTTGTATCCAGGACGATTTCGTCAAAGGTTTTTCCAACAACAACCTTCACTGGTCCCTTGTTGCTCTTGGGAACAGACTGGGATTTGATGACTGGCTTCAGTTTGCCTGTTACAGGGTACACAATATACATCACACCACTGATTACATTCCTTCTGAAGGGGTCCTAGAGCTGTGATGGTGTTTACAGTCTTGGTGTTCATTTATGCAGGGCAAATGTATCTTATTGCTTTGGCACAAGTGATAAATTGACACTTCTGGGCTAAACCGTTGTCTCTGTGGATTCCAATAGCACCATGTAACTCACCTTTTTTGAAGGCCAGAACAAATTCACGAAGAACTTCTGAATCAAACTCCTCTGGTTCCATCGCATATTTCTTTCCACCCTCTGCGAGGATGCCAACGTTCACCTCCTCACCACTGTCACTCAGGCCAAGGCTCCGCAGCTCTTCGGCGTAGTCCTCTTCGTCAGCAATGGCAAACGTGTACTCAGGGAAGTCCTTGGCCACCTCCAGAACTTTGCTCCTCCAAAACTGAGTAGCTGGGGGGGGGGTGGGGGGGGGATGAAATGGCACCACCACATTGAGACTGTTAAGCAGATGATGCCATCATTCAAGAACAGATTTCATGAGCTCAGCTCTTAATAGTGCATTTTGGGGGGACAACATGTTTAACCTGTTTGATTAGCACACTGTGCACATTTTAAACAGTCCATACCCCCCCCCCCCCCCCATTTGAAAAACACAACGAATAGAGTGTCCTAAAAAAAACAGACATCGGGCCATCTGGACCCATCCATCCATTTGCTGTTCAGGTGAGGAGACGTACCAACTCTATAGTCAAAGCTGAAGTCAACACCATAATACACCACCACCAGGGGTCGCTGGGTATACCGCATCGCATCATTGCTCTGTTTCCTGTGTCCTACCAATGGTAGTGTGCGTTTCTTGACAAAATCTTGAAATTCAGACGTTGCTGTGGAATCCTGAGAAGAAAAGTGATCAAACTTAAATGCAAGCAAAGTCTCTTCCTCTTTCAGCTGGAGACATTTGAGGACTTACAGTAATGGTTAGGAAGTAGGACGAGTCTTCGTATTTTGACCTGAACTTCTCGGGCTGGAGCATGACAACCTGTCCAGGTGAGGCCTTGAGGAATTTTGCGATGTCACTGCTGAACGTGTGCCGGAACTTGTAATAATCCCTCAGGTTATTACCTTAAAGATCACAAACATGGAACAATATTAAAAGACCCTGAAATATTTTATATACACGTACACATTATACATAATCACAGTCAGTGTGAAAAATTATTAGAGCATAATTTTGTAAACATTTAGAAGACACTTTACCAATACTTACATGCTTCTTGATAAAACTGATACACAGAATCATCTTCGCTGGAAAATACTCCAACAATCAAGGCATCATCTCCATCTTTCAGCAGTTCCTGAATTTGTTTCAGGGTCTGAACTTGCTTGGATGGAGTTCCTGCCTGCTCACTCATGTAGTCAACAATACCTGGGGGGTGGGGGTAATTGACAGAATAGCATGCCATGATCTGCATACATCCAACAGCCATAAACCCGATATTCCGGAATCTCAAGACGAGTACTTTGACACAACATACCAAATTTCTCTCGTGGTCCGCTGTAGTCAAACACCTTGCCCTTCCTGAAGATTTTAAGTGTTGGGTACCCAGATACGTCAAACCGGGAAGCAATATCCGTCTCCACGGTTGCATCAACTTTAGCCAGTGGGATTGGTGGAGTGCGATTTCTGAGTTCCTTAGCAGCCTTCTCGTACTCAGGAGCGAGTCTCTTACAGTGGCCACACCTATGAACGCCACAGGTGAGCATGCACAACTTGCATTCAAAAGGTGCAAGAAGCACTCCAGTATGGCAGTGATAACGTACCAACACATGAAACCAAATAAATAAATTAACCAACCAGGGTGCATAGAATTCCACTAGAATGATGTCAGCATTGTTGACCACATCATCGAAGTTGTCCTTCGTCAGGACCAACGTGGCCTCTGGAGGTGGTTTCCAGTCAGGTTTTGCGACTTCTTTTACTCGCTCAATGATTGCTGCAGGATTAGATTTAGAGAAAACCCGAGTATTAGCACAACAAACATAATGGAGAGCCACATCTACTGTTTCACTCTCAGACACTTCTCAGCTGTGTTAAAATGGGTTTAATGTTAACTACAAGTCACCTTTTTCATTTCGGTCTCCATCATAATCCACTGGCTCTCCCTTTTTCAAGATTTTGATGGTAGGATATCCAGATACCTCAAATCTACTTGCAAGGACACTAGACTTGGTAGCATCCACTTTTGCCACGGGGACCGGTGGATCACTCTCCTTCAGTGTCTGTGCAATTTTCTCATACTCAGGGGCAAACTGCTTGCAGTGGCCACACCTGATATGGAAAAGAAGACATTGCTTGCACAATGAAGCACTTCGAAAAGACCTGACAGCATCTCTCCATTATCAACTCACCATGGTGCATAGAACTCCACCAGCACAGTGTCTTTGCCTTCCATGAACGTGTCAAAGTTGCCATCAGTGAGAACCAGCACACCATTCTCATCTTTGACTTCAGTGCTATCATCATCATCATCATCTTCTTCTTCTTCTTCTTCAACATCACCCCCTTCCTCCTTTGCACCGAGATCTTCTGCTATATTTCACACAAAAGCTTTGAGATGGCTAAAAAGAAACTCTAGCACTCACCTAGCTAAAATTTTCAAGTCACAGGAGACACCCCTGTAGGCTAGCTAATATTAATTTCAACAGATTCGACACACAAATCTGTTTTTTATTTTTATCAGATACAAATCTCACCATTCTGTGAACGAGATTTTTTTCATGCATTGTAAAGTTAGCCATTATGAATCAAAGAGGGAAAAAACAGACAGCATGTCGTTGCAGGTGTGCGAGTTCTCCCTTAGACATGTTGGACATCGGCATTTGTATTTGGTTGTGCATTGATGCAGCTGCCATTTGTCGCGTGTAACTTAACGAGCTCGTGAAAAGCATTAATGCTTAGCTCGGGGCCCATGTACATCATTAGCGTGCGTTCGTCACCGATTCACGACAAAAACCCGCCAGATTGAAACACCGCTGAGCATGTGAGGGGATCCTTACCGTCCTCCTCGCATCGGCTGAGCGCTGTGAAGTGTGCGACCCCGAGCAACACAACCAGGAAGACCGCGACCTTCTTCATGTCTGGGGCTTCGGCGGAGTTTCAGCGGGGGCTCTGGGCTCTGGCGTGACCAACGCGGCCGGCATGCACTACTCTACCGTGCGAGGTTGCTTCTAGCTTTCAGCCCGAAACAAGTCCTGCATTAAAGCTGCGGTCTGCTAAATGATGACTCGACCTTCCCCAAACGCGTTTATCTGAACGCACTTTGTTGGCTTTGCCACTCCGCGACTTGAACTTGTCTGACTTGCCACGCTCCGATTGGCCGGCTCACGATGGGTTCCTCCAATCAGACATCGCCACTCAAGTCCGGAACTTATATACGTTCAGAACAACCATTGGGTGATGGACCGTGAGCTCCAACACTATTGGCTACACAGTCGCCTTTCGTCACAAAGACGTTTGCATTTTTTTTATTAAAACGGAAACAACAAACACAACTGACAAAGGGCACATGGACGTCATCACTGACGTGAACTCTTTAGGCCGCTTCTAAGTCACTAAAATTAAAGTTATTGTGGGCGTGGTCGAGAAATTATACTATGATCATTTAAATGACGTTCTTGGTTACCGTGTCATAATTAAAGTACATTAACATGGATCTATATGCGTGTGCATATAAGTAGTACAAATTGTAGTGCAGTACACAAAGTTTCTACAGAAACAGGGTGCTTCAGACTAGAGGTCCTTCATATAAAATAGTGACTTTTTATTATGGGAAAAAACATGAATAAGAAAGCAAGCTAACATCTTCCCTTTATTTGGCCTATTTATAATTTTTATAAGTTATTACATTTTGACTTACAGATATGCAATGCATATTTTCCATATTTTGACTTACAAAATCTTGCAAGCATGTCCTCAATGGCACTGACCTTATTTACCATTTTCTCTTCAGAATCCATTTTTTCAAGAGTTTATAGATACATAAAGAACTGGCCAGATTCCTTCGTATGAGATAAATGACTCGATATAAGATATTCTGCATCTGTATGCCAGAGATTAACCAGTCGGATTTAACCAATATCATCTTGGGCATTCATCCTGTCTGACCAGATTGAGGTTCTGTGATCTGCTGATGCTCAGCATGTTGCCACATTCAATCTGAACGCTGATGGTTCGACTGCTGCAAAGAGAAGTTTGAGAGTGTGTTGACGTGTTTGCAGGAGCTGATGTGCCGTTGCGAAGGACCTCATGGCTGGAGGAACAGGCCTCGGCACGGATCATTTCTATGGTTCGTTGAAAACGCTGAAGGGTTTTCCATTCGAGCCGTGACCTTGTAGTGAAATTAGTACATATTTACAGAGTTGGTGTTTACTTTGGAATTAATGTGAATGGCACCTCTGCAGGTTTTGCTGCAGCCCTAAGAGCAGATCTACCTTACAATGCAGTCTTCAGGTGGACATGAAGAGACACCAGTCACACAGGGGTCATTCTTCTTCATCATAGGCACTGTTTTATTGAGGTCAGCAGCCTGTTAACAAAAACACACAAGGGAATAGTGTGGCAGTGGTAGTACAATGGTAACAGTACTTGACTTGTAATCGGAAGGTTGCCAGTTTAAACCCCCGAGTTTCCACTGTTGTGCCCCTCGTCAAAGCCTTTCACCCTCAATTACTCAAGTTGTATTCAGACATAACTGTAAGTTTCTTTAATAGAAGTGTCAGATAAATGCTGTAACTGTTAACAGTGGAAATTCCAAAATTATCTTGACTAAAACCTTTACATCTAACGTATGGAACATCATTTGGTATGAAAGTGGTAACACTCCAAAACACATGCATGCTGCTCTAGAAAGCAACAACATTGTATATTATTGTCATGAACCACTAACTGAAAATATGGCCACCTCTGGGCTGCAGTGACGTTCAGTGTAAGGGAGATTCTGAGGCTCCTGGTTGTCGGAAACACTGCTCAGACGGAGCAAGAGTTCATCGAGGAGATCCTCAAACTCCTCCAGGATGAGACTCTGGAGAGAGAACGGTAGCCACAATGCCTCCAGTCAGCAGGGATGGCTACTTACTGATTACTGGACCCTGGGTCAGTGGTACATGTCAAAGAAGTAATTGCTAACATAAATGTTTGAATTTTGATTCTGTATTTTGAAATTCTTATTTCATGTATTCTGTTGCGTTCCCAGCCCTGTTCATTTCTAAGCTAAAATATGTTAGCATTATACAAAAAAGTATGTATAGGAACACTGTTGTCAGGTCATGTTACTGTTCTGAGTTGCTTACATTAGTATGGGCATAATTTTCACTCCTCTTTAGTCTGGTTTTGCCAGTGAGAGCCAAACCCATGTCTCTGATATAACAGACCAGGTCAGAGACAGACAGGTGGGGGTTTCTTCTCTTACATTTTGTTGTTGTTTTCACAGTGAGACCAATTGCACCAGTTACCTGTAAAATGTTCATGATCAAACGCATGTTGATACTGCAGTATGTAGCTCGTATGTTACTCATGTTACTCTCATGTATGTTACTCTTATGTATGTTACTCATATGTATGTTAGTCTTATGCATGTTACTCATGTTACTCATATGTATGTTACTCATGTTACTCTTATGTATGTTACTCATATGCATGTTAGCCTTATGTATGTTACTCTTATGAATGTTACTTGTGCTGCTGTAGTAGTTTTAGTGTTACACTGCCACACATACCAGCGCTCTTCCTGCTACCGACACTACACACAACAACGCTCCAAAACAGCAGAGTGCCAGGGAAACTTGACTTCTGTGATGGGGCTGCTCCAGGTCCCTGAGCTTTCCCACACCGCAGGAGTGTGCGATACTGAAATAAACAGATCTTGAGAGGGTGCTGAAGACAGATGGCTGTGAATGGAACAGCAGGTTCCCCAGACAGGAGAAAGCGATAAGGAGAATCACACCAGCTATCTGAAACAGGAACAAAACCCAGCACACCTTTAACACAGCTGTGCACACATATATACATTCAAAGGAATGTATAGTGAAGACTTCAATGGGGTTTTTTTACATCTAGAACTGAATCTACAAGTACCAAAGACCAAAGCATGTTGGGGAAGATAAAGGTCATAGCAGATGCAGCAGAATCCACTGATTCATGTATGCGTAGAAGCAAGCAGAACTTTATCAGAAGGAGGAACAGAAGAACGCCACAGATCACCCGAGTAAACTGTAAAGACACGGAGAGGCATTCCTCAGGCATTCAGGAGCATGTCTGCATGTAATCACACCTACAGTGTAGATATGACGAGCCTAATCAACTTGCTTTTCTGTTAATTACCTGTTCCCAAAAGGAAAGAAGGCTTAAGTCAACAAATGTCTTATAATTGTCCCTCTGCAGGTTTTCAATCATGTCTTCTTTCAGTGTGAAGTGGTGTACTGTACAGATGAAGGATATAAGACTGACGAGGAGTATTACCACCTGCAAGAATAAAACAAAAATAGAAAGAGACTTAAAAGACATAACTGACCATCACAATGATCTAGAGCATTGTGAAATAAGAACAACAGAGAGCACAAGACCTCTAGCAAGTTTTGAATATCGGTCCAGTAAGGCCATCCCCTCTGAGCGATGACGCACGTCAGAAAGCTTGCGTGGAGCAGAGTGAGGAAGAGGAAGAGAAGCTGGGGTGGCGAAGATGCAAGAGTGTTAAAAAAAAACCCAAAAAACTACCAACCAAACTCATTCACATTCACACGGTTACCATCAATATCAGTCCCTGAGTCCAACTACACATCTGTTTTACATGCCTCACTGGATCTTGAAAGCTATATAGTGTTGCTTCAGAAATAATGCACTGAGGCTGCAGCACACCTTCACCATCAACCCTGCCGCCACAGTGCTGACTATCAAACCTCATGTGATGGGACTGATAAGATAAGCTCTGGATTTCACACCTCAGTAGCCACGAGCCAGTAGGAAAGCGGCGTGGCTGCGTGGCCGAGCCGGGCGGCATGTATGAAACTGGAGGACACAAGTCTTCCGGGGTGTGTCCGCTCTCCCAGCACGGTGACCGTGCTGAACAGGCCGTACAGAGGACTGTACAACGTAAACTGGATCGCCACGGCGTGTGAGTGTCTGCCCGTCCAGCCTGTGGCCCAAAGCTCCTTAAGCACCCCGAATGCTTCTGATCTAATAGGTGAAGAAGTAGTAATGGAATCATCAGGCAAGAACAGGAAAGACAGCAGGTCTTCTGGTATTAGAAAAGCGTGAAGTATGATGCACCATACCACGTTACTTTCTTTCTTACATCATTACAAGTTATGTTATGTGATTGTTACACAATCACATTTGCTGCAAGAGGTTTCATCACATTCAGGTGGAGGTGGTTTATAAATGTAATTGTCAGTTTCTAGTGCTTTGCTCCAGGCTTTGGAGCTGCTCTCCAGTGTTGGTGCCCATGTACAATGCTACCACATATCTACCGCGCTACCACACATCTATAGTACAATGCTACCACATATCTACCACGCTACCACACATCTACATGGTAACAAGTATAAACTACCTCTCTCCTCCTGCGACAAGTGGGACTTTGTGGATTTAGCTGTCATAATTTTAGGCACTTATGACACACAAAAGTGCATCTTGTTAGTCATTCCAAAGTAATATCCACTTTCCATTTGCTGTTTCATATATAGTTTGCCATCTGTATTTTAACACTAATCTACTGCAGACACACTACTCATAAATGTTAAATGTCAAACATGAATCCTTTTTTTTGTGTGGATAGTCTAATTGGATTTTAAGCACAAGGTACATGCAGATTTAAACAAAGAAGACAAATTGCTGATGGTTAAAAAGTCTAATAGCGAACAAAAGGATTATGGACTTTGCAGTTGAGTTTCTGACCTGTTTTTTCCCAAGCGGGCAATGATTCCTGGTCCCTTGTAACATCCAAGTTTCCCACAGAGATGGGATCGGCTCGACACAGGGAATCCAGCACGGTCCAGTTCTGGACACATTAGGCCTTGTGCGGGAGAGCAGACTGTATCTCCCTGTGGAGAAGCAGAATGCATCTTTTAAAAACCTGAATTTGACTTTAAGATGAGTTCTCCAGCACTAGAGAGCCTTCCCTCTGCTAATCCTTCACCTGACTTAAGATGTGGATATGTTCCATCTTTGTAATGACTGGTTCTCCAATAAGACAGAAAGCTCCTCTCAAAGGTTTTGCCTGTTAATGTCAAAGCATCAACAGCTAATCATCATGGAGACCAAAATAATTCAGTCAACATTACACAAGCATAACAGGGACACATTTGGCTGAAATCATATTGGTTTCCCAAGCTTACTCTGTCCTCTGTTCCATCAGAATATGGAGGACAGTGATATAGCCCATCTAGGGTTCTTACTGTGCAGTTCCACCAGGTGTCCAGTTTATGAATGAGGTTAAATGGACTGTGGGAAGCCCTGCATTTGTAACAGAGCATAAGGGGTTAAATTCCCTTAATCATATTGGTATAAATGATATTTAGGCTTTTTTTTTTTAAATATGTGTGGCTTTTACCAAGTAAACTGAGTCCTGAGAGCCTGATTCACATGAAAGTGATCACTGGAGGACTTTCCATAGACCACAAAGCTCGCTACGGACAAGGCAACCATGTGCAAGACCAGCTTTCTGTAGGAACAATGCAGCAGTTAAACATCGATGTAGCATTTGTGATTTTTAAAAACTCTAAATACCACAAAGAGAGACAGAGGAAAAGACCTTATTGTTTTGCGAAGGAGTGTCCTCCGTTTAAACTGGTGTCTCACACTTTTAAGCTCTGCTGAAGTAGGTGGGTGCACAAGCCGGAGGTGTCTGGCTCTCTGACGGGCTGCCAGCACCTGTTAATCAAACGAATAGCAAGTTATTGAAGTTAATGTTTTAATGGAGAACAAACACTTCTCGTGGGAAGTAATAAATAAATAATAATAATGAATATACCACCATCAGAAATAAATGAATGAAATACAACACGTGCTTGCTTTTGGAATCTGGATTTAGATAATTAAATAGGTAAAATGTTATGTGAAGGTATTACTGTACTTTAATATCATATTGCATTTAGGTGTTATGTTGACAGGGCCTAGTCTTTACCTTTTCAAAATGTTTATTGATCACTTCAGGCTGTTGGCATGAGATAAAACAAAAACAGGCTTCACTTGGCCTGTGATGTTTCAGCTGCTCTACTGTAGACTCACTGGCAGTTGAGCATTGGATAAAATAACCCTGCTTTTGAGACCACAGACTCACAGAGACAGCAAAGATAAAAGCCTGTATCATGGAAACAAAGGCTGTTATTGTATAACGCTATCAGCTACTTTATTAATAATTTCCTTGTATGCCATAACCGATGCCTAGGCGATATTCAACGGCTCTAGTGAAAAAACAATCATTATACGAAAACAAGATAGCGGTCTGAACTACAGCAACAGTGAAATGGAAAAGACCTTTTCGATTTACCATTGCTGGGTGCACAGCAAAGACACAAAAGAAGAGAGAAAAGAACACGGACTGGATCCACAGGAGACTCTTTGTTGAGCTGAACCTGTCAAACGAAGTGTTTCCATGTTCAGCTGTGTCTCAGTCATCTTATACTATCATACTAGTGTCACTAACAGGAAGGAACCTACTTCAGTCCCAGAGTTCCAGTGACGACAATACAAGTGAGAGACAAAAACAGCCAAAGAGCCCATGCCACAGAGTAACACCACACCAGCAGAGTGCTACACTTTCTGGAGGAATCATGGGTACTTGAGAAAGCGTTCACTACAAGGAGAAGATTTTAAAAAGCAGTTCATGTCAGTATAATACAATTAATTTATAACATATGGCAGAAAATGTACTATATCATCATTCTACAAACCTGCTAGGCCTGACTGGAAATCAAAGGAACTGCATGTGAATCTTCTGCCCTGTAATTTGTCACTGCCATTAGGAACATTTTCTTCAATAACTTCAATAGCAGAGCTGGACTCAGCTGATCTGTGCAGCGTAGAGCTGTCTGCTTGCTGAGTACAGGACACAAATCCAGGTGTCATCCAGTCTGGGACACTTTGCTGCAGGACACATTATAACAGGTTTTAATACAATGGTGAGTTTAATTCAGCAATTCTGCCTGCACTGTTTCTGGTTTTCTCTGCTCTAGTATGTCTGAACCAAATGGGGGCTTGACAATGTCCTGATGAGACAATTCAGGTGTGCTAGAGCAGATTTAAGCAGAGAAGGACAGTGGGTTCTCAGGACAGTGAGGTTACAGGACATTGGGGTCACAGGACAGTGGGGTCACAGGACAGTGGGGTCACAGGTCGGTGGAGTCTCAGGACAGTGGCTCGCAGGAGAGTGGGGAATCAGGACAGTGGGGTCACAGGTCAGTGGGGTCTCAGGACAGTGGGGTCACAGGACAGTGGGGAATCAGGACAGTGGGGTCACAGTTCGGTGGAGTCTCAGGACAGTGGGGTCACAGGACAGTGGGGAATCAGGACAGTGGGGTCACAGTTCGGTGGAGTCTCAGGACAGTGGCTCGCAGGACAGTGGGGAATCAGGACATGGGGGTCGCAGGACAGTGGAGTCACAGGATAGTGAGGCTGCAGGACATTGGGGGTATGAGCTGTACATTTTAGCATCCTTCAGTGGGAGATGATTAATTTTTCCTCCATTACCTCACATTTCTTTGTCAATGTGTGCTGCATCCAGAGGGAATTCTGAGTGGACAAGCACATGATCTCAGACTCACCAGGCCATCGCACAGAAGCATGGTGAGGATCTGTGAAAGAGAAACATCTATAATCAGCACACTCCTGTGTGGGAAAACAGACAGAGCCCTGCACTTACATGTGGTGGACGTTCTGAAACACACCTCGGACAGAGCAGACACAAGGCAGCCGGCTCTTATACTGATCCCCTGACCAAAGTTTTTTGTTTGTCTACAAATGCAGTGAAGAAAGAAAAGGAAAGTTGCAGATAATGAAAGACCCTTAGATTCTGTGTCATTCAGAATGAATTCTGTATGATGCCTGGGCAATTCATACAGAATGAAGCAGTCTAGTATGCAGGAAAACTCTGTGAGTAGGGTGTGATGAAGTCATTCTGGAATTCCGACCTTACTGATGCGGAAAAGGCAAGACACCAGACTCCCTAGAGGCAGCAGAGCCAGACCGCACAGCCCCGTTGTCATGGAGACTGGTGACACGTCAATCAAACCCAGCTCTGAGGAATACTGACATCGTCAGCACCGGAGTGAAGCATATCAGTGTGTCAGTATGGAAAAGGGTACAGTGCATTCATGTATGGGAGCTTTCAGCGTGCCATGTTAGTCAGTTCACCTGCTCTTCGTGAAAATGCACCAGCACGGCGTTAGCACACATGTAAGCCTGCAGAAGCAAAAAACACACACTCAAGCGCTGAACATGTGTGTGAGTGCTGTAGGATGGCCGGCTGTAAGCAGACAGCCATGGGTGGAAGTCTTCGAGGCACTCTGTGAGATTCCAGGTCAGCGCCTGGTCCAATGGAAAGTGTAGTTTGCACAGACCCAACAACAAGTGATTATTAGAGACATGATTAAAATAGCAGCTGCTCTAAAGCAAACACACCACTGTAAATTATGCACTTACCACACACTTCATAAGAAACATATTCTTCTAAGCACCGTTTTTAACACTGTGTGTGCATCAGGCAGTGCCGCAGAGCAGTTTCAGTGCACACCCACAATTATTTCTAATAAAGTGTGTGATGAATGCATATAAAACACACACAAGACAGAACTGAGGAGAGTGCAACAGCAGCATGGAGTGAGTGCGGCTGGGACGTACCTCTCTAAACGGGAGCTCCTGTTCCTGCAGCCTTCTCTCCACCCTCCCATCTCCTTCGTCTACAGCCAGCCAGCACTGACCTGGGAACAGCCAGCTGCGGCCCTCCACCATGTCTTTCACTACCACGTGGCTCAGGAACCAGCTGGGAGAGGCACCGCCATTATCATGCCACAGGTGCACCTGCCATACCCGGCCCAGACTCTGGGGGGCGCTAAAAGAGCAAACACACTGCGTGTTTGAATGAAGGTGGAAACTAAACTGTCTTGTTCACAGTTGTGATAGCAACTGTGAGGAACCTGTTACCTCAGAATGAACGTGTTTCTGGAATTGCGGGTGAAGAGTTTGTGGTCGGGACTACTGAGCTCCCTGGTCTGAGAGAGTCCATTCTCACCATACAGAACAATATAAACCTGGGAAGGAGGGATGGAGGGATGGAGGGATGGATAGATAGATAGATAGATAGATAGATAGATAGATAGATAGATAGATAGATAGACAGACAGACAGACAGACAGACAGACAGACAGACAGACAGACAGACAGACAGAGACACAGACAGAGTACTTGATTTATCCCTTATGGAAATTGTTCTGTCACAGCACCATACAAAGCAAATTAAGTACAGAGGACAGTACAAATGCAAGATCCTATAAAGAAAAAAAAGATAATAAATGATAAGCAGGTAACTGGAGTGTAAAAGTGTCCAGTGATTAAATTAGTAGTAAACAGGAGCAGTAGCACACATACGGTATTAATACAGACTGTATTGGAGTTTCATGTGGCTACAGCTTGTTCTGAACTGATCTAACTGATACTAATAGATACCAATAGTTAAGTGTTACTAAAGTGTTTCACCCTTGTACATATGTCTAACAGCCTTCACATTACATTATATTTATCTTTACTAGATATTAATTGGTCTTATGCATATGCAAATGTAATATATTGGAAATTCATTATAATATATTTTATTTGTATATCAGTTTCCATTGGTTGGTACCTTTGCAGTCATGCTGGCTGCAGACCTGAGCCCTGTGTCAGTGGTGATGGCGTAGAGGAAGTGGTCAGAAGGCTTGTTGTCTGGCAGAAGTAAAGGGCTTGAATTCTGCTCCATACGGCCATCTGCGTCCTTGCCGAAGACCAACATCACGGCGTAGAGCGCTGTGCACACTGCTGCCATGACGCACGGCGTCAGGCAGGCCGAGACACTGGAAGACATGACAGAGCACTGTGGGTTAGGTCAGGCCCATGCAGTGAAGCGCTGAGGTTAAATAAAGACGCAGGACAGAGCAGATTCAGAGATGAAATCTGAAACAGGATCACTCAACTATAGGAATTTGCTTTGATAGGTTGGAAACTGTTTAACAGAGTATAACACTGACACTGCACGTGTGCACCGACATCACTGACAACTGTGGAACACATACATAAGGCACAGGGCAACAATTTATAGTACAAACATAGCAGCATTAGGGATGAAATTACGCAAGCGTAAACAAGAGACAATTTATCGTATTCACATTTCTATGAACAAGGATAATTCAAGATTGACACATAAGGTGCGATTGTGTTAACGTGACAGTTCAGTAGTGCACGCTGTGTGAGGCATTTCAGCAGTGATTACAGTTCAGTGGTGTTCAGTGGTCTGGTGGTTCCCAGCTGGGCTAGACTGTTATCAGACGTGTGTTCAGTAGGTGGGTCAGAGTTACCTTGTGTACTCAGTGACATTTTCAGCACTGTAAGTGCTTGGAATGGTCCAGTGTGAAACAGTGAATGAAGACAGGTGACCGCAACTGAAAACATATCAGACCAAAACTTATTTCCAGGAGTACGATTTTAAAATAAGTCTATGCGTAACTTGAAACCTTCGTTAACTGTGTTAACTTGGCGTGTCGCGTACCTGCAGTTGATTTTAGTCCAGGTGAGCCCAGGAAGCACAGAACAGTCATTGGGTCTCCATTCCCTGAGTCCATCCCACGCCAAACACTCAATAGCCTGGATGCTTAGTGTGTAGTTCACAGCCTTTGAAATATATCTGTTCCTGGAGCTTTTATTGAAGTCTGCATTAAGGATCATCAAATAGCCAGTCCCTGCATCTGCCAGCACAATTTTAAAAAGACTTCTTAAAAAAGTAATATTTCTCAATAATATTCAATGGTTGTATATATACTATATGTTTATTTGCATATGTTTTATTTATATTTCATATATACATATTCAGCCAAAGGTAGTCCTACCTTTCAGAGATAAAGGGGGCAGAAAGATCTGAGCTGCCTGCCCTTTCCAGCGATAGACTTCCTGTATATTGTACAAAGTTGGTGTTGGTCTCTTATGGATTCTGAACCGTGAAAGGAGGAAATGGTAGTGAAGACTGTTCTTGAAGCTTTTAATAAATTTGAGTAATAAGTGACAGGGAGGAGATGTTTACAGGAGCAGGTGTTGACATGGAGGTGCTGGTACAGAGGAGGTGTTTACAGGGAGAAGATACTGAAAGGGAAGAGGTGTTGAGAGGGAGGAGGTGTTTACAGGAGCAGGTGTTGACATGGAGGTGCTGGTACAGAGGAGGTGTTTACACGGAGAAGATACTGAAAGGGAAGAGGTGTTGAGAGGGAGGAGGTGTTTACAGGGAGGAGGCGCTCCTGTACCTGAAGAGCATCAGGACAGGGAAGATGCGACTGGATGGCCTTCTGAACTCCACAGTGACCTGAAGAGCCTTGTGGAGGAGCTCAGGTGTGATGTCGAACTGGTGCGTGTTCACCTCACGCTGCATAAGAGTAAAGCTCACGCCCCTTTTGATCTGCTCGAGAGAAACCACTGGATTTCAGTCTGACGTGCTTTTTACACTTGGTTGAATAAAAGATAATGATTTCTCTTTTTAAAAAACGTACACTCCTCTCACGCTTCTGGAACTCAATGACAACCGGAGCAGACAGGCCTTTCATTTGAACCTCCCTCCTGGTGGTGCAGTTGAAGACTTTTATATCCACCACACCTCCAACCAGCTGTAAAACACCACATGCCACATCACACTCAGTGCATCTTCAGCACGCACTATGAGACATGCACCTAAATTATTTATGCTTAATAAATGAAGCCACGGTTTACCTGTTTAGGGGCCCTCTGCCAGTGAAAAGGATTCTGCTTGTATGACACAAGCCGAGTGATGAAGCAGGGGGCTTGCTCGTTATCGCTGCTTCCACGGTTAATGTCTGTCTCCAGTGTATTAGGAATGTAAAATGTGGTCCCATTAATGGTTTTCACTGGGGTAGGAAAACTGCTACAGTGCCAAGCCATCAACTTCATAAATGTCGAGTTCACACTGTATTCCGAGTCTTTGCTAGACTGCATGTACATCTGGGATGGAAAACGGGTTAAACCCATTATTTATAGTAACACAGACTCTAAAAGCAAAGTTCAACAGGTCACGGGATGTGAGCTGTTACCATGACGCCTGCATACTGGACGATTACAGACCACTAAGCAGTACAAATCCTTTAGCCAAACCTCGCTTACCAGAACCACATCTGAGGTGATGTGGAGAGCATCTCGGGTCAGTTGGATCCCCAGCGTGGAGGAAAGCGCGGGAACGTCCAGAACACAAGAGAGGACATGTACCAGCGCGTTCAGCACCTTCGCATCCAGCACTCTGTAAGGCAAGCTGGATTCACGAAGGTATATGTCCTGGATATCCCGGGTGCGTTCCATTATCAGTTTAGCACTGCCAAATGTCACCTACATTGAGATATTTTACATGAGTCATCATTAATGCCATTATTCTGGAGCAGATCACATATATATCTTTTCATTATCACCACCCCCTCCAAAAAAAACCTCAAAAGGTTTTACTTACTTGATTAGAAACTTTCATAAGGTCTGAAATAGCATGGAGGACATCAAGCAGCAAATCCTGTGGAACACAAAGCCTCTAACAGCAGAGCTACGACACACTGCTGAAATTCAGTGATAAAGTTTCAAAGCAAAAAGGTTGCGTGTGGAAACTGCACCAGTTTATTGTGGTTTGCAGCGGCGGTTGGTCAAGAGAGGGCACTAAGGTTCCGACCTCCCTGGTGGAAATTGTTAGTATTTTCATTTTTAAAAATAAATATTTTGAAAATAATCAATAACTACTTATTTATTTATGAGTGTGCTAAAAATGACAATAATATATAAAATATATTGGGGGAAATTAGCTTCATGGTTCATTCATTCTCTCTTCTGTGGGGCTGGAAATATCGCAGCAGCGCAGCAGCGCAGCCAATTGCTGACCATTGCTGACACAAAATACGCACACAGTGACACAATTGTAGCAAATCAGCACCCTCGATTCTGATGCCTGAAGAGCAAGATTTATTAGGGGTGTCATTTAGCATCCCAAGCAGAGTGAGTCAGTGGCGGAGTAGAGACAACTGACGTTATTGATAGCAGAGTGAGTCAGTGGCGGAGTAGAGACAACTGACGTTATTGATAACAGAGTCAGTCGGTGGCGGAGTAGAGACAACTGACGTTATTGATAACAGACTCAGTCGGTGGCAGAGTAGAGACAACTGACGTTATTGATAGCAGAGTCAGTCGGTGGCGGAGTAGAGACAACTGACATTATTGATAGCAGAGTCAGTCAGTGGCGGAGTAGAGACAACTGACATTATTGATAACAGACTCAATCAGTGGCAGAGTAGAGACAACTGCTGTTATTGATAACAGACTCAGTCGGTGGCGGAGTACAGACAACTGACGTTATTCATAACAGAGTCAGTCGGTGGCAGAGTAGAGACAACTGACATTATTGATAACAGACTCAGTCAGTAGTGGAGTAGAGACAACTGACGTTATTGATAACAGAGTCAGTCAATCAGGGGTGGAGTAGAGACAACTGACATTATTGAGAATGATGAACACGATTATTCAAGACATGGTATTTCAGGCGCCCCCAAATTCAATAAGATCTCAATAAGATTTGAGAACTTTGGTGGATAAAATATTTACATTGCTGAGTAGCTTACTAAGATGGCTGGCTAGATAGTCAAGTTGTGTATTGTGTATTTTGTGGTAGTTTTCCATTTATAGTACCAATGAACTAGCTAAACTAGTGAAGCCGGGTTTGTGCCAGTGTTAGTTGACCGTTAGCTTGCTGTGTAGCTAATTCAGTGGTTGTTCTGGTGAACTGAGCGAATTAAGCTAGTGTTCACTAAATGTTAGCTGGCTCGCTTGTTTAAGTAGTTGGCAAACTACTAACTAAAAAAGTGAGCCAGTAACTAAGTAGTTGGCAAACTACTAACTAAACAAGTGAGCCAGTAACTAAGTAGTTGGCAAACTACTAACTAGTTACTGGCTCACTTCTTTAGTTAGTAGTTTGCCAACATTAGCTAGCTAGTTCAGATGAGATCGCTTTACAACTGCAATGTTTAGCAGATGTATTGTATGAGTAGGAGCTTTCCCTTTGATACCTAATTTACAGCTAGATGATAAAAGGTCTCTGCATTAACCTTCAAAATTGAAGCCTTCTATTTGATTCAAAATGTTTTCCTTTAGTTAAAAAAATATTCCAACATTTTTCTAATGATGCATGCTATACCTTCTATCTGAGCACTCTGGAGCTACAACTAATGATAATTGTCATTTACTGTTGTTCTGCTGTTTTTTTAATGCCAATTAGATAATTAAAGGCTATTTCACAGATCACTAATAGTTTGTCTTAAATTGTATTGGGATGGTTGCTGAAATTATGTCACCAACAGCCCGGCATAGAATATGTTTCAGCAGCCGCCGCTGGTGGTATGTTTCCTAGAGACGATATGAGGAGAAATGCATAATGCCATGACCCCACACATAATATTAGGGGTCAAAGGTCAACGAAAGACTGATACCTGACTGGTGATGGTCACATGACAACCCGCTGAGATGAGAGCAGCCCGTGTGTGCTTCTGCAGTTCTGCAGAGGATTGTGGGTCCTGACTCAACCGGTTCAACACCCCAGTGAGTAGTGAGATGTAGTTAATAATGTCTCTGTCATTCCTTGTTTGCATAAGGTTGGTGAGGTTACCTAGGCCATACACAAACCTGCAGAGTAAAAGGAAAATATCGATGATGGGAGAGCTTGGCCTTGCGTTGAAGGGCATAAATGAGGTTAAAACAGTTTTCCAAATCTTACAGTTCCTCTTCTGGAGTGGAGTGAGGCGATGAGGTCCTCTGGAAGCTGGGTAGAACCGTTATGCTCACAGGGCAAGGTCTAGTCAGGGCTCCGAGTCTGTTCCCAATTTTAATGAAGATGGTGACTGCAGAAGGCGAAAATACAAGGCGGCTTGACATAACGATCACACAGTAAAATGAATATCAAAGCTCAAACACAATCCAGTACACAATGAACAGAAGTAAAAAATGGCCCCGCCCCTACCTGTGTAATCACTGTCAGGGTCCCCAGATGGAAGGCTGAAGTAGTGTTGGTAGTTTCTGCCCTTATAGAGACGTGTACTTGGGGAGCTCCCCACACTAAAGCTGAATTCATATATGAGATCCTGTCCGGAGAAAAGCAAATACAAGCGCACAATTAAAAAAAAAATGCCTTCAAATATTGTCAGATGTTAGTGCTTTATTACTCTTTAAATAATCGTGGTGTGTCTCATGGTTCTAAATCCCTGAAAAAGATGAAAACCAGGAGACGAGAGGGCGAGACCTGCTGTCCTGTGCTGCAGAAGATACTGAAGTGGGTGTGCATCTCCAGGCCGGTGCTGGGCTGCACCTGGCAGGCCACACCCTCCGGCGCGGCCCACGTGGGCAGGAACAGCTGGGCCTTACCCTGTAGCACCTGCTTGGACTCAGCCAGCACACCTGAGGAAATGTGCAATGCAAAACTCTTCTTGTCTACTAACGCACCAGAACAGGGCAGCTCAAATGGTCTGTTTCTATTGGACTCAATTTGTAATTCTTTAGACTGAAAATGTATCACAGGAGAAACGTGGACATTGTAACACGGTGTTCAGACTTACTTGCAGAGACCTCCAGCATGTAAAGACTTTTGGGTTTCAGCATGGACGGTTTAAACGTGACAACGGGAGAGGATGTCCCTGAGACATTTAAAGTGAGATGTTTTATCATACTCAACACACAGCCTGGTGATGAATGGCATTATCAAGCTGGGTTCTGTTTCTGAAACAGCCCAAGGCCTGTATCGTAACACCTGTGTATGTGAGGGACTCAAACACCAGTGGCTGGATGAGCTCTCTGGGCAGATCCAGCAGCGTCTTTTCTGGCTCCCCTCGGCCAAGACTGTTGGGCCCCACAACGTTATCGCCCTGGTGAACATCCGAGGGCCGGATCGCTTCATCTAAATCATACGGATCTGATTGCGAAGCATGATAAATAATTAACAGTATGTTATTGCTGTTTATGGAGTTACTGCTTATGAATGTCAACAAAGAGAGCGTGCTCACACCTGTTGGTCGCCCTAGTGGGTCTCCTGGATCAGCTTCCTCAATTCCAGAATAAAGGTCCTCATAGTCTTGGAAAAAATACACGTGAAAACTCCATTGATTAATTGTATGATGAATCACATTCTATGACTGTTATCTAGTTGAGCGATTTACTTGAATGTCTGGTTCATCAAACTCTGGTTATATGGTGACTTCAGCACTCAAGTCAAATTACATTGGTAAAATAGGTAAATTAGCAAGAATTGTCTGGTGGAAGATAACCAAGCATTTCGGAAGGTATTCAGGCATACCATCCTGCTTGCTTTCACCCTGAGTGGCCACAGGGTGGCACTATGGAGAAAAGTCACCCTCACGTCATGCAACAATAGGGAAGAATTTTGGTATATTGTTGAAACTTTGAGCTCTTTCATTGTCTCCTCTATTCTAACAAAACAAAAAACTTGCACGACATACTGGCTGCTTTTTAAAAATGAATTTTTTAATTATTTTTTAAGATTAATTACAGTGATAAAAACTCTAGCAATCACTTTAACCCCACCCCATTTCACCTCACAAAATACCTGGTGCTTGACAAGTTGAAAATACATGTAATTATGAAGGTTGCCACAATCATGCCAACAAATTGAATCGTGTACGATTGTCCTTGGGCATCTTTTCAAATCGCACAGGATCATACCTAAAGCGCTGCCAGGGGCAGACCCTAGGTCTGAAGGTCCCCAGTGCTCAACTGACACCTCCCATCTGGACAAGGTCCTGGGCGACACATCCTCCCCAGCCAGGGGCAGCTGAAGGGCTGGTGGAGTAGCATGCATGCCGCTCCGTCCTGACTCTGTTCTAACTGTACCATGTGGTACGGCCTTAACGTCTGGTACGTCATCGTTGCTGATTGAAGCTTCGTTCGAGAGAGCTGAAACGGCGGTCGTGTGAAGGTAATCATTCAGAAAGGAACCAGACATAGGCACTGCCTCTCCTGACTGCTGAGAACTAAATGCTGTGCCGCCCGTGTCGGAGGCTGAGCGTATGTCCACGCTGCTGCAGAAAGGCACTGTATAGGAAGAGAAAAAGAGCACCAAGCAAGCTGGATCAGTCCAGTGATCTTCCCCAGAATGCTGGGAGGATGCAGGCCGCCCGAGTTCCCTACCCTCAGCAAGGGCACGGTGTGAAGCTTTCACTAGGTACAGCTGCCAGGAATAGGTGATGTTTCCTGGACAGCTTTCACACGCAGCTGTGACAGCGAGCTGCTCGTTCCAGTTAACTGAGTTTCCTCGGCACTCTTCGCATGACATCTGAATAATTCTGCAGGCACAACAGAAGTCAAAGCTGCATCCTTACTCTGCGCCATACTCTGTCAGTAACCATGGTGTGGTAGCGGCACATGCACCTGCTTGGTTTTGATCTCACTGTGATGAACATGTCGGACGAGGCCGATCGCCACCCGCTGTGCACGGTGAGTGTGAATTTGAACAGGTCGCAGCGAGTCCTGAGGACGTTGACAGGAAACGCAAGTACTGCAAAGGAAGTAGGAACTGGTTCTGTGAAACACAAGCTCTCAGCTGTGTTTACTGCCGTGCACTTCCAACTGTAACTTTAAGAGGGGGAAAAAAAATCAACAAACACTTAATAAACCATAATGACTCACCTCTAAGAGAACTTAATGCGAAGAAAATAAGTTAAACAGATGCGTCTGCAGTCAGTTTTGGAAACAGAAACACTGGCTGTGCTTGGTTGTAAGGTCTCAGCCCATACCTCATAACATTATCAGGAAAGTCGGGGTCATGTGACCCTCGTCCGTCCAATGTGATGATGGCGTTGCTGTCGTGGCGGCTCAAAAATAGATGTGTGGCACCGGTGATGGTGCTCACGGGAGGACTGGGCCTCACCTCCAACAGCACAGAGTAGTTGCTGTAAACTATGCTGCCTGCTACCTGAACCTTTGGATTGAAAGATTCCCATTTCACGTTCATAGGATCCCACTCACGCCCCAGTGATGATATTTCACATCTACAATATGTCTCAGAATAGGGCCTGTTACCTTGGCTAGCACTTTGTATGTTCCATAATGAAGGAAGTACTCCGGCAGGTGGAGGTACTGTTTGTTTGTGTCCGTGAGAGGGATGTGGAGTGGCTGGCCTCCTCGGTCACACAGGCTCCAACTGTAGAGGAGACCCCGGGAGACTCTGCACTGGATCGGAGCCTCATAGGTCACGCTGAGCTGCACAGGCTGGTAACGCCACACCTGAAGGCACAGGGACAAAGAGCTGATCAGGGGCCTGGGACAGGGGTCAGGGGTCAGGGACAGGGGACAGGGGCCTCCCACACAGAAGCATTATGGCAGCACTTACAATCACCATGAGTTTGTCTTTTCCGTTTTATTTTTTTTGTCTCTTCCTGAGGCATGTGACTGCTTGTGTTTTTGATGTAGTACTGACCTGTATTAAACTGGGGCCCATGTTTTTCACTGGAGGTGGTTTGCATGGTTCAGAAACTACAAACAGATGTCCTTGTAACGAGGCAGAGCTCACCAGGTTGGATACAGTCACTTTTATTACGAACTCCCCAGTTCTACGAAGGAGGAATAATAATAAAAGAATTGAGGATTATTTAACACATATAAAATATGTAATTACTGTAGATTGCACAAATTATTACAAATTGTAATAAAAGGGTTTCTACCTATTATACACATGATGCACAATGCCTTGTCCAAATCTTTGAATCCCATCTCCAAAGTCCCAGAGATAGGTGACGTCAGTGGCAGGCCTACCCCTGCAGATCAGCTGCACGGCCGTATTCGGCAGCGCGGTGGGACTGTACCGCAGCCTGGTGAGCTGCACTACATGCTGGATGACCACTCGATAAACTGCAGAGCTGGCACAGTAGTGTCCATTGGACAAACTCACTGAGACATTGTACCTGCAAAACAGCAAGAGCAACTCCACCTTTATGGCACATTTTTAGAGAGGCCACGTACAGCCAGTTTTGGAATGTTTTCCAAAGCTCAAGATGAACAGCTGGAAAGATTCCTAAAACGAACCTGCGGACTTATTCTGGGACAAAGGTAAAAAAAACACAGTCAAATTCATGTCAACATTTAACCTTGAAACACGTGTACTGCTGTGTCTGGATTTCATGCCCGGCCCCCCCAATAAACCCATGTACAGTCTGATTTTAGAGAGTGACTACCTGCACTTACATAGAAAGATACAGGTCACCAAACAAGTCATTTAAACAAGCTTGCCATCCCAAGATGCCAGACTGAGAGATATATGAAATCACCAGTAACGTATTTCAAAGGTTCGCAAAATTAGAGGCAAAATTAAAGAACAGGCGGGATTAGGAGAAACTTTGTTACATGTGCAGACTGTGTCAACCTAATTTTTAAAAAATTTACTTTATGTTTGTTTTATTCTTATAGAGAATTGTCAGGGGTTTTTTATGTCCTTTGTTTAGTAATCTTTTTAGGTTTTATTTTAACAGCAAAATAACTGAATGTTACTCATACAAATATCGAATGATGGCCCAAATAAATAGATAAATAGAAAACACAACATATTCCCCTTTCAGTAAAAGATTAGCTATGTTTTGTATTTGTAATTGATTCCTTCCTAAGTGTAAGTATTTTGGCTAAATGTTGACTAAAGACAAAATGCTGGGCACATACCTGTCTGGAAGGGCATAGCTCTTGATGAAGCGTCTGGATGTAGTGACAACTGTTACGCTGTCCCCAAACTGCCAGTGAAACTCCAATGGGTCTGGTTCCGCCGTCACCGCCACAAAGCTGATGTTTACTCCAGTGGCATACGCTTGCTTCTCTGTGTAGACCCTAACAGCTGAGAAGCACATCTGAGCTTAGAAGAGGTCAAACATTGCAATGGCCAAAGTCTGTCTGCATGTGTGTGCGTGTGTGCATGCGTGTTACATACAACAGATGTGAGGCTGGACAGAATCTTCCATAGTACAGGTTCTGTTTTGGTCCATGCCCGCTGCTGTGGGAGGAACACAGCGGGAGAACGGCTGGTGCTTCCACCGTGGAATTGCTCTGATGTGTAGCCTTGCAGAGCACGGAGAGAATCTACTGCAGACAGTAACATCTACAGGACAACACTGAAAGTTTTTATTCTGTCCACCTAAGAGATGTACCACACAAATATCATTTACTAGAGATGATATCCATCACCTATCAATGCCCTGAACTGGAACATACTTAAATGATACAGTCCATTGCCTGCCAGGGTCTTTTCTATAGAGCAGTAAATATGGCTGTTGTCCAGAGCAGGTGCTTGGTGGAAGCTTTGATCATCAGGACTCCAGTCACACTTGATGTAAACTGTACAAACAGTATCTTTTCCCAGCTGTAGTAAACCTAAAGAACACACAAAAGGAAAAGCAAGAGTGGACATATTTAGTCACAAAAAAGGAAAACTAATGGGGGAAAAAAAAATATATATATATATATATATATATATATATATATATATATATATATATATATATATATATATATATCCCTGGTTTCAATTTCAAATTCTGAGTGTTAAATTTTCACCTGACCTGTGGGTTGCCCAGTCGAGGCAGCCAACCCCCCGGAGATCTCCAGGAGATGCTTTCCATCCAGCAATCTGTCAGTCAAAGTAACCATGGCAACATCGTTTACATACAGCTCTTTGTTACCCTCATCAGCCTCAGGGGTGACACGTTCTGGTCCTGCGTGTCTGTGCAAACATCACGACAGAGCTGAAGCAGCTCAGGCTACATGTGCAAACTACAATACATTACCCATTCAACATGAACTGGATAAAAGCACGCACACACGCACGGACTGAATGGATAATGTAGGGTTTGCATTTTTTCATTCTATAGCAACTTTATAACTGATAATAATGAAAGAGCACAACCTTCAAAATGCGCTGAATAAAATATATTGTGTCAAAGCAGATCTTTCCTTCTATATACCTGATTTAATAATCTCTATAGGAAACACACAAACACGCATCCATACACATGCATATATATACATACACACACACACAGTTTGCATTTCTCACATTTTATTTTCACACACAATTTCCCACAAATAAAAAATTTAAGTTTATTTCCTAATGAATTACGGTAACTGAAGTCTCTTTGTGTCAGTCAACAGAAACCTGTGGATTTTAAAATACACAGAAGCAAGGCCTGTAGTGGTAAACTATCTTAGCTGTTCATGAAATAGTTGCTAGTTACTCAGATCATTTAAAAATAAGGAAATAAGGGCATTACACATCACATTATACCGTATATTACATTGTACTATATTGCCTCCCGAGATATTACAGTGAAAATCTGAAAACACGCATACAAGACCGAAGAAAAGCCGAGCACTCACCCCTGCTTCAGCCACGAGCTGGGGCATAAGACAGGGACAGCCGTCGAACCCCACGGCAACACTAAAGACAGCAGGTGAATGCATGAGTAAACAGAGCTGGATTATGAATAAGTCCCTGTGGGACACTGAGAGAAATGACCGTTGCTAAACCGTCTGATCTAAAGGAATTTGGAGCAATTGCATACCTCCGATAGAACAGAAAATAAATCGCAAAGAACGAGAGCATTTGTTGAATTAAAACTACCGCTGTCACGTTACGCGTACCGTGATCTGAGTTTCCCCCGACGTATTTGAGAAGAAAGAGCGTTAGCGCTTGAAGTATCATTGCCACATGCATCGTTGAAGTGTACTGAGCGGGGACTTGCAGCTTATGAGGTGCACCCCGTAACTGGCGGAGCTCAGGGTACGAGTCCAGGTGAGTAGACACGTCATGTGAAACGTCATCGCTGCTTACTTCAAAAGAAGCAAATCTGAACTAGTAAGAGGTCTGACTGTAAATTTTAAAAATTTGAAGTGTCATTTGTATCGTCCACACCCGCTAATAATAAACCTACTGGAATGTATTTGTTAAATATATTATAAGGAAGATGTAGAGATTTTCAAAAGTGTACACAAAACGTACACAAGGTTAAAAGGAGTCAACAATGATGTGTGAAATGCTTTTAACCTCAGAGGAGGGTGAAATAAGGAAAGGTTCAGAGATTTAGTTTGTTTGTTTTCATGCTACCTTAGTGCTATCTTCAGTTTGCAAATGCAGCTGTCTTAGATGAAGAACAATGATGACAATCTTTAAAAAGGAAACGTTGTGAAGATCTGTGAAAATTTCACACCTGCAGAGAGAGAAGGGGGGAGATAGAGAGAGACAGACAGACAGTCAGAACGAGAGGGAGTTAAATCTACAGTTGGTCACTTGATCTGATAATACGTGCTTGCATGATAATTTTAGAATTAATTTATATAACCTACATATCTTAACTTCTTCATAAATATTGCCAAAAGTTAATTTTAATTAATTTAAAAGGAATATTTACTCAAAACAGTTTTTCAGGGTAAAATCCATCATTGATTTGGTAGGGTGTGTTTGGTGGTTGTATTTGGTAGGGTGTGTTTGGAAGAGTGTGTTTGGTGGTTGTGTTTTGTGGTGCGTGTTTGGTAGGGTGTGTTTGGTGGTTGTGTTTGATAGGTTGTGTTTGGTGGTGTGTGTTTGGAAGGGTGTGTTTGGTTGTTTTGTTTGGTAGAGTGTGTTTGGTGGTTGTGTTTGGAATGGTGTGTTTGGTAATGTGTTTGGTAGAGTGTGTTAGTCATGTATGTGTGTTTGTTACCCAGCAGTTTTCAGATCAAGCACTGTTGCAGAGTCTGGGCCTCATGTCATGGCATGAATGACTGAAGTTCATAGATGAACCATGATACAGCGTCAAAGAGAAGAACAGAAGATCAGCCAACAGACACAGCTGGCCAGGTAGACGCAAACCGTCACCATCTACAGGGAGAACCAGCCTATGGGTGGATGCTGTGCCACCACCCACGAGCCGGCAGTATGTTAATGAGAACAGAAGTGAACTGTCAAGCCGATAGGCCAGGTCAGAGACAAGGGCATTGTGGGTGTTGAGACTGGGAGGATATAGTTCTCACTGACACCTAAGTGCTGGTATAAAGCCATCATGACCCCAACTCCGCAAAATAATGAAAGTAATATCTGGACATATCAACACTTTAATATATGAAAATATCAACATTTTAATATCTGAACATATCAACACTTTAATATCTGAACATATCAACATGTTAATATCTGAACATATCAACCTGTTAATATCTGAACATATCAACAATTTAATAACTGAACATATCAACACTTTAATATCTGAATATATCAACATGTTAATATCTGAACATATCAACCTGTTAATATCTGAACATATCGACATTTTAATATCTGAATATATGAACATGTTACTATCTGAACACATCATATGACATAGAAAAAAAAAGTCAGGCGAAAACATATCAAGCTCTCTTCATTCTGAGTGCGTTTAAGTAATAGGTAATAGAGCATTATGCAGAGTCAGAGATTCACACATAACACCAGCATCATATCCATTTACATTTACATTTATGGTATTTATCAGACGCTCTTATCCAGAGCGACTTACAAAAGTGCTTTATCATTTCCTCATAGAATATATCCTAGTACAGTACAGTAGGTTAGAGTCCAATATACCAATGAACTAAAATACAGGGATCACTGTTGATACCTAGAAGTACAAAATACATATAAGCTCTATAGCAGACAATGTTAAGTGCAATAAACAAGTACTAGAGTTTGTTAGACAACATTAGTGTAATAAACAAACCCCTACAATAAGTATTAATTTAGTCAGTCGATATGGGAGTAGGGTCAGTGGTCATTTAAATATCTAGCGCGTGTGCGCGAGGTGTGTGATGAAGATCAGCGCATGTGCGCGAGGTGTGTGATGAAGACCACGCCAGCTGCACTTGTTTATAGATTATAGACTGTGTCTTTTGTCTGTTCGCATTAGCTACACACACACTGTGTTTTATTAAAAAGACACAGGGTACGGCTTATTTATTTATTTATTTATAGTGCCATAACCTTGTTTGTAAAATGTGTCTGAGCTTGCTTCAATGGTTTATGCCGGGGAAAACTGCAAACCGCTTAAAACAAAAATGTATATCTAGTTGAAACAACTGGGCTAAGGACATTTTAAAAATGACCCGAATACAATTTCTTCAGTGACAAAATAATTTGCATCATTTAATCGTATATATGTTGTAATACACAAATAAACAAACAAAGCAAACAAAAAAAAATAGATTAAACAGGTGACAATACAACAGCGACGGACACTAGAATTCGACTTGTCTCTGCAGTCTATAATTGTGAACGCAACTTTAGACATGATGTATCCCAGACGCGGTCTCCTTAGAAAGGGGATACAGTTTCCACATTAATTATTATCCACATAAATGAATAACTTATTTCTCTCTGTAACCTCGGGGGGGGGGGGGGGGGGGGGTTCGCCAAACTGATTTTTATGCACATAACGATCATTAAGCGCACGCTCGTGAAGCACATTTATTAAGTACATTTTAAATCATTTAACAATGGTCATAGCCATTATAGTTCCTGAACTGAGTGTTGACACGATAAATTATTTGCTTTTTTATTTTGTGTGTGTGTGTGTGTGTGTGTGTGTGTGTGTGTGTGTGTGTGTGTGTGTGTGTGTGTGTGTGTGTGTGTGTGTGTGTGTCGGGCTCCCGATGCCTCTCCAGATATGCTTGTACTTTCCCCTCTGGTCATGTCTACAAAAATGGCCTTACAAACAGAAAACGGAAGCCAACCAGACAGCTAATGCACCACACGTTTTTACTAAAAAAATATCACTTAAGAAAACCTCTAATTACCGATTACGGTCAGAAAGATGTAGGCTACGGTAAGTGGATTAATAATCTATTAATAGTTATTGTATCGTATACACTTTTATTGTCGGTGTCTTAAGCAAGGGGGTCGCTTGAGTAAAAGCAATAGAGATAGAAAAATGAAAATGAAGCATTTCATCGAAAATGTAACCGCGAATTCGGAGTAATAAACCAAGGGGCTGCCCATATGCTGCACATCTGTTCAATAAATTGTTAATTGAATCACAAATGCAACAGCAGGGGGCGATAAAGAGAATAACGTGTGACCAAATTGTGCTCAGTCAGCAAAGTGTTGGTTTACGGATACAATCCGGTTCTAATCCTGGTTTTAGTGACGAGTTCTTTTTTTTTTTTGTACAGTAAACCGGAAAGAAAGCATAGAATTTGATATAAAACCTGGCTACTGTATGGGGAAACTATAAATCTTATCATTTTAACCAAACATATTAGCCAGACTAATGGAAGGGGAATATAAAAAGATATATTAGTCATAATTTATGATTCTATCACAAGTACATACATAATCTCAGTCGGGTACAGGGGTATAACTGAAGAATGTTAGTATATAAATATAAGAACATGTTAAATTACGTCGGATGCAATGTCTATGTGCTGCCCTATCTCAAGTTGTCGAAACTAGATACATACTTTCCAATAAGGAAGTTTACAAAAAGAGAGAATGTAGCTCACACACTACCAAAAGGTCAGGAAAATCCAATAGAGGTTTTGATCAGTTTTATTCCATTAGCATGATCTGATGTCAGCCATCAGATATGATGTTTTAGCATATAAAAGATGAATATAAGATGGTTCCCTGTGAGCACTGTTTCACTGGTGGACATCAGACCATACTAATGGATTAAAATTGATCAGAACCTCTGTTGGATTCTCCTGACCTTTTGGTAGTGTGTGGGCAACATTGTTTATTTTTGAGGACATTCTTTTATTTGCTTCACACACCTACAGGAAATGTTTTTCAGTTTGTTTTCTTGGATTGAGCACAACTACACACCTTTTTCTTGCAGGGGTGCGTACACATGGCTATAGCATTTATTATAGGAATATTAATCAGGAAAAAAGTGAGTTTGTAACACTTGAATCCCAAAGATGTCTCAACAAACAGAACACTTTCACTACCATGAAGAATCTTCAGGGCCAGAAAACAGAAGCGAAGACAAGGGACCAACTAGCTGGGCTTTCTGACACTAGGCAAAGTGTATGCATTCTACAGAGTGGTACCTTTTAGTAGACTTACCATTGTTTCAGAAACAGTTACAGGCTGCCTTTTAGTAGCTCATACATGCTTAGAGGTGTGCCACCACATTCACCTACTTTCACAAACTGGGCCTGTTTAGCCTCTGCTCCACCAGAATAAATCCAGCTGTGGCTCCCTCTAGAGGAAAGGAGAGTCGGCCAATAGAGTGAATGGGAAATGCTTCAGTGTTGGCGCATGCCAACCAGTTACGACAAGATGTAATAACAAAATGAACAATCTCCCATTTAGAACTGATGACATGTAAAATAATGCTGGACAAAAAAAAACTGCAAGTGAAGATCTTACATCATCTTATACTTTGCGTTTTATTAAAATGTGAAATGTAATCTACAGTTCTACTGTAAGAACTTGTACCATACCTCCGACACAATAAGTACTGTGATGAACTGAGAGTGCAGCCACATAGCTCAGCCATATAATCACAGGCTGAAGAATGTTCTCTCCAGAGTCCCTGAGGTAGTCAATCACAGCTGCTACACCCCCAACATTCACCACCATCTGGGACAATGAAAGAGGAAACACAGAGGAGATACTATGCAGCTTGAAGTGATTTGGTAGGTATGTTACATTTGGAAGGTATGTTTCATTGGGTAGGTATGTTACATTTGGGAGGTATGTTATGTTTTGTTTGGTAGGTATGTTATGTGTGGCAGGTACTGCAGATGTATATTTTGTCATTTCCTGAATCAGAGTGATTGTGTTCCTCCTCAAATACTTTTTTCAGTCAGACAGGAAAGTGGAAAAACTCTCAACGTCCACCGAAAGGTTTTTGTTGTTGTTGCTGCTTGTTTAAGTCCAAATCAAGATATAAGCACAGCATATTCCCTCATAGACATTATCACACAGACAGAAATCCAGACGCATATCCAGAAGAACTGGAAATTTGGAAGAGATCAAGAAGATTATGAGATTTAGAGCAAAAGCAAATGAAATGAGAGCGGGGATCACGGGGCCATGTTGCTGAAAGACGAGCTCCAACAATTCAAACCGCCAAACGTTTGTGCTGGTATTTCTGATATTTTATCTAAACATCTCAGCAACTGTGAATTGGCCTGATTTAACAGACATGTTCATAATTGCAAACATCTGGTTACCCAAGGTGACACAAGGTGACAAATTTTATGAGCAACTAATTCAGCAATTTTAACAGGAAATGGGTAATTTGCTTTCCAACTGGTGTGGATTTTTGTAGGAATGTGCACTACTAAACATATGCTGAGTGATGGGTGAAGCAAGCTACCATTAATTTATACGTAATACAATTTATATATATTATATAGAGTTTGTTCAAAATGCTTTAAAAAAAATAGTTTTTTTTAGCTGATGCTTTTATCCAAAGTGACTTACAATTATGACTGAACACAACTCAAGCAATTTAAGGTTAATGGTCTTGCTCAAGGCCCCAACAGTGGCAACTTGGTGGTGGGGCTTGAACTGGCAACCTTCCAATTGCTAATTGAGTACCTTAATCACTGAGCCACATAATCATATAATACCCATATATGATGAATAAAGTTGTAAAGCAATTATGAAAAGTCTTATATGAGTGTGCCGTTTACAAGTGTCTCTCTCCTGTTTGCTATATTGTAAACCTTGGTGACTTGAGCAATATGATAAAGTAAACCTTTCGAGATGTACCCACAACTGACTGAACAACTGAACAGAAAACACAACCCAACAGGTTTGTAATATATGCTTGTTTATAAACATTGAACAATTTACAATTGATTATTCATTCAGTGTTCAAACTGAATCTTGTGTCTACAGATTATGACATCAGTGTTTCTCTAATTTTCATTAAGGCAACGAGGTTAGGATTATCTTTAATCAAGGTTCTGGTCCTGCTGAAGTGTTTGCTAATGATTTTGCGATCTGTGAGCATCACTAAAAGCAAAGGCAGTGCTTCACATTACAGAAACATCCAGCTGCAGCCATACTGTTCAAGCAGAGGATCTCCTCCATTATCCATGACCAATCATCCATGACCAGCCAGTTCAACTGGAAAAAAAAGCCCACACTGACAGTCACTTACTGGAAACGAATGAACTGCGGCAATCACTGAAATTTTTTGTAAAAATCAGGCATTAGCTGCATTCAGGAGAGACAAAAACTACCTGAAACAAACTTACGGCCGTTATGGCGGTGCACCCACGGTGTTGACTTACGGCCTTTATGGAGGAGCGCCCATGGTGTTGACCCACGGTGTTGACTTACGGGCATTACGGCAATGCGCCCACGATGTTGACTTACGGGAGTTAGGGCAGAGCGCCTATGGTGTTGACTTATGGGCGTTACGGCAGAGCGCCCACGGTGTTGACTTATGGGCGTTATGGCGGGCGATGTAGCCCAGTGCCCAAGCTGCAGCCTCCTTTACTCCAGGATCGAACTCCTCCAGGGAGACGACAAGGGCGTCTAGAGCACCACAGTCCACCACAGCTTGGGCCAGCTCTGGAGAGTGCTTAGCAACTGCCCAGAGGACAAACGCTGCTGCCTTCTTATAGAAGCGCTGCAGAAGATAATGTAAAGGTGGATTTAAAAATGAATGCAAGAGCAATCGCATTCTTGTATACAATAAACATTTATATCCTTCAAAACCTAGAAAATAAATGTACAACCTCATGTGCAAAAAGTGTATGTGTGACAAAGTCACTTCAGCACAGATTGAATGCCAATCATGGGAAAGTGCTCACTTCATTCTGAGAGGGCCTCTCTAAGACATGAATGCTTTGCAAGGGCAAAAAGCACCAAAGCTCGATTGTCTACAGCAAGCGTTGTTCTGTTCAGGACAGGATACTCAGAACAAGTACAATTAAGATGTCTGAGTCTGATTAAGATTAACTGATTTGTTCTTTATGCCTTTTTATTTTCTCTGTTTCCTGATTCATGATTGTCACACAAAGAAAATTAAGCCATAAAGATAAAGGGCAATAAAATGTTTATTAAGCTGATCCTACATACACACACACACACACACACACACACACACACACACACACACACACACACACACACACACACACACACACACACACACAAAAAGAAAACAAAAACAGGACATCTGGGTTCTGGTCACCTATGTGGTCATAGACTGCCAAAACATTTCAGTATGAAGACTAAGCATCAGTCAGGTTGTTGAAGTAAAATCTGTGAGGTTCAGTCTTACATACTGCTTAGCCAGAGAATAGACGAACTGTGGGAGAATGTCTCCATTCACCACTGCCTCCGCCAGTTCATCGTTATAGTTGGCAAGCCTGCTGAGAGCCAGAGCCGCCGTCGGCTGGATAGTTGGGACCACATCCAACAGAAGAGGCCTCAGAAGGGACATTACACCTAAGCCGGAGAGGCAGAGCATGTTTGCGTTAAGGGAGGAAACAGGAACAGGAAACACTTGAAAGCACAGAACCATAAGGATTAGCCTATCCTGTTTCAGAGTTCACTGTCACAGTATGAAAGCAAAAAGATGTGGCATGACTTTTGAAATAATAAATGAACTTCTCAACCAATGACCAGCATCACTACTTTCATAATGATGTTCTTTCACAACTTGCTTTGTCTGAAGGTGGGAAATCGACAAGCAATAAGGCATTTACTGAAAAGGGCTTTTGGTTTTTGGATAATCATGAAAACCTACAGAGGAATGAGAAGGTAATAGGAGAGAGGGTTATGAATAAGAGAAGCTATGGTAAAACATCTACACACAAAATTACTTGTATTGTACCTACAACATTTATAACAAGTTAAAATTACAATAGAGTAAAGTACAATAGAATAAAATATCTCCATAAGCTCTACAGAGGGATTAAAGGATTCTGATGCTATTATTATGCATTTAACATACCTGTGATGAAAAATATTAGTTATATTCATGCATAACTATGCTAATGTGTAATGTACTATTCTATGTCAAACAGCTTGAAGTCAGAGTTGCAAGATATCTAAATGTTTTGGATGTTCAAAAGCTGGCTTTGGTCATGGAAGACTGGACAGATAAAGGCTAGCAAAGAACTCAGCAAAAATAAATAATGAAAAATCTCTGGATCTCTGGAGGAAAGCCAGCAACTAAATTTGGAGGAACAAAAAACAAACAAACAAAAAACAACAACAATAACAACAACAACAACAACAACAACAAATAGAAAAACGGAGATGGGAAAAGAATAGAAAAACACTGGCAACTGATAAACAATACGATTTTAAGTAGTTAATTAAGATCTTCATTTATTTCCAATAATTTCATAATTGATCAGGGGCCCAATTCTGTTCTATTCCACATTTTTAATTTGCAATATAATTAGCAATAAAACGCATTTGAATATAAAGGAGTTCACGTTTAAAGGGGAATAGCTGAGTGAGAGTTCCCTCACTTTGCAAACCCTGGCGAAAAGGAAAGGAACAAATGTTTGAGTCCTCTCTTCAGCTGGGCTCTGAAGTGTTTCCCGGGTTGCACGGTTGTCCCGGTAACAAACCGGAAGTAATAGGCGCCGCTGCACATTCCTTTTTGCGGTATCGTTGTAGGTGTGAAAGTGCTATCCAGCTTTTCTAAAGTCGTCTGTTGGGCAGACAGGACATGCAATAAGTCTGCTGCGTATGAAAGCCAACAGCTGCTCCCTTCGCACGCCAGGCAGGCTGCAGCCTGGGCACAGTGTAGAAGGCACATGTGCAAAACATGAGCGACTCTGGCGGATTTTCCTATGAAGATATTTTATAGCTCCTGTTAATATGGTTTTATAGCTAGGACTACTGGTAACGGTTTTTTCCTGCCCGTCTTTTAACACGAAGTCTCTTAAATTCACATGTTTTCCCCGAGAGAACTGTGTCTTAGTCAGGTAGAAGCCAGACAGCTTTCTCACAAACCAGGTAACATTAAAGCATTCGTCTGGTTAATGTCATCGTATGTAATAAAATAAAGATAGAAACGGACTTGCTTAAGGTTAGGACGCCAGAACACCAAAGTCTAGCCCCGCTTCTGGAGTTGCCGGACTCCCCACCAAATTCAGGAAAAAAAAAAACAACAACTCAGTTTGTAATGCATAAAAAGAAAAGAAAAGAAAGAAGAGATGACTAGAGTCTCACTTGACCTATAGGTTCTTTTATTTTGTTCGATTTGCTTTTACTTTTATTTTTAAATATCCTTATGTAGGAAAAAGTATCCTTATGTGCCGTTCTGCTGAATTACAAGGACACTTGTTGGGAATTATTCAGGACACTAACATTTGGCTCCTAGCAGTGAAAGCGCAATGCAGCGCGCAACTTATTTGTCTCCCTTTATCTGATGTCACACTTTTCCTGAACTGTCCATATAGGTTAGGCAGACTAAAGTAGACCAACATCTAAAATGCTCTACTTAGCCTTTAATTTCTAGGTCCCTATCACACCACATGCTTTGTAATTAGAGGTTTGTAAATGTTAATAAATTCTGTGATAGACATAAAAACGCAGGCAGTTTGCAAAGCATTGCAAGAAGTGTACGCTAAAATAGATAGGCTATCATGTTGAATGCAAACATAAGCATTCCTTGTGTGTGTGTGTGTGTGTGTGTGTGTGAGAGAGAGAGAGAGAGAGAGAGAGAGAGAGAGAGAGAGAGAGAGAGAATCATCTTATCCGAAGAGAAGCAGGAATCTACTATGTAGTGGGTTTGTACGATAAATTATTTTATATAAGTATTAATATAGCCTAATACAAATATTAATTTTAATTCGAACTGTCACATTTAACATTCATTTCAACAATGAGATAACGATACAATTTTACACTTTATTCTTTAGCAGACCGCCGTTGTGTTTGTATTGTATTTATCAACGCGAATCTTTGTTTAAAGGTTATTGTACTGTCAAGGTTACTTTCTTTCAATAGTTCCTTTCTTTTAAAGTTCTCGTTCGAAACGTCTGCGGTGACGTTGCTAATTTATTAGTTACGCCTAATTTTGCATGGCCTACTTTCAGATGTCAGTAGCACTATCGGCTCATTTATGGGCAGTTTCCTGACAAACGTTATTCCTAATCTCACTCGTGCAAAGGTGTTCAATGTCCACATACATAAAATTCATACATAAAGTCCAATTTGATTAAATGCCAAATGCAAAATAAACTCTAAACGATCGCGGTCCAGTCACACTGACAGTTATATCCACCCTCTCAGTCTGACCATGATGCGTTCAGAACTAAAGTTAGACATAACAGGAGACTGTCTAGTTTTAGTCAGAAGACCGTAGGAGACGCTGTCTTAAAAACAGGCTTTTGGTTTGTTTAATGAAAACAGGCCTTTTGTTTTGATGAAGTTTCCACAAATGACGGCCTTAGCTAGCCAATTTATTTTGAGGTGTCAAATTCTACACACCCAACACATTTCATAAATATGTGTTTTATGTTGTTACACATGACACCTCAGTGAATAATCCATCCAGGACTTCACACTGTACCGTGCGATCTGTGGCACGGCCTTTTTGAACTCGGGCTACAATTACCCAGACTTGAAGCGCACGAGGTCTTACTGACTGCACACGGGTTCCACTGCGGCCTCGCGCATAGAACAAGCTATAGAAGCATACGTCATCGCCTAGCATATCCGCGAGCGCACATATTTTTCCGCGGCAGCTCGGGGTGACATTTGACGCAGAAAATGCAAATTGGTTTAAGATGTCTGGGAAAAGCTTGCCTTGTGCTTTATACTGAAAGAGCTCATCAGGCCGGCCATTTGTTCTGAAAAGCCTGGCATATTTTAAGATCAAGATTAAATGCAATTAGTTAACCTATCCTTAAATTAATCTGCTTGTCCGTCTTTTTAAATATTATTGCAAAATTATTGTTATTTTTGTTATTATTATTTCTTTCCAACGATGTAGGAATATCAGGAGCTAACAAATGGGAAGTGAACGTTCCATCCCATGTCCATCTCAGAGAATATAAGCAATTTCCATTTTTACAAATATTTTTAAAAATTGATTTAACCGCGAAGTTTTGGACAAATACCCGCGTGCTACTCCCATCTTCTTTACTCTCATACGCAGGTGGCGCAGTAATCTATAGCTGCCTATGATCATACGTCGGATAGGGAAACACCGGATATTTTTTAAGCGTCACGTTTGACTGTTTGTTTGGGGTTTTTTGTACTTTAAGACTTTGTTACGAATTAGGACGACCTGCGACATTAGCTAAAGTCGACAGCCGGATATGTGAAACGCAGGTGAGTTGACAAGTTCAGACAGAAGTATGGCAGCTGTGCCTCGTGCACACCAGGAACCGAAGAAAGGACATCACCGGGAATTTACAGACGTATCTTATTTGTTACGGAGTTAAAGAGACAACAAACCACTGGGGAAATACAGCCGGTCGCTGCTCTTAGTGTGGCGCGTGGATGCACGTGCACAATCTTCCAACAGTAAATGACATCCACTTCCTCCAGATGGCTAAATCATGGCAGATTTTGTAGGACGGCATAATTACATATTTTTAATACTTACAATTTACTATTTTAACATAGATTAGGTTAACGACACCGCAGGGAAAAAATATGCACATTTTCTTCTAGAGGAGGCAAAGAAAAAAAAGGACAAACTTAGTGAAAGTGTAAAATGTTTATTTTGATGATTTATACTGTGCAACAGTCACAATACAATAGTTATTCATACAGTCGACCAATAAGACAAATGAACACTTGAGTATTCAAAATTGTCTTTGAGCGAGAACGGGTGAATCTGGTAGACTGCTGCCTACAGCGCACGTGCATGACTATATACATGGGCCTAGACCGTGGCCTCGCGGCATGCGTTGTTTAACTCCCGCCTGTGAACGGGGTTCGTTAAGGAGAAAGTCCAACGGAGCAAAGCGAAATCACAACTGAGGTTTAGAATTTTCCAGAACTTCGTTTAAAAATTAAACACGCCGACTACAGCTTGACATTAACTTTTCACCCTAAATTTCTCTAAATACATACAGGCCTTTACCATTCTTTAAAATGAACTAAATATATATCTTCTTTGATATACTGTGAATACCAGCTGAATACATCAGGAATGTTTAGTGGGCCTACTTGCCCAAGAAAGGCGAACTAATGTTTTTAGCATGCTTTTAAGATCACGCTTCAAATACAAGCAACACATCTGGATTGCTTTGGAAAATGAAGACCAAAAGTAAAAATACATACAAAAAAAAAGAACTAATTCGGTCAATTATTTAACTGCGAAAATGCGAAGTCTTCTGGATGTGCTGCAAACACCATAACTATCAGTTCTAAACTGCTGCGCTCCGTTGCGGCCAAAGTTAGGCTATCGTTCCCAAATGTACTCCAGCAATCAGATGAAATGTGCCACTTCCACTATGTTAAAGTTACATGTGTAATATAATAAAGACGAAAAAAGGCGACAGTGACACGACGTTGGCATGGAGATAGCTGGATAATCTGGCGTTGGCTTAGGCAATTTATTACAATCACCCCGATGAAGTGGAGGATCCGTTCAGTGACGTTTTTCGCACTTTGTTGCCGAAGGTGAACTGTCGACTGGGACTTCCCATCGAAGAGCCGTTGATGGGATTAGGAATATGGGGGAAAGTGGAATGCGAAGGCTGGACTGGTGTGCACGGACTCGGCAGCGGTGAGGAGGTGGACGGTGCGCCAGCAGGACTGTTGGTTTTGTCGCTTGCGGAGTCGCTTTCCGAGCGGTTGGCGCTGTTCAGGCCATCCTGTGGGTTAGTAATCTTCATCTTTTTGCAGTTCGGCCGCACCCGATACTTCAAGGGCAACGGACCATTCTATGAAACATAAAGCAGTTTTAGCAATAATTATCTGAAGCACAGTCACCTGTTATGGAGAGACTACAGATCATAATCATGTCTTTGTTTTTCAGTACAGAAATTATTATACTTTATCCTGCCACCATACAAGCATGTGCACACACACACACACACACACACACACACACACAC
Organism: Electrophorus electricus; assembly: GCF_041902795.1. NCBI lineage: Eukaryota > Metazoa > Chordata > Actinopteri > Gymnotiformes > Gymnotidae > Electrophorus > Electrophorus electricus. Next base: position 43,739,438 of record NC_137497.1, read on the forward strand.
AGAATTTTAATGACTACACTCAGTTAGGGTTTCTTACCCGTCTCCATGTGTAAATGTAAGCAATGTCCATTAACGTGTAATAATCCTTCAGGGGTTCATCTTCGTACATAACTTCAATCTTTGGAAAGAATTAAAATGTCAAATCATGTTTTCATAAACAAAAAGATGAAGTTCAACAGGCAACAAACTTTGCTCTTAAGAAAATTATATTCCGTAAAATCCCAAACTGCCCCCCAGATGAAATAAATGTTGGGAGTGTTGGGGAAACGTCTGTAGTCACTTACCTGGAAAGTACAGGGTATGTCCATTTTACTTCTCAGAAACTTCCTCAAATGCATCACAGTCATAGCAGCAGGACACTGCAAGTACCTTTTATTATTTACCTTGAAAAAAAACCGCAAGAACCCTTAAAATATGCATAAAGTAGCTCCACTCACAGCTTCCGAACTGTTTCCAGAAGCATCACTGTCCGTGACGCCCCATTACTCTGGAAACCTTACTATACTGTTTTTACTACCTTTATATCTAAAAACAAAAATCAGACAGACAAACAATCAAAAAAAGACTATATTGTTCATTTGGGGAAAATTACGTAAATTAGTGGGAATGAGAGCATTTGGCTTCTCAACTGTAACAGATGGAGATCTCGTAGGGCCAACATGCTGTTAGAATAATACCAAATGATCCTTCGTTTCAAACCAGCCCCCAGTTTACAGCGTAAACCCTGAAACCTGCCCTTCTGTCTGCCGATGAAAGCAAATTCTTTAGCCATCAGAACGTTCCTTTACCTCATCTGTACTCTGCTTCTCTTCTGCACTGCCTTGCTGTTGGGCCCTAAAAAATATCAGAAGGTAAATGGTTTTTTTTGTAAACTACAGGCATGCACTTACAAAAACATCTAGGTGCACAATGTTCAATTTAAATTATTCCATTTGAAAATGTTTACTTGGGGTCAAAGAATTCGATTGAGAGACTAATAATCTCATCATCTGTGATGATCCTTTTCTCTTCATCTGCTACTTCCCCACGATCTTCGTTGGAACCATTGGCCGCTGAAAAAAAAGAAGAAAAAAAAACATTTTAATTAAACGAATGACCAAGAAAAGAAAAACCTACTGGTCAAAAATACGTGTGACCATGCTCACATACACACAAGCACAAAAGCACACATTACCCAGACTGTAGTCAGGCAGTCATCAGTTATATCAACCACTGAATAAAGGGTTTATTTTTGAGATACAGCAGGTTTACCATCTATTGATGGATGTTCAGCGTAGAAATCTCTCCTTCGCTTCATTTCATCTATAAGGAAAAACGGTGCATTAACACTATTAGCCAGGACAACCTGTAAATCAACATTAGACATTTTACAACCTTACGGACCCCACACTACAGATCCCTGGAATGCTCTCTGTCATGCAAGGAAACCCAACATCACACACTCCACTATTCCATTTTTTGTGCTGCTTGTGTCGTGCCTTAGGCCCGTTTGTGTCACGCATCCCTGCCCTCGTGTTTAACAGAACTTACTTTTGAACAGACCTGGAACCAGTTTGTACACAATGTCCTGTAGAGTTTTGTCAGACCTACAGCGGTGAAAGGCAAGATCTTAGAACATCCATGTATTCACAACAGCAACTGAAAGGACTTCACTGACAAATGTGCTGAAATTATAATGAGTCCCTCTCAAATTAAAATTAAGTTTGCTACAAGATGTTACAAACATTTCAGAATAATACAGAGGAATCACCCTTTCGTGATTTTTATAGTGAGGCAATATAAAGCATTATGCATGGAGAAGGTGAGTAATAGGGTTGTTGTTAATGCATTACTGATGTATATGAAATGAATGTAAGGGACGGTGGGCGAAAAGGTTACCTAATATTGAGAAGAGGCTTTGTTTTGTGGACCTGGACATCACATATAGGGCAATATTTACTGGTCTCCAGGTAGCGGACAATACACATTTTACAAACTAATAAACAAAGAAAATATTCAATATTAGATAATAAGTAGGACATTACTGGATAAGACAAATGATCCGAGATAAGTAACTGAGTCAGTACTTACAAGAATGCAAGCATTCTATGATTGTGGTGGCATCAATGAAATATCCGCCACATAAGACGCACATCAAATGCGGATTTAGCTCCGTGATCTTGATTCTTGTTGTACGATGCATCGTCATGGGAGATTAAGGCCCTGAAGTGAAAGGAATACACCGTAACCATCGCGTGCCGGCTCCCAGGAATGCCAAGTTACGTCCAACAACAACAACAAAATATTCCAAGGAGGCTCCAGGATATAATAGACCACTGGGATGTGTATCAAGTGGGAAGGTGATTAATGATCTCGCTTTCTGTCAAACATCGCCACAACGGAATTTGCCAGGCAACTCGCGAGACGATTCACCGCTGCTGGGAAGCGTCCGGAGGGAATTTGCAGGAGTGCAGCCGCTTGCTCTGTACCCAAACCGCGTTACACTAATGGACACGGCGGCACTGCAGTGCACTGAACAATACGACAGCCCAGCAGCAGAAACCTCCTTGAGTTGAATTCGTATTTAATCGACTGACGCATGCGACGGTTACTGTTTCTATAGCAACTTCGGTCCCTTCCACGTGGCAACAAATTAAGCACTCAGCGCAATGTCGCCCGACGCAACTTTTGAGCTAAATATGCTTTGGCTACTGTAATTTAAAAAAAAAAAAAAAAAAAAAAAAAAAAAAAAAAAAAACACACTCACGGACCTCATCTCTCCTGCGATGCCACTTCAATAAAAATCTACACATCAATGAAACTAAACGCGCATTGACAGAAGCACGAGGACATTGCCCCAAGGCGGCACGGGCATCGCTCCAGGCGCCTAGAGCACAGTTCATGGCCATTACCGCCCCCCTTCTTTAATAAAATAAAGAAGGTAAAATAAGACAAACTTGTTCAGCACAGATTTAAAGGGCACCGCGCTAGGAAACAGGCGCAAATATGAGCGACCACCGACAGAGCCCAAAGGCTTATGCTGGCGCGAGCGTTTAAAAAAATGCCTTATCCTACCGTTCCTCACACCCTCGAGACGTCAGTCCCTACTGGACTATCTACATCACACTGAGCCCAAATACGCAACTTCATGCAATTTGCGCAAGCTACACAGACTTAATATACAGAAACGACTGGAGGTCAAATAAGAAATACGGAGAGTATCGTGGTTGTCTTCGACAAACCCTGGGACATTAAATTCAGATTAGACTACTACGGTTATGGCCCAAGATACTAACAAAAAAGATTTTTCAACAATGCAAAATGAGGCCAAATTATCCTACTCTGCTGACTTTTAAAGAATGTAGAAATACAGCTGAATATGGACAATGAACAGTCACACATCGTCTCCAAAGAGACCACCAGTTATCACAGCTGGTCTTTAACCTTTCAGTGGGTTTCGGCAGACGTATTCACTGGCCCATCTATCAGTTGCAAACCAGCGCAGAAAGGCAAACCCCAGAAGTAACCAGCCGACAAGACTGCAGCACGTTTAGTTAAAGTCCATTACAGGCAATAAGCCTGCCGAGTACCGACGAACAGACAGATGAATACCTGAGACAGCCGAACTCAACAATTAACAAAAAAAGTGGTAGCTATTATCAATTTACCTGTGCTATTGTAAAAAAAACAACAACAACAAAAAACAAAAAAAAAAACGATAACAGCACCGTGCACTGACAAACAATATTAGTTATCTAGAAAACAACGGTCAGCAGACTCCGCGCATAATGTATATAAACGACAGGAGAGCAGGGCGAAACCAGCGCATTAGTTTCTCATGTTAAATCGGCGTGTCAGGTGGGTATGATACCAACCCTTGCAGACAGACAGGCTAGGCCTAACTTCTTCATAATCCTTTAGCACAAATAGCACGTGTGTGACTATTTTTTTTAACAGGTGTCCCAAGCATCGAGAGGAAATAATAAGTTGTGTGTATCCTAGTCCAGACAGCTTTAAAATAACAAGACAGGAAGACGGACGCGAATCGCCTGCATTACACAATATTCAGCGTGACTTGTTTACAGTTGTGTGGACGAAGATTCCCTACACTTAAGTGCTGATAAAGGAAAACCCCAAAAAAGAGGGAGTAGAGTAAACATACTGCCATCCGTCTCATACAAAATAAGAGAACACGACCAAAAGGTACCGAAAAAACCCTACGTGAGAAATGATCATTTCTGAAGAATAAGTAGGCACGTCCACTCCGCTTACCGGCGATCTAAGAATAAATAAACAACTCGTACACAGATATTTTAAATTGTAACCTTATAATTTTACGTGCCTTTATTAAATACATTTCTTACTTTAATCAGAGAACGGCTTTCACTTACGACAAGCTTTGGTGACCCACCGAAAGCTGTCCAACTCTTCTCCGACAATTAGTCATCCTCATGAATTTAAGTTGAAAATACTTAGAAATAGGGCAATTTCTGCACCACATTTATTTCGGCCACTTCTCCACACATTAGGGGTTTCATATCTATAAAACTGTAGAATTACACCACGATACAATAAGAGGAAAACGCTTTTGATCACTGGCTCTTGTAAACATTTGACCCGACACGCTTGCGATTTTAAGCGGCTCGGGTTCATTAATAAACTTAACCACTGACTGCAGCCAGCAGGACAAAGCAAACACAGAAATCTAACAAGTCACACATCCGTTAACACGGTGTGAACTAATAAGGCGAGCAGCATAAAACCTCCAGAGAGGAAAAACTAAAAACCTGAAACACTGGACGGAGCGACAGAGTGCTCGAGCCTGTCACCTCCCGCACCAACCGAGACGCGGATCCAGTTTAAGCGGACAAAAAACAACAACGATGCATGCAAAGCACTCGGTCTGAAATTGCACGTTGGTAAGAAACGACATCGACGGACACACACCTGGCGGTGCAGACGCGAGTCCTCGGGCGTGAAGGAGTTTGGACAATGAAAGTTAGAAGTCGATCAGCACGAACTGAGCGCGAGCCAAGCGGCCATCTTGAAGCGAGCTGCAGACGCTGTCAGTTGCACTAAGAGCACGGCAACGCCAGCGCGCGGAAGGAAAAAAAAAAAAAAAAAAAACGCTCCACCGCGAAGATTCGCAGTCACTTGTGTTCACGCCACTCGCTGTTAAAATGCGCCGCGAAAATGCCGGGTTTCCCCTCGGTTAGATCCCGCTATCGCCTCTTCGGAAAAGCGCTGCGCTGAAAGCTCAGTGGAAACTGACACCGTCCCCAAAATGGCTTGTAGTTCGACCGCCCCGCGCGTCACGTGGCACCGCTCCTTAAGGGCGGCCCGGGAATATGTGTCGGTGTACTCGCGCCGGCTTCGCTACTGACGAGTAAACCGAGAATTGTGAGAACAGCGCGACGCGGTCCTGAGTGTCGTTCCGGTTGATTTTATTTCATCATTATTTCTATTTAAAATGTGGAATTGGCATCACTGGTCAAAGCATCGCCAACTTCGCACCTCCATAAGGCATAATTGCACGTCACGGTCACAGTGCAAAGCCTGTGCATCAGATGAAAGCATGTAGATTGGCCTACAGTACATGCCACGAGAAGCAATCTGTTACCCGGCCAGTCATGCCTTTGTATTGATAAAGGCAATGGTCAGCTGGAAAAGGACGCGGTGGGACAGACCGATGCAGAAAGCCAACCTCTCGAACTTAACAGCAGTAGCGCTGTTCTTTCGACATGCTTTCATCTGTTGGCCAATGCCGAATAAAGGGGTTCCAATAGAGATCATTATTTATTGATTTTCGTCTTCTTTTGGCTCCAATGAGCACGCCGTCTTTTTGTTCGTGAGCTACCCTACTGGTGCATAAACTGTTTTGATTGAAAGGTCCAGTTGGACCTATTGTACAAACAACTTTAACTGGGCCCGTAATGTAGTGTAATGGGCCTGTTATACTTTAAAAACGACTGCCTTGCAAGGAGGCACAAACGAATTAACTATATGAATTGCTAATAACAGGCAGGACAAAACTCAAAACCGTTTCCCACTTCACAAGAGACGTTTGTATCATATTTTATTTAATACATTTTTTAAAATGAAATTACAAACACGAAAATGGCACAAAAGCAGCAAAACACGTCATGTCGTCTCCGATGGGAACTGGCTGAAGAAGGATCTGATCACGGAAAACGGACGTGCGCGCGGCTAAAGTTGGGAGGCGCGCTCCATAGTTTTACCTGCGTCCTTGAGTTTTGCCACCAGATCCTAAACAGGGTTTAAATAACGTTTGTTAATTCTCGCAGGTGAAATATCACAGCAATGTTTTTTCACAGCAAAAGCAAAGACAAACGTAATTTGAGATGCGCAGTCCTCCCTCGACTGAGACAAGCTACAAACACTCCATACGTGGCCTTGCTGGAAACATTGTCCAAGAGTAAACTCTTTCATTTCAGTATTTTCTCCCAACTAACCTACGTTCTGCTTTCTAATGTCTTTTTATCCTCCAAAAAAGTAAGCTACAACTCAACAGACCTGATATGCAAGTTGATGGACAATAAGTCTACATGCACTTACCAAATTTAAATCAGACAGGCATGATGCGCCTTTTTTGCTTAAAATTACAAAGACTCTGTAGTACCGTTCCAAGGAACCCCATTCAAACAGCCAAAACGTCTCCATAAGTCAAATATTGGAAGCAGGAGCCTCAGCTCCCTCAAAGCAAAGTTGCTGATAATAGTTAATACCCATTCGGTTAATTGGAGTATTGCCCGATTATCTAAAACCGATTCAGAAATCACTGCGCAACGACCCCCCGCCCCTCCGATATTTAAAAAAAAAACAACTGCACTGGCTATATATATTTATTATTTATTTTTATCTACGTACAAAACTAAATAAAAACCACCATGAACTGGAACCTTACCTGTATTATCACGGAAGCTTACACTGGCCTATCAAGTTACATTTATTCAACAGTATGATTATGAAGAGGATCCCTCCAGCTCCGAGACAACGCAGAATGTCGCTGAAATTTAGCTGTTAAATATATTTGGTGCACTCGTGTACAAAGGTCAGTGAAATCCAATTCTGACAATGCAATCTGCAAAATTAAGTGCAAATGAACTCTCAACTGTCTTGCAAAGTGAGAATATAAAGTAGTACCCCATTCTGGCAACTTCTGAGCTCGGATGTTCCTGTCACTTCGTAGCAACTATTATATGAGATTCAATTTGTATATTTTAGCGTGATATATGGTTATATACTACGTAATGTTCATACAACGTATGTGACTCGATTATTAATGGGGCGATTAATTATCGTGTGTACAGAAATAAAAACCTAACATATATAAAGACAAGCAGCAGACATTTCATAAACCGCACGATTTTTCTCCTCCACACGCATACATCAGGTCAGGTTTCACAGATGTCAGAGGTCAACAACGTCGTAACGTCAACTAGCACTTTTCGACGTTTTATTCATCTCAAGCCAATGCTAGCAAAAATATTTAGTGCGTATGACAGTAGTTTGCTTCCACATTCCTTTTTGACTACCGCTGGATTTCACATTTTTGTATAACACATCGTTTTAATTCAAACATCTCTTGGGACGTTTCGCAGACATGTCATACCATTTCTTCATCCGAGATGTCAAAATTGAAAATGATTAACCTGTAGGACACAAACTCAGGCTTGCATCCTGCTACAGGGGTTTCTCGACACGGTCACCGAGTCTCCCCTGCAAATCTAGATCACATCTCCCTGGACGCAGGCCTACGAAGCTACCCTATATGGAACAGTCAATGAAGATTTTTATTAAATCAACAGAATGTATATGATCTTAGCATTTCAAATACCTGAAGTTGCTCCAATGTGCAACTAAAGTTTACTTCTGAAGACGTTGCTCCGTTCTCCCCATTCTGTAAAATGACGGTTTTTAGTCAATGCAATGCACTCAACAGGTTAAAAACCCCGACGAACTGCTGAATAAACTGTTGTAGACCCATACCTGAGTGCTGAAAGAAATCAGATAGGACGGCTGATTGACCTTATGCACGTGGCCATTCTAACAAAATAAAGAGAAGCGGTTTAGAAACGTATTGGTCATCTCACACCTCTATATTTAGCCAACAACGCGGGCCACCTTTATACAATAGTCCAGACGCCACGACGCATCGGTTACATGAGGAGGACATCCGTCGATGCTAGAAAAGCCGATCAAAACGTAACACGTTACGGGTGGTAAACGGAGTAGCGTACGTTCCACACACACAGCCCGAGATCCAAAGTCAGCTCAATGGAAAACTAAATAGGTTAATAAGTTTATTACTCACCTAGACAACAGATTCTCCAGACTTGTTTTGTTTTTCTAAGGAAAAAACAAAATTAATTGTAAGTCTATTAGAAACAACACCTTTACATATCAAGCGTCACTTTCAGTAAGATACATAACCTGGTATGCTGTATAAAAAGCGTCCGATCTTTCAGTGTCAAATTTGACCTCTTCAAGGCACGAGCTGCAAGGACACACTTTTTTTTAAATCTCAGAAGCACGTTGTCAAATTACGACACACTGCAGAAATAGCAGTAGACATTTTATAAAATAGAATTTACCTAATAGTTGACTTGTCTGCATTTTGCTTCACTGCTTCTAAAATAAACGTTGTTGCTGCGACGTGACAGTGTTTCAGAAGAGCTTGATCAATGATCTTCAGATCTGGGTGATCTGCGACGAGCCGAAATAAAATACACTGCAATCATTTTTAACACGTACGCCCATATCTGTCTCTGTCCACACACACACACACACACACCCCTCATGTAAGAGATGAAAGAGATTTAGCATAAGGTTATACACTGGTTCTTTGTGAAACACCTCATAACACACCATTAGCTCCACAATACGTAGCTAACTGGTTACCCGGCATCTAATATATCCAGGTTCACTGCAAGCATTAAATGCATTCTTAGGTAGTCATTATTACTCATCATGTTGCCAACATACTATGAACAGGCTACAGCACATGCTAATGCACTAGCCTAGCCCAAAACATCCATCTTAGTCGATCACTGAGCTGTGTGAGGAGGTTCGCACTGCACACATCACATGGAGACGTTGCATGCCGATTAATCGACAGTTTAAGCATTGCATTTCTGCTAGTAAAGCCAGGCGCTGCAGGGGCTGACACTTCAAGCTGCTCGTCTTCCTTCACGTCTGGAACTAGGCCGGAAGTTCCCGAGCGCGAGGGATCGACACAGCCATCTTACCGAACACGCCGTCGGCTCGCGAAGACAGCAGACTGCGGAAGGCCACTTCGATTAACGCCGTGAAGTGGTGCAGGCCGAGATAAGCGGGGTCGGCCAAGGTTTGGAGCCCCTTTGCCACCGAATCCGACAACTCCATTTTGTGCAGCGAAGCTAAGCTTTGGTCACGTGATTGAGTCAGCTGACCCGAGGCAGGCACCCGCGTGATCCGGCGCGAGGGCGTTTGATGAACGAAATCAAGCCACGCGACAGACCTCAGATCCGATGAAGTACACCTGCGGCAGCGCTTTATAAAACATTTAACACCTCCACCATAGTCTGCACTCGATGTTATAAAATTAGAGGTATTTGCAGAGCCAGTGTTGCACGTGTTTTGATGCATTGTGTAAAGTTTATGCTTCAGTTAATTTTACTTCTATATTGTTTGAATCCAGCCACGCGCATACCCTTGTCGCGTGTAGCGCTGCATTTTTGGTGATGCACCTATGGTGACCGTCGTTTTGGGCACGAAGGATTTTCTGACTGAACAGCGTAGAACAACACATCAGCATTAAGGATGAGCTGCTTCGAGACTAAACAATATAATTGAAACCGGTCGGGTATTTCCAGTTCTGATAACCTGAGTCTGGTTATCCAGGTCTACAATAGCCTATATTATATAGAATTATTTATTTTGTGAGGAATGAGTGTGAAAATGTAGCTGTATATCTAATATATACTCATTTAAAAAGCCATGAATGCTACTATTTAAAATACATTGTATCAGACTGGACTAATCTGTTCAGAGTTTGAGGTGCTAACATCTTTTATGTATCAAACTTAAATTTTATATTTTTTCTTCAAGGTACATGAAGAGAGATCACAAGAAAAAGCAAATACAGAAACCCTCTTAAGTGACCTCTTCCCTGACGTTTAGGCTACACGGTGTGTTCGCTGATTAGATTGTAATCCTTAGCGATTCTCTAATGAAATACATTATCTCGACGCTTGCATCGTTTGTGCACGTTTGCATGTTTCCAGAACCTTTGACTCCCAAAGCTAGTTGGGAATTCTTAAGTCATTGCGAAGAAAAGTCTGTGGTTCGTTTTGTTAACTGATATCCGAAAAATATATAGATGTGCAAAAAGGTAATCCGGCTATGGACACCGTCCTTCTTGATTGTGGATAACGCATAGGTTATAATTATGTATCATTAAACAGGTTTTTATACTGATATGTTTTGCTTCTTTATTAGTTTGATATTCATTGACTTCAGAGGAATGAGACAAATATGTAAAACAGAAACAAATACTCAAATGAACCGTATGTCCACAGGCAAATATCTGATGCATTCTCCGTTCTTAGAGGTTTATTGTAACCTAGTTCTACTTTTTATGGGAATTCTTCGCGTCGAAGCAAGTTGCGTTTCGACTTGCTGTCATATTAGGCGTTTTAAGTAGGCTAAATGGTGTGTTGCCAAGCGAAACGGCACCTCGGAGCTTGAAGCAGCATTCATTCATTAATTCATTCATTCAATAAATCAATACTTTATTTTTTTTATTTGACCTGTTTATTTACAAAACAGTGCAGTGTTACGCCTCTTTAGTATTCAAGTAGTATTCAACATTCTTACTTGATTTAAACAGTAACATTTAAAATGTAATGATAAATAAGTTGCTAACATGGTATGTTCATGTTACAGAGCTGTTTTCTTTTACATGCTATGTTAGCATGAGTGAATGAGTTGCTGTTTTCACCGATCGGCTGAACAATAAATTTCATGGACACGGTCATTTTCTGGTCTATAAAAATATCTTCAGTATTTATTAGTGGCGTCACCTCGTATTAACAGATTTCGTATTCGCAGATTCTTATTATCGGTGTTTGACATTTAAAGTTTGTAAATTAGGATAATAATAATACTTTAACACATTGTAATAGGCCTAATATAAAAACCACAAGTCTTACAGTTGTGGTAATGTTGCAGAGCACATCTGCTCTCTCTAAAACACCAAATGCCTTCGATGACCTTTGCTTTAAAGCTAAAACTGCTTGGATACATCGGCATTAAAACCTTTTGTCAAATGGCATTGGCTGTAGAATATGCATGATGCCCGTGTTTAGAGCCAACACGCAGCTGGAGTCACACCGCATGTTGAAAAGAAAAGAAAGCATTGTTTATAGACGCAAAAATATTATGAATAGACTACACAGACATGATTTAAAGAAGGAGAAGCTAATTTAAACATGTCCAAAGCCCCAAAATTGGAATAAAAATGACATTTAACCAGATAAAGCTATACACATAGCAGTTTTCTTCACGCAGTCTTGAAAAGGAAACAGCAAAGATTCATGAATAATTTACAGTTATAGTTCGAAAAGTTATTTCTATTTAAGTGGTTGAATTTTGCGCTCGCTATACTAGGCTATAGAATACCCAACAATATTAACGTTTCACTACTAATTTGATTATGAAGACTTAATATGTGGAAAACTAGTTAAAACGAATTATTATGATGCCCACTTAACATTTTACTCTGATTAGAGATATGACTCGTAGCCAAAACGTCTGACCTCATATGGGACAGCAGCCATCTTGTTTACGGCCTGGGCGGTTCCACAAAATGGATGTTCTTGATGAATTAATAGACCTATTAATAGTTTTTGCTACTCAGCTGTTGGTAACACCAAATGTTTAACAATAAGACAATGACAGCGTACTCGACCTATGTTTAAGGAAACCTTTTGCGTTGTCAGTGAGACAGTATATTGTTTTATTAGGGGGAGGAGATGGTTTCCGAGAAGTCGACACGGCTGTTTTGAAATCATCTTTCCAGGGGTGCAAAAGCCTCTGGAATTTGTTCTTTCATCTTAAACATATAACATCGTCTGGAAATATACTATCACGTCCCACTTAGCTTTCGATACAGTATAGGGTCGTCACGAAGCGTAACTCTGAGTGGCAGAAATCATAATACTTTCAGAGTTTGAACTTCTGAATAATCAGTAACAAAGCTACAATCTGGACAAGTAATGTATCATAAAGTAAGATAACTATAATTTTTCAGTCCTTTGCCAACGTTTTCACAGACACATAGCCCACAGCCGTGTACTGTAATTTGATGCATATATCCGATATATATGTGTCTGTGAAACCCTTTCCTTGCACAGCTGATGAAGGACCTCTATCTGAAACTCTGAAACGTCCTGTTTCTCCGGAAACTTTATATATATATATATATTATTATTATTATTATTTTTATTTAAACATTGTAGTGAAAGTTTCCAGAGAAACAGAACGTTTCAGGTAGTGGTCTTTCATCAGCTGTGCAAGCATATATAGCTTAATATATAGCTTATATATAGCCTACTTCAACAGAACTTTGAATATCTAGCTATCTAGCTATCTCTCTCTCTCTCTCTCTCTCTCTCTCTCTCTCTCTCTCTCTCTCTCTCTCTCTCTCTCTCTCTCTCTCTCTCTCTCTCTATATATATATATATATATATATATATATATATATATATATATATATATATATGTGTACACACACACAGAGAGAGGAACCATCTCATCCACTCAGCTATTCCGTTGTGTCATATGGCGCATACGTAGGCCTGGGACGTGGTTTAAAATAAAACACTGACTAGTCTGCATTAACTGTTTTGGCATTATTTATTTTTGTTTTATTGTTTTTAAATCTACTGATTAAAATTGGTATTTCAAGGAAAAGGCCTAACACTATCTCTGAAATGCAGATAAAAGTTAAATATAACCAAAACATGTAGGCTTAAGGCAATTTGTATACTTTTTTCAAGATAGAAGTCACATAACCCATAAGTATTACATCACAATAAAGGATAGCCTAAGACGTATTATAGCGTGTAGCCTTTATGAAGACATTTTCTCAATTAGGAAACGGTTACATATTTTCATGCATGTACCTACTCGCAAAAGCACAAGTGGAATATGAATTCTTGGAAGAATAATGAATAGCTAAACAGGCTGTTTTTATATTTCTCTTTTTACATTTTTTAAATTGGTAATTATGCCCATATTATACGGTATCCAGCGAGAGAGAGACTAAAATACAATGTGTTGAAAATGACTTTAAGCAGGCTATCGTATACAAATTTGAGAATTTTTTCTTTTTATTTTTAAATTTATTGTAGGCTTTTTCAAGCGTGTCAGAGGTTAGATTTATTCATAATTTGAAATTAAAAAGCGGGAAATTTTAATTCAGAAGTGGCATAACGAAGGAAGATTATTTTTAAATTATTGATGTAGAAATAAACAATATATGTGGACTTTAAATATTCACTGTTGATTTGTAACATTTAGCTGTTGATTTGTAACGTTTAGCTGTTGGGTGTCCAAGAAAAGTAAGAACAAAATAGAAGAATTAAAAAACCCCAGATATGGTGTTCCCTACTCTGCCAATTTAGCCAATGGAAGGTATTCAATAACAAATGGTGAACTATAGCTAACTGCAAACGTACTTTAAATTAATCAGTTACAGTGAAATAGTCAGAGTCAATAGTTTCGCTGTGAAGTTCTCCCTACTGGCTAGTTTAACTATAGACAACATATGCATGTAACTGAATAACTACTGTATGGGTTATATAGAAGGATATTAAGGGACTTTATAAGACAAATAGAAATGTACATTCCTATTGCATTTACATTTTAAACCTCTTTAGAAGAAGGTCCCAAAAGCACCATGTGATTTTGAACTGGGTGAATATTTTTTCTGAACTAAAATAGGGAAATTACATGATTTGAAAACTTCCAGTAAGCATTATAACAAGTGAAATAATATAATCATTGTTACCTGTTTAAGTAACATATAGGCCTTCTAGATCAAAACAACTAAGAATGTGTTTTTAAAAATCTTTTTTTAAAAACAACGATTAATACAGCTTTAACTTTAAAAGTAATTTTAAAATGTTAAAACTTTGTCACCATGCCGAGAAAGGTTGCAGTGTTAGTTGTAGAGGCTGCTGCACCTTTATAGGTCAGGGTCCTGTCAGCTGTAGGTCTGTGCTAGAAGAAGAAAATCTAGACGTAGACGTATTTAAGCGTTTGGCATGTCCAACAAGGCTTTTCTGAAACAGAAATAATTTTTCTTTCTTTATTTCTTTATTTCTCTTTCTTTCCTGACAGAGGTGCAGATTGTGCCTTATTGAGAAAATGATGAAACTGTGCCCTGTTTACTTTATCACCGGTGAGATAAACTAAACTAATTCGCCCTGCGGACCTACAGAATGAAACGTGTCACGATAAATCCACCGCTGAATGAAACCTGAGTGTAACGCAGCAGGAGAAACAACTTCGGCGTTTGTTGCAGAACAGACTGAACTTTGGTAAACGCCGATACGTGCTGCTAACTGAATATCTGCATATCGCTGAGATCAGCGGCGCCTCATTTTTGGCTCAGTTAGACGTTGATTCTTTTCACTGCAAGATCGCCGGGTTATTTTTTCTTTTCTTTTCAAACAATTCACGAGTTCAAAACACGAGCCGTCCCGTGTGAGTGATTAAGTCTCCGTCTCCTCGGCCATCAGATGCTGACATCTCGGCCCGTTACGCCTCGAGCAGAGTTTTTACGTCAAACCACGGGACGCGCGACCGTCGTTCGGAATTTCGTGATGGGCAAGATGAACTTTGTCGTATGCCGCATCATTTTCAGCCCGACGCGGAGTGACCTGGCATGGCTCATCCTCTCTGATTAGCTGCAAACCCCAGCACGTTTACAATAAACCACTGCGGCGCGCGAACTAGCGAGGTAAATGGCGCGAGGTGCACAATCGGAGAGCCTCCCAGTCTTTCCCTGGGTGCCGTTTTCGTGACGCCTACAAACCAACAACAACTTCTCAACCGAAACGGACTGACAGTCGTCGCGATTTTGAGCACTGCTGCTGCCGTACCAAGCATGCTTAACCGGCCGCGCTCGCGGCAGACACATGCCCCGCGACGCACAGTAACCGCGCGTGGAAACAAGGGCGTGGGCTAATAAAACGATTTACCCCTGACTCTCTCCAGTTGGTGAACTTGTTGCAGTAATCTTCCCCCGTAGGGAGGTTCGTGGCTAAACCGCAGGAAGCACGTCTCTGGCGGGGTCTGTGGTAATTACTTTACCCCCTCTGTTTTACGAGCCTCTCTGGTTTTCATCCACGGAGCTCGGAGCAGTTTATTAGCGAGGTTTGGGGAAACCTGGTGTTTTTAATGTCGCCCCTAAACCCCCCAAATCATGAATCGCTGCAACTACCAGGTCAGTTTGGAATTAACTGCTGCGCGGGAGGCTTTTAAATATCACTCTTTGCTTTTCTCTCGCGATTTCTCCTCTCCCTCTATTTAAACTGTTTTACTTCAAATTAGCACTAAAGGTGCAAAACGTTCCACAACAGACATTTTAAGTTGATTCTTTTTAAAATTATTATTTTGTTAGTTGGTTGTTACGCTGTTTATCACGTTGTTTGTTAATTGTTACGTTTTACTCTATTCAGAACAAACTCGGGCACTATTGTCTCGTGTTTGCAAATGTCAGATGTCCAGAACCCAGCGCGGGCCTCTCGGGGTGGCTTAATATACCTTGATCTAAGACGTATCGCTTTGATCGCCAGGAGACGGCAAAGCAGAAACGCAGAAAACATCCAGTGTGCTTTAAAGTAAAGTAAAGTTGAAAAAGTACTTTAAAGTACACTGCGGTGCAGGCTACGTGCTCGTGCCGTGCCTGTTGCACGAGGCTAGGGCTTCCTCCTATGGATTTTAATTGCGATTACCGAGTTATTCTGCCCCCTATAGGAGAAAAAAAAAGTTTTTTTCTGATGTCAGTGTCGTATGTAGCCGAACCGTTTGTAAGAAAGCAGTTCAGGCAAATCTTATCGCACAAAGCAGGGACGATGCGGGTTTTTTTTATTTTATTTTGTTGATTACCAAGAACATCCAAAAATGATTAACAATTGTGCATCCGAGAGAAGCTCCAACAGACGGTCACAAATGCGGATACCCCCACGGAAGACAGCGTTATTGTGAGGAACGAGCTGTCAGCAGTGAGGTGGCTGTACTTGCAGGACGTCTATTCACACGCGCCATTCAGCGAGCAGCAGAACGACTCGGGCCTGTTGAATTGGTGAATGAAAACTCATTCACCTTGACCACTGAATGACATCTACCAGCGTTCACAACAGAAGGGTTGTTCTGATGGGGCGTAGCTAAATATGGCTCAATCTCACTCTCACTAAGTAAATAAGAACATTTGGTCTGTTTTAGATTTTTCAAATAAAAATGACATTTACCACGAAGTGAAAGGAGCAAGAATTTTCAAGTAAAGTAGGTTTATAAGGACCAGCCATTGCTGTGCTCAAGAGGTCATTTCAAAACATTTCAAAACTGATTATGCTGCGTAGCCTGGATGGCTCGAACCGTCGAATGAATCGTGGTAGTCCATCAACTCACAGAAGACCTACAGTAATTAAGTCCTGCAGTAAGCTTTCATTGAGCTTTTAAAAAGTCCAAGTAAAAGGAATGACAAGAAAATTCGTAATAAAAATCTGCAATTTATGTTTAGTGCTTAAAGCAGATTATACAAAAGGGTGGTAATTTACATTGAAAATTAATTTTGTTAATCACCAGTTATACTTGTTTACAGTCACTTTACACTTAAGAGTCTCCCTTTTCATATGCCAAAACTAGACCTTTCAGATGACAGGGGAGGTTTTTCACATGCAGGGAAAGATCCCACAACCACAGAAGAGAAGATGAGGAGTTCTCCACACAGAGAAGACAGGAGTATGTCAGAGCAAGGACCATAAACAGAACATTAGACCTACTGAAGCTCAGATACGCCAGACATAATTCATTAGTAAGTCTCCAATAACAAAACGTAATGAAGATTGAATGAATGAATGAAGCAAGCTTATAAGACAAGTTTATATGTGCAACACGACGAAGATAGGAATAACACACACACACAAACATTACTTCCCCGGAATAATCTCTGTCTCTCTTGTTTTGCGCGCACAATAGTGTGGGCGGGGGGTGCGTGGGTGACCGCATGATGGCAGTGGTGGGGTGTGATTGCAGACAGTGCGCGAGGAAGGAATTGGGTTTTTAGGCCCCAATGGCTTTGAGTCGGAGAAGAAGGACAAAGAACTGGTAGCCGACAATGTGGCGAATGTGAACGTGTCTCTTCAGTGCACGCATAAACCGACCGCGCGTCCCGGCTGTCCTACCGCTGACCATGTCAAGTGCTTCTCTAGGTGTCATGCATCGTTTTTATTTTTTATTATTTTTTAATTTGACATGAACACCAACACTATTCAGGCAGTATTGTTGTAACAAGGGCGCCGTGAGAGTTCACACTCATGTGTATTCAGCTTGTTGGCCAGTTTGTGATATATCTATATAAAAAGTACTACATATCTCATATTTCTACTTTAACGCACCACATTTGTAATATGTCTATTTAAAAGCCTTGTAATTCTGATGCTAAGCGTGTCAGTATAAGCAACTTTATTATACTTTACATTTAACATTTACTTTCCAATTCGCAAGAAATATCTTTGTAGAATAGGCTGTAGTGCTTGCTCACAAATTCTAAAATATTTCTAAACCACCGTTTTTACATGTAGAAGTTTTATAGCCCAAGCATATGGTACTAAATAAAGGCGTAAGTAATTTTCAAACGTCTTGTAATCTTGGTTATCGTGTTATTGTGGACTATTGTTGTTATTTTGCAAAATGTGTGACATATTTCATGTTCCATATTTATCAGCATATTGGTCACGAAATGTATCCTTAAGAAAATGGATTTAACAAGCACAGTCCCGTCGGCACGGCTTCTCCTGCAGCGCCCCGTGCCTCGCCGCCGTATTGCCTGTGTAAGTCGCCGCTTTTCCTCCGAAGGCAGGTGGGAAAAGCAGCCGGTACCGGTGTCCACCAGCCTCCAGCACGCTACGCCAAACGGGGACAGCCCAAGCTCCGTTTCCCTTCGTACTCTTTGTCTCATTCGGAGTCATTCATTTCCCCTTACTTTTAAACATTAAATGTATATTTCTTAACAACACGATAGCGTTATATAGGGAGTGAATCGTAAATATACGGTAGTCCGTTTCGCTCCCGCTTTCAGCAGTCGCTGGCGGCTCGCCTAAAGAACTGCACGGGTCGGGTTTCGTCACCACCGTGATCCTAACGTCGGCGTGTTCTCAGTACATTTCGCAGTTATTTGCTAGATAATTTCTCAGTCGCGTCAACAAACGGCAACGCAAAGCCGTTTTTAATTTCTGAGAGGTGTAAACTGTAACAAAAAAAAAAAAAATTTGTTCGTGGCTTAGAATGGCATAAATCTTTCCATCAAGCGTGCTGTCGTGCTTTATCAGGCTTACTGCAGTACTTTATTGGGGATTTTTGAAAATGTTGAAAGAAATGGAGGGAGGTGCTACTCGGTATTTACTCTGAAGTTAAAAATAAAGACTAGTACACAGTAACAACAGATGTTGATACGCCATTTATGCACGCGCTTCATTTATGCATGCACACAGATAGATAGATAGATAGATAGATAGATAGATAGATAGATAGATAGATAGATAGATAGATAGATAGATAGATAGATAGATAGATAGATAGATAGATAGATAGATAGATAGATAGATAGATAGATAGATAGATAGATAGATGTACGTATTCAGCTTCCGTCGTGTAGCAATCTAAGGGCTCGCGAAGTGCGCAGGGAGTGGACGTGCTCCTTTAAGCAGTTTAGTATTTACTGTGCAATTCCTGCAGCTCTCGTAGTTACACGTAACTGTTCTCGTTTTTTGAGCCGGTCGCGTTAGGATTTAGGACACCGGAGAGCGGGAAACGTTGTGTCACGTGGGCCCGTTATATCTTAAAGCTATTGTACTGCGTGCGTTAAATGGGAAGTGTGAATCGCTGTTAATATAAAGCTTCTCTTTACAGTCACAGGTCACTTCAAATAAAACCTTCTTTATCGTTACCGGGAAACAACACCTTGACTCGGTGCTGTTGGCCTACACGGCAACATAATAATAATAATAATAATAATAATAATAATAATAATAATAATAATAATAATAATAGCACTTTCACTCTTTATGACTTTATGACTCTAGCCACTATCGATCATTATGGATAGGTGATTTCCGTGTAGACAACAAAGCTCTTCTGTTGGTCTCTCAGGATAAGCTCTCGAGGTAATTGTGGTCATTTGTGTATTGTTAATTTTATTATAAATTAATTAAACTTAATTTAGTGCGAGATTAATTACAGGACATTCTTCATAAATCTTACATGTTTTATGGATAAAATCAAACTTAAAACACACACACACACACACACACACACACACACACACACACACACACACACACACACACACACACACACACACACACACACACACACACACGGTAAGCATTTGCTCAACAAGTTGGCTTTGTGGCGTATTGTAGCGTCCTCTCTGAGGAGTGTGAACGTTGCCCGCGCCGCCGCCGCTCCAGTGGCGATCACTGTGCTTTCCCCCCTCCAGCGCTTACTGACCGGGAATCAGCGCGAATGAAAGCGTTTTACAATCACGCTCGCGCGGACAGGGTCCTCTCCGAGTTCTCGTGCAGGAGGTCTGTGCCTCTGTTGGGAGGTCGGTTTTCATGCGCACGATAAACTGCAAGGGTTCTCTTAGTCTCTCCCCTTCCTGTCCGTATCTTAAAGCCTTTTCTTGATTTTACCTTTCAAAAATATACAAATATACAAGACGATGAACTGCAGTAGATCTTCTTGTCAAAACAGATTTATGAGACACCGATTTCTTTCGGTTTTACCGTTATATCCGAAATCTAACTAAATATCCAATATTTATACTTATAATGCATGCCATAATAATTGCAATATATGTCATAATAGATGTTACCTAAATGGCAGTAGCAGATGCAATTATTTATATGTGTGTATATGTAAATGTTTCGTGATTCTGTAAGGTTCAAAACTGTACAGTATTTAGCCTTAAATCGGACGCGTGTCCTCTGCTGTAACTGCCCGGTCGTTGCCAGTAGCGGAAGGTTTCGTGCTCGGTGCGACGGGCCGCGCGCTCCGCTGCTCTTTACGTCATCAGGGGTACGGCTCCAAAAGGTCAGAGCATGGCTACCTCTGACCTGCCAACGGCCGAGTTAAAGACCAAGACACGAATAACTCGCTTGTTTTTGTTTCTCCTGTTTGACGATGTGGCTTAGTCAAATATAAGTCACTGAGAAATAAAACCGAACAAACAATCAAACAAAAAACACCGCTAGTGAAGGTTAAATAATCCTAACCCCAAACCATAAATCTAAACCCTAGTCCATAATTATTTTAAGATATATTGAATAAAACAAATTGAATAAAAAACAAACAAATAAAAATATCTGTGTAGACTGTTTAAGTTTCAAATACTGTGTAGAGTACCAAAATTGTTTTTTATAAAGATGTCTCAGGAGATATCCAGATTGTGCAGTAAGTATCCATGCACAGGGATCATGTTACATCTGTTCTATAATACTGGAAAACAAGAATCAGTCTCAGTTAGGGCAAATTATCCTAGTACACAAAGCTATTTTCTGTGTTATGTTACATAGTTCTGTGAATGTGTGTATCCTCATGTGTGGTGAAGATTTCAGTCTGTGCTGTGTGACTGTGTGTTAATACTCATTTTTGCCATGGTGTTTCTTTGAGCACTCAGATCAAGTCCTTTCTGATGATGGATGTGGGTATTTGTAATCTGCTACTGTGTACGTGTGGAACAACCACAACCTCTGCTGTCTGTGGGAACGTCTGCACTGAGCTCACTGGGGAGTTTTCGTGCTTGAAGGTGCCCCATCAGGAGCACAGCAGCAGAACCTGCCCTGTGCTGCAGTGGAGGCCGTGTCTGCCTGCTGTCTGCAGGCCAGCTCTGCCACAAAACAACTTCCCTTTAATTCTCACTGTGCCACGAGATCGAACAACCCCCTCGAACGGACTTTGCCCTGTGCGTTTGCTGTATCGATCTGCTCCCCTGCCGCTGTGAAGTGTCTTCCCATCATGCCGCACTTTGGCCGTCCCTCTTTGTCTCGCCACTCGTCTGTCTGTGTCAGAGGTTGGAGAGTGATGAAATCTTTGTCCCCATGGCAACAGGCACCACGTGGGCTGGGGCAGGGGGGGTAATACAAGCGGATGCCTGATCTATGGTAATGTCCATCAATAGGAAAATCAATGAGGCATTGATCCACAGCCTGGCATAGAGAGCCACTGAGTGTGAGAGAGAGATGAAAGTGTCTGCCAGAATGACAGAGATGGCAAGAAAGAAGGACGTGTATGAAGTGGAAGACGATAGTGCAGGATGAAGAAAGTAGCAGAAACAAGGAGAGGGCAGGTAAAGGGAAAAGAATAGAGTTGTCTAAGAACAAGACAACAGAGAGAGAGAGAGAGAGAGAGAGAGAGAGAGAGAGAGAGAGAGAGAGAGAGACAGAGAGGGAGAGAGACAGAGAGAGAGGGAGAGAGAGGGAGAGAGAGACAGCGAGAGAGAGAGAGAGAGAAACAGAGAGAGAGAGACAGAGAGACAGAGACAGCGAGAGAGAGACAGAGAGAGACAGAGAGAGAGAGAGAGAAACAGAGAGAGAGACAGAGAGAGACAGAGAGAGAGAGAGAGAGAGACAGAGAGAGACAGAGAGAGACAGAGAGAGAGAGAGAGAGAGACAGAGAGAGAGAGAGAGACAGAGAGAGAGACAGAGAGAGAGAGAGACAGAGAGAGAGAGAGACAGCGAGAGAGAGACAGAGAGAGACAGAGACAGAGAGGGAGAGAGACAGCGAGAGAGAGACAGAGAGAGACAGAGAGACAGAGAGAGAGAGACACATACACTCACACACACACACAGACAGAGACGGGGGGGGGGGTCAGAGTCCTTTGGATGGCTCAGCCTTTTTTCGGTTCCAGCAGAGCCCTCCTGCTTGGCTGGTCCTTCACGCAGGCCCACGGACCCTAATGGAGGGGGGCCTTCAAATGGAATGCGAGACAAGGAGGGTCAGGGAAAGAAAAATCAATTTAGTCCGAAACTGCACAGCCTAATGGTGATGTGGAGGAGAAGTTCGCATTTTTCTCCTAATTGCCTATTTCCAGGACATAGAGGCCAGGCCCCTGAGCACTAGGTCAATAGACCACTGCAATTAAGTGATGGGACGTGTTCGTTAAGTTTGCTCATTCCTGCAATACAGGAAATAAATTACATTTATAAGAATGCCACATGTCCACTTGGAAGCTAAATATGATAACCTTACAGTAATGCACATTTGCTGTCTGTCATTTTAAAATTGTAAATGTATGAATTTGACTTAAATCTGTTTCAGTAGTAAAGGCAGGTACCACATTTCTTTTCTTGTGCAACAGTCTATGGGCTTTCCAGAAATTGTAAAAAATATACATTATATATATATATATATATATATATATATATATATATATATATATATATATATATATATATATATATATATATATATATATATATATATTATATTGCCAGAATAGCCAATAGCCTATTTTATGCTCAGTGGTATGTGGATGTAGCCTATAGTCAACTATATACTGTATATGTAGACTATAACATACTGTACATTATTAGTACTTCTGAACACAAGTTGCCGTGGTGAATAGTAGGTTTGCATGGCATCCTGATCACTATGGAGACGCATGGGCTGTTTCCCCTCTGAACACGCTCTCTCCCTCTCCCCACTTGTGAAGTGAAAATGGGTGCCATAGCAACGGCACACACTGTTTACAATATGAAGTCTCACTTCATCATGAGCTGTTGATGGGTTCAATTTGCATGTACATTCTCCTGGTTGTCTATGTGTGACATGCCGTCGGAAAGATGAAAGAAATATAACCTATAATTATCCCTTACATGGATAACAGGGGTCTTGTTTAAAATAGAATGTTTAATTTTAAGTATTTTCAGTGCTGTCCAAGGATTTGGAGTTCATTGCCAAGCTCTAGCCTACATTGTATTTTAGTTTTTAAAATTGATTCTTATCACTAAGAGGCAACCTAAAAATGGGATATTAGTTTATGTAGAAATAGATGATTGGTTTATGTAGCTAAAATATTGTGTTATTGTGATGTACACATTTCTTATTTTAGATAGCATTTTATTTAAGTTTTAAGGTTAAACATTTATAGCCAAACAATTACAATAATGTTAGTTTTAAAATGTGTTTGTTTGTTTGCTTCCCTGTTCCCTCCGTTTGAAGAAATTTGCTGGAAAAAGGAAACTGTTCTTTGAACACTGTGAGCACAAGACGTTCAAATGCTTCCATAAAACACACACGAACAGAAATCCCAGTACCTTTCCAGTAATCTCTTCTGTGCTTTGTCGCTTTGACACAATAGTAAAGGAACATTTTCTTGCCTATCCAGAAGACAGAGTAAGGCGAGAGGAGAGTGGATGGATGACTGCTCTCGGCCGCACGCTGCGGAGAACGTAGGCAAATGGAGCCCTTACCAGGAAATCCGTTCAATTACGGCACACCACTGTGCTCCAAACACAGCCACTGTCTGTTTTAAAAATCCCTTATTAGCAGTAATTCAAAAATTACAATCAACATGGCTTGAATGTAAAAGTGATAATAATAATAATGATGATAGCTGTAATGATATAAAGGTCGCCCAAGAAGCCGGTATGAGTCGGCCATCCTATGTAATAGTTTGAATACTACAAGCTCCATATTAAAAGCCTGCTCTCTGCTAGGGCTAATGGATAATCTAGCCTCCATCCATCGTGGAGTTCTGCCCCTGGGGAAAAAGGGAGAAGAGAGAGATAGATGGAGAGATGGAGAGATGGAGAGAGAGAAAGAGAGAGAGCGAGCGAGCGAGTGAAGGTGTGTGAGAGAAAGAGAGTGTGAGAGTAGAGAAGGTTTTTTTAGAGGTGGGGGGAGGTTAATTTGCACATATTAGAAAGGGCAGAATTTCTCATTAAAAAGAGATTGAAGTTGATATATGTCTGTATGAGCCTGACACACTGTACATTCTGACTGTGATGAGTCCTTGACAGAACAATGAGGCTCCTCTCGGTCTCCCTCCTGCCAGGGTTACAGAGATGACTTGAATCCAACTCACCCTGCCAAACACGAGCACCAGATCACCAACAGATACAAGGCTAAGACAAGAATAAAGTCTTTTATAATAAAATAACAGCAACAACAAAACAACAACAACAAAAGTGGAATTAGTGCCACTTTCCTATCGCTCAGGTGAAAGATGAAAATTGAGTTTCTACCTCAGCATGTGGAATACTGCAGTGCCTTATGAAATAAAGGGATTGGCGCACTGGGGCTTGTTTAGTTTTCTTGTGTGCATTAAAGGTACTTCATTGTTTGTGTGTGTGTGTGTGTGTGTGTGTGTGTGTGTGTGTGTGTGTGTGTGTGTGTGTGTGTGTGTGTGTGTGATGGTTAAAGTGGGTCTCAACAATGTGGACCTTCAGCTCAGTAATGCAGCAGGGCAGAGATGTAGATCAGAATACAAAGAAACTATTATGTGTGGTATTGGCAATTTTAACTTCAAAGAGAATCTTTCAATTTGGGGTTGGTTCTTTAAGTATCGCAGTAATAAAATTAAACTTTCAAATAATTTGCTTATAATTTGTGTATTTTTATATATATGATTGGCATTGTTGAAGATTTAGATAAGGATTTAGGTATGGTTTACTAATTCTGACTTTATTTAGAAGGGATGCAATTTACTGGCCTCTCTTAAAATAAAATAAAAAAAAACAAGTAAATAATTTAGAAGAAAATGGTTAATGATGGAATATAAGGTGAATGTGATACAAAATGGTTCTGGCAGTAATGTTCTGACCAGTGGCATTAGGATTGCTTTATACAGGATGAAGAGCTTCGGTAATTCTCCACTCTTACCCAGACCTGCACTCCTTTACTAAGCCATGAGGTAAGAAATGACATTCTAAAAGCTTTCAGTTGTGTGAAATATATCTTTTGTTTAGAATATGAAAATGGACTGCAAACTCAAGCCTGAATGCTAGTAGTTAGCCACAGTGGCTGCTAAAACACACTCCCCAAGTCTCTAGTTCTTAATGGACTCCAGCACTTGGACAGTGTGTTTTTTCCAGTGAAATTTTCTATTATTAGTTATGCAATCACATCCTTGATGGGTCTTTGCACATTACAGGGAATGCCCATCACAGCTCTGTGTCTCATTGTTTCTGTGCTGAAAAGTGGGTCTGTCTGTCTGTCTCTCTCTCTCTCTCTCTCTCTCTCTCTCTCTCTCTCTCTCTCCCTCCCTCCCTCCCTCCCTCCCTAGCCCTGGCCATTATGTGTCCTGTCTACCAGCCCAGTGCACACAAAGCGCAGAGGCTGCCACTAATTGTGGTGTTGTGTAGCTGCCCATGTTAGCACTGCCTCTCTTCCCTGGACCTGAGAGGAGCACAGAATCTCTTCCTGTAGATTCAATGCTTCAAAAGCTCTCTGGAACTGAAAAGAGAGAGAGAGAGAGAGAGAGAGAGAGAGAGAGAGAGAGAGAGAGAGAGAAATTAGGCCAGCTCATCACAAACCTATATTAAGAGACAAGGTGGATGGGAGAGAGAGAGAGAGAGAGAGAGAGAGAAACAGAGCACAGGTTTGAAGCTGTCTCTCTGTCTGTTCTGTGTCCAACACCTAGACATCCAAGCTCCATATCATAACCCAGACCATGAATGACGCAGGGATGACACAGGCCTAATCCTTCCAAACGAGGCCTCTGCTGCGTACAGGCCGCATGGCTCAACAGATGCACAAGCGCTATTGCTAACAGGGTGTACACTTCGTGGCACTCCCCTTTTTATGGATTAGAAAAACAACTGAGAAAGAAACGCAGTGGACTCGCAAATGCGTTTGAAGGATTTATTTCAGAAACTGTTCATTTATTTGTTCTCACACTAACGTGTTCATTCTGTTTTTGTTTATGTATGTCTGTACGTAAGAGGCCCACGGCTCCTTTGATCTGAACTCGGTTCTCTTCGTAAATGCTGTGCTGAGCCGTGCGCGCGCGGCTTACATTAAACTGACGACAAGCGACGCTGGCACGCGGTGACCCCACTCCTTCGCTGTATCCGAGGTGCCATGCACGGGCACAGTGGTCAGAATCTGTTTACTATCTGCGATGCACAGTCGAAACCTACTTTTTGTTTTTTAAAAAAGGTCGCCTCATTATCGCGTCACTATTTCTCTACAGTAAACAGATTATTCTGCCATATAAATTCGGTATTTTTAATACCACGGCTAAGCGTGGTGTAATATTTTAGAGAACCAAACACAAATTACAAAGTGGAGTTTTGGGATGTAAAAATAACGCGTGTCGTTTACAGAGATAAGCATTTGTGGGAGGCTATATGCTCTCCAAACCAGTTTAATTCGAAAGAAAATAGAATTTTGAAAAGAAAAACAAACGTTATCTTTCTCTCCACACACACACACACACACATGGTATCATTTAAGAGTTATGACTATGGCAGTGATATTTTTGTTTGCAAGGAAAGTACACCAACAGGTCACACACGCGACGAGCTGCAGCGTATTCGCCCACACGCGCGCTTTATTAACTGGTTTATGGGATTCGCCAAACGTACCAGTTCACACAGACGCCCCTCGCTCGTGCAGGTTATAGTATTTAAACCTTACAAGCGCTCCTCCATAACCATCCCCTGTCTCGCTGCATGTAAGTCATACATGCTGACACTATTTCCACTAGTGCGGGTATCTCACCCCTGGCTTAGGGTTATTGTTTTGCGGCGTCATTAGCCGGTTACTTGGCTACCTGAATGCTCTTATCTACATGCGTGACTTATTTATCACCGCACGGACCTCCTCCTGCTTGAATCAACCCAGCCGCGCTACTCCCGCGAGCCCTCCACCCCCGCCGCGGAGTCCCCGTGCTAACCCCCACGCAGACATTTTTCTCCCGAGGTCTCTCTTTAGGCCTACGTGCGCAGCTCCGTCCACGTTCTTGTCTAATGCCTGGTTTCCCTTTCATCCTGCGGTTTCATAGCAACGCATCATCTCGCAGCTGCATGCTCAGGTGACCTGTACACGAGCGGTTCGGCGAGGGCTTGCCGAACTCGCGTGCTCCGGATACGTGAAGACGGGTACGTCTCGCTGGGATTTAAAAAGCTGAATAATTAACGAGGTCTCGTGAGATGAGCGGGGCTCCAGAGCTGCCTCTTTGCCTAAGACACAAACACACACACACACACACACACACACACACACAAATCCCTGTCGAGGTGACTTTTGCTGTGTTATAATGATGACACCTGATTCTATTGAACATCTCTCTAATTAACAAGCTTTGAGGCACGAATGATCAGCAGAAATTGAATATTGTTTTTTTTGTTGGATTTTTTGTGTAAAATTAAAATGCGTATATGTCTGAAATATGAAATGCAGCCTACCGTTTTTATAGAAAGTTTATTATGTGGAACAGCAGGGTTTTTTAATTTAATTTTTTTTCATTGTACTATGTCAATTTTATTAATTATTGTGATAAGTGCTCAAATAGGTCTAATGTGTAAGTCGATCTATTTTTATCTGATTTCATAGGCCTACAATATTTCAACCCTATATCTTGTCACATTTTTCATGTCTCCTATAATTATAATTATAATTCATCTGTGTCTGGAGGAAGGTCTCAGTAATTAAGCTTTCATACCTATTTCTATAACCTACATGGATAGAAACTATTGGCTGTTCAAAGTCAGGAGTAATCGGGAAAAATCCTACACAAGGCTTTGAAATTTGTTTGACCTGAAAGTCTTTCCTATTATTATTATTATTATTATTATTATTATTATTATTATTATTATTATTATTATTATTATTATTATTAGTGTTGTTAGTATTAGTGTTAGTATTATTAGCATTTGTTGTGGTATTTTTTTTCTTAGCATCGTTGTAATTATGCTATGCTTTAGTTTGATTGATTTGCTTTAGCTATGCTGTATTATAAATCATAAATATGCTGAGATATTTTTTTTATAATGTATAAAATAAACAATTGCATACGGATCAATTACACACGACTCGGAACTTTACGACTGTTGTTCACAACCCAACCGCAATCGATTGTATTTTAACATTTGTAAAATATTTATGGTAAAATTCGCCGTTATATTTTCCACGTTTACTTGATATTTGGAAATTACTGGTGATTATCGGGGGAGACACTCATCTCTACTGTATATGTTTCTGCAGCTATAGTACAGCACCGTTCTGCTTTTCAGCGCCTGCAGCTCAGCGCGAAGCGGCAGGGAAAACCAGAAGCCTGCGCGACTGAGAGAGGCCCACTGTTATTGTAGAGGTGGGTGCGTGCACGTGAGTGCGCGCGCGGGGGAGGGAGGGAGTATACGTGTATTGTTTCTTAGTATGAGAGAAGGAGCTCGTGAATAAGGAACGCATAATCGCTTAAGAGTAGGGAGAAAAAGGCTGAGCAGAAAGCATGCCCACAAACTGAAAGTGCTCCTCGAGCCTTATACGCACACTCGCTGTCCAAGTGGGAACAGCACGAGACTACCGATCGCTCCGGTTTAGTTCGAATACCGCAGTGCACATTGCGCGCCTCGCGGCCGCGGCTCTCGCAGGCAGATGCCAGTGTTCAGGAAGCCCCGAGCCGCACGGGCAGTGACAGGCCAGATTAGTGTCACGCGGAAGCTTTGCATAACTGTGCGTCGCCCCGCCTCCTCTCGCGCTTTCCTATGTGGAGGTCAGCAGCCTCTGACGACCTGTCTCGCGGCGCTCAGTGTGCGTCCAGCCGGCTGTAACAAACCCAGTAAGGAACCTCTACTGCTGCATGTGAAGGGAGCACGCACCGTTACCGCAGTCTTAGCACGACCAGGTTGATCATTGGTTTAAGGACATCAGACCCTCGTGGTTATAAAAACAACGAAAAGAATAAAAACCGGGACATAATCCGCATAGTCTTACAAAGAGCAGAAGTACGCATTTACGCACGATATGACGTGGGATGTCTAATACCACTACAGTTGGCGTTGCAAGGCCCGCGCACACGCTATGAAGCACGGGAGCTGACGTAGAAGGAAAAGGCTGCGTGTGGGCAAAGCGTTTTAAGGCACGAGCACAACACGCGGACACGCTGGTGCCGCTGTGCAACAGGAGCGGCGTGCGCAGGGTCCAGTCTCCAGATGCGTGGGAGGGAGACAGCGAGGGATTTCGGGCAGAAGGAAGCCTGAATCCTAAAGTCCCGCTTTCCCGTAATTTGCCCGAGTCGCGGGGGAGGACACGCGGTACAGGGGGAAAGGGAGGGGCCCCTGTGGCACGGCGGCACGAGGCCGCGCACTCGGAAGCCTAGAAAGCAGCGACACCATATAGAAAATATTCCTCAGTAACGATGAACCAGAAATGGGCAGACAGCGCGCGTCGAGCACACGAGATTTATTTCAAATTTGGGATTCTGAGGATTTGTTACTCAAGATTAGCGGAACATGTAGCCGTAAAATAAGAAAGTGTTTTGACATTTACTTGGACGCATGCAAGAGCAGTTCAAGAATAGATTTTATTCCACCGTCGTTTATTTAATCCGTTTGCGTTTGTTATTTTTTAAAATAGATTTTTAGAAATTGCCCCAATTATGAAGAATTTGAGCTGGATAACAAGGGGTGTGCCGTTCATGTGTAAAACCAAACCACATTTCTTATAAAAACCCTGAACAAAGGACTCTGCTACAAAATACATAGTTCTAACACATCAGTGACCTCAACTGTAACACATTTATAGAAAATTGTTAAAACAAACACTGCAGGTTTCCAGCACTGTAGTAGACAGAGATGGTCCTAAGATGTCCTGGAGAGACAGCACTAGGGGGCCCACCAGGGTCTTAGTGGGCAGAGGGAAACCTATTGATGATGGACGCGAGTACAGCTGGAAACGGGTGGGGGAGGGGTGACTGGATGTGGATGAATAAACTGGGATTATGAGGGGGCCCTGCTGGGTGGTGAGAGCCGAAGAGAAAGACAGGCAGGACGCAGAGAGACAGGAGACATGTGGAGAGTGGCAGCAGCATGTTAAGACAGCCAGGACATGATTGGCAGGTCTGATAACGTGGGGTGGGTGGAGAGGGGATTCAGGCTCCACGTCTGACAGAAGAGTGGAAAGCCAGCTATTAATTACTAAGGCAGGAGCAGATGTAACTGAACTGTGCCCTTCATGTTCACTGGACAGCTGGAAATCATCAGTGTGCATGCGAGAGGGAGAGTGAATGAGAGAGAGGGAGGGAGAGGGGGAGGGAGTGAGAGAGGAAAGGAGTGAGGGGAGACAGAGGAGGCAGCATGGAGGGAGGAGCAGGCCGAGGTGAGAAGTCCCGCCGGCCTCGCGGGAAGTGCAGGCTCCACACGCAGGACCTGCAGCGAGACCTCTGCTAGCTGCTCTCACTTATAGCCATTAAGTCTCCAACAGGACACCTCAGCAACAAAAGCCTAGAACATCAGAGGAGCTTTATATAAACACAGGGGAATGAGGATGAGGATGAGGAGAGGAGGTATATAAACATAGAGGAATGAGGAGGAGGGGAGGTGTACATATAAACACAGGAATGAGGAGGAGGGGAGGTATAGCGATAAACACAGGAATGAGGATGTGAGGAGTGTTCAGCACGCCCGTGAGGTGTGTATGCGAGGAGTGCTCAGCTTCCAGAGATCTAACAATGTAACCAATTCACTCTCAAATCTCTTTCTTCTAGTAATTATCAGTTTAACAGGGTCAAAAAACACCATCAGGGTTTGACCCCCCCTTACCCTATTGGCATGTCTCTCTTACACACACACACACAAAGTCTTTTCAACCTACCTCAGGAATTGCACAACCCCTAGCTCTCCACAATTTGTGGTCAGAGCTATTTTCATAATACACATTCATCGTAGACTAAAAACATTCCCGAATTTGAGTTGGAGTTTTCCGCTAGCATTTCCAGTTCTGCCGAGGAGGAGGAAGACGAAGGCCCTAAATTAGTGGATCTCCCGTGGAGCTTCATCAGTGGTCAGCTTTTGTTACCTGGCTGTAAACAGCTGGTTCTGCATCCCTGCAACCCCCCACACACCAGGCAGAGGAAGGGGACAGGGGACCATGTCCTCTACATCCACCGCAAACCAGTAGCCTCTTCAGCGTAGTAACAGCCTACTGAAGCCTGGAGAATGAAGTTACTCCAGTTAAATTCAAGAATGTTGCAATGAACCCATTTGCAACCATTTCCTAAGTATGTTTTACAATACATTGTCTCTTCTTTTAATGCAGAGGAATAGAAGTTCTTCCCACACAAATTTAAGCCAGTGAGAACTTGCGCGCACGAGTGCTCGACCTTTCACAAATTTGCAACTGCGCTTTTATCTGATTGAAACGTACGCGACCGAAACATGTGAAGGCAACAGAGCTTAGTCTGGCGCGGCAGGGCCAGAGTTCAGAGGTCAGCGGGTGAGCAGTGGTGTAGACAGCATGATGAAGCAGAGTGGAGCCGGGGTGGGGTCCGTGGGTCCCACAGCAGGGACAAAGCCCAAGCCCCTGGGGCCAGCACTGACGGCAGGGGCCTCTCGCAGCTGCCTTCAGGAACCAGGCCGTGGCAGCAGGGTGATGCTGTGCTCCCCGAATCTTGTGCTGAAGTTTGGGTGGAATTGGCAAAGCTGCCATAGTAGGTACGCAGGGCCCGTTGACGACGCTGAAACGTTAGACTAGTAAACCCACCACTCGGTATGACATCAGAATATGTTACAATATGTGACTGAGCTCACAAGACAGTGCATTCGACTGCTTTTTCCCATAGCGACATACACTCTGGCCCCTGGACACGCTCATGCTGTCCTCATAACTACAGATTTATAGAGACGAGGCTCCGCTTCTTACCGCATCACGTCTCGGTGGGGTAAAACGATCCATCAAAATGCAAAGACACAATGAATCACCAGTGTTCAGATGAAACATGGGGCTTTAAGAATATAACCAGCAAGGTTTTTAACTGGCCAATTTACAAATAAGAATGTAAAGAGTTTGCTCCTGGTAGATGAACATAATTTAATAAAAATAATAACAAAACACTAACAAACTAATTTTGCTGTGTACTCAACAGTGCAAATAATAAATCGACAGAATTTATGAAGACACCCTAGATCACTGTAAAAGGATTTTAATCACTGAAAAAAATCGTAACGCTACAAACTGTGTTCAGACTTTATAAGCAGAATGAAGGAGAATTTAGGGACTGACATTGTTTTGTTTTGTTTTTTTAAATACAAACTTTAGGTATTTTTGCATAATTCCTGTACAGAAACATGAAAACAAGATATGGGTACAAGGTTTGGGTTAGATATGGGTATAGGACTATAAAATTACAACAATAAAATGGTGCAAAACGTAAAAAAAAAAAAAAAAAGAGTGCGAGAGAGAAAGGTTCCTGTACATATAAAAATAAATTAATAGCTTGAATTAATATTTTTCCTGTCTGTTAATTAGATATGAACACACCAAATGAGTTTTAATATCCTTCACACCATAAAGAAAACAAACAACTATTTACACGAGAAAGGAGGTAATTTCTAACTAAACTTCAGCTTATTCAGACGCCAATGCAATCTGCTGCTTTACATGGTGACGAAAACAAAACAAACCATATTTACACGACCGTGAGCCTGAACCAGAGAAGTTCTTACGGCCGCGTACGAGACACTCTAATCAGAAACCTTACAACGAGATTCAAAGGAACTGAGAAATTTTGTACAGTAGTATAAAAATGTTTGTGACACGCTCGGGCTCCAAAATATATTTTATCTTGTGCCCATTACACAACATATGCAAATAAGTTAGGGGGGGAAAAAATACGGGGAGGTGTTATAAAGTTTGCTTCAGAAATAAATCAGATCAATGCAGCACAAGTATCTAACCAATGAGCTTTGAAGTGGGTGGGTCCTGTGGAACTGGTGACATGCGATTGCCTGAGTGACACTGGTCGATATCGACACTCGGTTCGTACTTTTAGAAAAAGCGAACAGCCTGTGCTCCCAAGGGTAGAGCTGGCCGCCTGTCTGGAGAGCCTGGAGGGTGTGGCCGTGGGCGTGGCCGTGGCGGGCACTTGGGTGCAGGTCCTGCTAGCGTGTTCCTGGCTCTGAGAGGTAGGTGCTGGTTTTGCGAGTACAGCAGAGTGAGACACGTCCGTCTGGACAGCTCTAGCGCCCCCCAGAGGTGCAGTCAGAGGCGTGGGCAAGGCCTTTGTGGTGGGCTGCTTTCTGGTGGCTTCAAGCTTTGAACTCTCTGTGCATTTAAAGTTTCTCGTTTATTTCCTCCTTAAATACATTTACAAATGCGCACAACAGCTGGTCTGCCGAGGGTGGTTTTCGGGGCCGTGTCCTGTGACGGGCCTCGGGACGAGAGCGGAGGACGAGTCAGCCCACAGCAGCACACACCACCTTCCTCTCACAGTGATTCAAGAACGTCACCCTCAACACACGCACAGCGACTGTGTGGGATGGTGTGCGTGTGTGTTGGCCTGTTAAGTGGCCCCCTGTGACCCTAACGTTTACAGCAAGAGATTTATTCCAATTCAGTGCAATATACGAGATGGACAGTCCTCTAGCTGGATAGAGTGCCAGGGTGGGGGTGGCTGTGTGTGTTGAGGCGTGGCGGGTGGTTGTCAGGTCGGCCCCTGAGAGGGTGAGGTTCCCAGTGGTGTCCAGCACGCAGACTGGGTCACGTTTTTTCCTGTCCAGCTACAGCCAGGCCCTTCTCCCCCATTCTCTGCACGGGGACAAAACAAACGAACAGTCACACGCCGGCCTGCAACGCACCCCGGACAACCACGATGGCTCGGTCTCAAACATCTGATGACCAGCACCTCTAGGGAACAGTCCCCTCAGTCTGGTGATTAAGATGCCAAATTATCGAGAGTTTAGAGAAGTTAGGAAGCACTGGTAACAGAGAAAGAGCACAAAATGAGAGCGCACGGGGACACGCGGGACATGCGGGACATGCGGGACAGGAGGGCAAGGGAGGGAAGTGTCAATCCAAATGCAGACAGACCCGGCGTAGTGCTAGAGCAGCCGTGCGGTACTGACCGCGGGCGGCGTGATGCTGCCCTCGGTGTGCAGAGCCAGGAAGGGGTTGGAGGAAGTAGCAGGGAGCAGCTGAGAGCCAGAGATCTGCTGGAGCTCGTGGTGCTGCTGCATTAGTTGGTAGAGGAGGACCTGCTGTGGCTCCTGACACACACACACACACACACATACAGAAGAGTGTGTTCTCAGAAAACACTGAGGACATGTATGTATACAACTGCAGGTAGTGAAGATCAATCAGTGAGTATAATGACAAAATAACCAAACAGCAGCTCTGTGCCGTCATTAATGTCCAGACATGCTGTATCCGTGTGTGTGTATTGTGTGTGTTGTGAGTGTGTGTGTGTGTGTGTGTTACCGCTGTGGACTGTTGGGAGTTGAACAGCTGCTGTAGTTGCTGCTGGAGGAACATTTGCCTTTGCTGCTCAGTGAGTCTCACCGCACTAAACACACACACACACACACACACACGTCAGGATGCTAAATTCACAATACTGCATAAACGCAAACAAAAACAAAAACAAAAACATTGGCCATTGTTCTAAAATCACATGACCTCTCAAACAAGTCTGCAGCATAAACAGTGCTTCTGTTTATACACACGTCACTGTGGCATTTCCGTAACCATGACTCCCAGCTCCTACAGCTCAGGGAAAATACGTTACTGAAATGTTTATTTCAATCCCAGAAACTAGTCCTCTGTGATTCTCTGCACTTAGAGAGCGAGTTCCTATAAATCATATCTTCAGTCACTTCAAGCTGGAACTGAAACCAAATCAAATCAATTCAGCACTTTTCAAAACAGCAGCACAAGTCATTAGTAAATAAACAGATCATGGATGGAGACAGAGATGAACAGAACACACGGCAACAAGCACGCTTGCGCACACACACGCTGAGCGCCACATATTTCATGCTCCTCACCTGGTTTTTGCAGTGGTCACATTACTGCCGACCGGTAAGCAGGGAAGAGGAGAGAGAGAGAGAGAGAGAGAGAGAGAGAGAGCGAGAGCGAGAGCGAAAGAGAGCGAGAGAAGCAGTAGGGTCAGCATGCAGTCTATCAGAAGACGAGTGTCAAAGCACCGAGCGCAATCCCTCACCCGCGAACACACACCTCTGGACGGCTCCCGACAGCGAACGGCTCTTGTTAACGCTACCTAGCAAAAACCAAGATGTCACACACCCAGCGGGGGAGAGAGCACACGGGAGTGCATGCTTACACACCTGTTGCTGAAACTGCCGGACATGGGTAGAGAGGCGGTGGCCACAGAGCTGACGGGGTTGCCGGCCGGGTGGGGTAGAGGACTGGCGTTCTGCGGCAGGCCCGGCGACGTCTGGATGACTCCGTTCAGGGCGGTCACGGCCGCGTGGCCGCTCTGCAGCGCCCCCGCCAGGCTGCTCACCCCCATGCCCGGCAGCGAGGCACCAGCAGGAGCGGGCGTGGCCGCGGGCACGGCCAGTCCGTTCAGCTGCTTCTGAGAGGGGCTGTGGGACGCCGAGGGAGGAGTGGAAAGGGAGGAGGTGCTGCTGCCGCTACTATGGCCACCAGACAGGAGATCCTGAAGGGAGGGAGGGACGCGTTTACACGCACATTCCCACACACGCTTTGTAAAACAAATTCAGTAGTGAAAAGCCGAGGCTCATACAACACGGCAGGCAGCAGAGACTCGTGCGACTTAACATTACGCCACTGCCTGGACACGTGGACAAACATTCACTAGCGTCAACACGAGAAGGTTGTACATAATAACGCGTGACTCAACTAAACAGCCGCTCAGTCCCAGCAGATCTCATGTGCGGAGCAGGAGGAGGGAGAGTTACCTGAGTGGGCAAGGGTTGAGAGGACTCGGTTAAAACACTGCAGCCTAGCTGTATGTTCTTGTTGTTCAGCATGTCTGGAGGAGAGAGAGATTTGGCAACTTCACATGAGAGTGGAGAGCAGACAGGGCTGAGTGAGGGAGCAGGGGCCCTGCACGCGCCGAGGGGTGATCAGGCACTGGCGTGCGCACGTGCTTGTGAGACAGAGTGTGGGTTCAGGTCTTCACTACTGATCCGTGCGTGTGTGGGTAAGGGTGCGGTTGTCACCCTGGCGTGGGCCTGTGTGTGGAAGAGGTACGGGTTCTGGCCTGGGCGCATGCGTGCGGGTGTGAGAGAGAAACAGAAGTCAATTCAGGTGGGGCTAACCTGCTCGAGTGATGGTGTGTTAGAAGGGGGAGAGGGGGAGTGGTTGCCATGGTGAAGGGCACCAAGACTGCATCCTGGCCGGGGTGTGCACGCGTGTGTGTGGGGCTAACCTGCGTGAGTGTTGCTGGGGTAGAGGGGCGGGGAGGCAGTGGTTGCTGTGGTGGTTGCCGTGGTGAAGGGCACTGAGAGCTGTGCGCTGAGCAGCTGGAGACGTTCCTTCTTCATGGTGAGCGTGCGGATCTGCTCCTCCAGACGGCGGTTCTCCACCTGCAGCTGGTGCAGGGACCTCAGCATGGCCAGCACTGCACGCACACATGCACACGCACACGCACACACACACACACACACACACACACACACACACACACACACACACGAGGACAAACGCGCACACACACAAGCAATAGAATGCTAAACAAGCTGAAACCAAATGGCATTTAACCTGCTAATGCAATTTACAAAATCCCCCCAAAATTAACAAATAATAAAAACATTCATTACCCAAAGCATCGTTAAAATTCAGCTCTCTAGATGCAGCTGTGTGACGTATTTAAACAGGCCAAAGTGGTGGCTGAGATGAGAACCGTCTATCCACATACAGAAAACACCCCCAAGACTAAACTCGACCATCCGTCATGATTTCACAACCGCACCACAATCTTCATCAACAGTTCCGACAGCACCAAAACTAAACGTGAAGGCAAACTATCCCTAACTCAATAAACACTTTTTTTTATTACCAGGTGAACAATAATGAAGGGATTCTAAGCCTATGTTGGCTTTTTAAGGTGCACCTCAGGAGGGCAGTCACTTTGACCAGTCTGCCTTTAGACCAATCAGATTCCAGCGAGCATGACAGCAAGGTCTGTGCTGTCCCTGCGCTGTAGCTAAAAGGTCCATTTGAAGGCACTATCAAAAATGAACCCATCGACTGCCCTGATCTGGGACCTGTTGTATCTCAGTTAGGCCGCACAACAGGTCCCACTAAACTGGTCTCCAAACAGCAGTGAAGGGCACTGTTCTACCCACAGCCCCTGCATGAGATCATCAAACCCCCAACCCCCACCAACAGCTGTTTCCCATAAACACAAGCACTGTGCACTACAACTGGCTTCAGATCAGTCAGTCTGCTGCTTTCACTACTACAGTCTCCCTACAAGAATAAAACCTTTCACAACCCCCCCTTTTCCCCGCATTGGGGCAATTAACAGAAAACAAAAAATCTGACAAGCAAGAGATCTTAATTTAATCTTAAAAGTAAATGCCATTAATTAATTAGTCAATGAAAAGTTGTTCACTTGAATTAGATGAAGCCCTGAGACTGGATTTAATTACAGGCTTCAAATGGGTGTGTGGTTGGCTTGACTGACAAGTAGACCAGTGTTCCTTTTTATGGCTAAAGGTGTAATTGTAAACCATCACACCACCAGAAATACCAACCAATTCTATTTTCTGAATGAAGGAAACTAATAAAAACAAAGAGAGAAGTCACATGCAGCCCTGTATTAAAACCAACATCACCAAACCCATTAAGAAAATTGCAGAAAAACAGTGCAAAAGCGATGCTGTACTTACAGAGCGCGTGAGTGCACGCGAGTGTGTGCGAGTGTGCGGGCGCGCGTGCGTCTGCTCACCATCACCCTGCGATCCTTGCTGGAGGAGAAACTGCTGGCCCTCGTTCCACTGTCTCTCCAGCAGCTGGTCGATGCTGGTGGCCACCGGGGGCAGCGTGTCCACGCTGGAGCCCAACCCGTGCACCAGGGGCCCGGATGGCTCGTACCGGATGTGTAGGCCGCCCAGTGGGGAGCTTAGGAGAGCGAGAGAGAGCGCGTCACACACAGCGTCACCGTCTAATCCGCGGAGCACAGTGACGACCGCATACCGCTACTGTTTAACACAGACGTCACGCTAATGACCGTTACCAAGGAACCCCTGTGCACACAATATATCACTTCATTCATTAAAATGCATCAAGGCGATTGGTTTGTAATCAGACTGGGGCTTATGCCAAGACCAAATTCCAGCCGTGGTCCGACACATGCCAGGCAGTGATCTGGCAGACAGATGGTCTTGTCGAGCTGATCGGACAGCGCGGCCCGGCCCGGGCCGGTTCTGACCCCCCCTCCACGGTCTGAGAAAGACCCTCCCAGCCACCTCCCCAGCCGTAAATCTGCACACGCCCTCACTCGGACAGACAGCGCGTCCCCGCCGCTGCGAACACATCCAGTGCGGGGCTGTTTACCAAGGCTTTCCACGTGCATGTGAGCCCAGCGGGGGGGGATTACACCCGACCTGGCATCCTGCCACACACCCATAAATCTCCAGCGAGCCTGAGCAGGCTGGCATCCAGAGGTTTCAGGAAGGGGCAGAGGCGTTTTCCCAGGATACACACAGATTCCTACCATTCCTGCTTCCCTGGATGGGACACAGCCACACACACACACACGTACACACACACTTACAGACCCCACACGTGCACACACACGCTTCCCTTTTTTCACCCACAGTATTTTTCTCCACACAAAGTAGGAACATTGTAGATTAACCAACAAGCCCGCAGCTGACAGAAAAGAGCTGACCGTGAAATGCATCTCTCACTCACATGTACTTCAAAACACGACCGACTGAAAACGTCACACACGGGTTATAACTGGCCCAAAACTTCACAGAGGGGTTATAACTGGCCTAAAACTTCAAGACCTTCAAGCACTAAAACTCCCCATCTGATTAAGCAGAAAACGACAAACCCATATTACACTGTCAAAATAAATACAAGAATAACCAGGCCACCTACAACGTATACTTTCAATAAACTGCTTTTGTGTCAAATCTTCTTCAGTATAAATCCCTACAAACTTCCTGTGATCGCACAGCCACATTCCTCAAAGATTCCTTCCAGTTTTTGAGGAGTTAAACAGAAAACCACCACTCCACCCCACCACTCCATCAAATTGCAAGAGACACCTCCGTCACCCAGAAACGCCACAACGGCGCTTCACAGTGGTGGTGGAGAAACCC
This sequence comes from Electrophorus electricus, assembly GCF_041902795.1. Classification (NCBI taxonomy): domain Eukaryota; kingdom Metazoa; phylum Chordata; class Actinopteri; order Gymnotiformes; family Gymnotidae; genus Electrophorus; species Electrophorus electricus. The sequence goes on from NC_137497.1 coordinate 43,778,977, forward strand.
GCTGGTCGGACAGACAGAGTGTGAGGGGCAGGGGTGGGTTTGGGAGTACTTGGTGTGGGGGGCGGAGGCATGTGCCCACCGTCTGAAGGGTGGGAGCTGCAGAACGTAAACAGGACTCACCGAGGGGAAAGGTTCGCCTTCGGCGGGGTTCCTCTTCTGGGGAAGCCAAGCGCTCCGTCCCCCAGCTCCGGATCTGGAAGGTAAACAGAGGGCGGTCGATAAGGAGACTCCGGGCCGGTGCGGAGTGCAGGCAGACGGGCGTCCCGCGTCGCCATCACAGCTCCCTCGGAGGAGATCCATCTTGGAGCTGCAGTGTTGTCTCTGGCACCTCAGCCTGCACACTGACTGCCCCCCCACCTCGCGACCCCCACCCTGGCCCTTCTCTCTCTCTCTCTCTCTCTCTCTCCCTCCCTTCCCCTCACCCCTGCCTGTTCCTTTGCCTGCAGGCTCCATGCCAGACCCTGCTTTTCATTTTCTGCAGTGAAAGTAATGAATCACATATGCACCTAAGCCAGGCAGGCCCCCCACCCATCTCCCCGCCCCTCTGGTCCCCACCAGCCAATCCTGTTCCTTCCCCTCCACCACCGCCTCCGCCCGCTTCCCTCGTCCTTCTCCTGCAGTTTAACCCTTCCCAGCCCAGTGGCCCCTCCTGCAGGTTGACCCCAGAGTACTCCCTCTTCCTGCTCTGGTAGGATCCGTACATTCCGGCCCGGAGCTCTGCAGGACGCCGTGGCCGGGATCACGAGGAAATCCCCCCCTCCCCCCCACCCCCAAACCCCACAACACAATTAACAAAAGAACCCTCACATGGTACAAACTCACAGGAAACAGGAAGCAGAAGAAGACTGGCATTATGAAGCCCTCACACGCAACGGGAGCGGGCCACGCCAATATCTCAGCGCACGGTTGCGGGTGCACCGGTGTCCGTGCCGAGCCGAGCCGTAGGTCAGAGAGCCAAGGAATGCACAAAGACACTGGGACCATGAAACTGGGGCCTGATGTCCTTAAGGAGTCCTCTTTCTTCTATTGTTAGTTAAATGACCCCATGACCTCCCTTTGAGAAGGAGGGCATGACTGATGCATTATTCCTCAAAGGCCACGCCGTGCTCCTTTCGTCGCTCTCTCTCTCCCCTCCCACTCACTCCTCTAGCTACCCCTGCCCTCCCTCAGCTCTTGGTCTGAGCCCATCACTGACCACCTCCTCCTCAGCCTGAGTTAGCCCCACTGGGCCTTCAACACAGTTGCTGGCCAGATTAATGAAAGGTTTGAGCGTCAACACGCTTCATTTAACAGGTATGCAGACTCTCTGCTCATCTATCGTGGGCTGTTCGCTGACCCTGCGTTCCTCCGACACAGGAGAGCGGAGAAAACGCGCAGGTCAGAGGAGATGAGAGCAGAGGAGGTGCTACATTCAACCTGCGTGCGTGTGTGTGTGTGTGTGTGTGTGTGTGTGTGTGTGTGTGTGTGTGTGTGTGTGTGAGAGAGAGAGAGAGAATGTGAGAGAGAGAGAGAGAGTGTGTGTGTGTGAGAGAGTGTGTGAGAGAGTGAGTGTGAGAGAGAGAGAGAGAGAGAGAGGAGAGAGTGTGTGTGTGTGTATGTGTGTGTGTGTGTGTGTGTGTGTGGTGGTGAGCTCTCACCTGCTGGAGAGTTCTCCGACTGAGCTATGAGTGTTGCCATGGCAGAGTTTGGGTTCAGCCGGTTGCCAAACATGTGAGACTGAGCCATGTTGAAGGACCCTGGTAATGAATTCGTCTGTGCCTGAGAAGGGAAGATGTTACACTTCAATCAAACTGAAGGGAAAAAGGTGTGTGTGTGTGTGTGTGTGTGTGTGCGTGCGTGTGTACGGGGGGCAGTGGGAAGGCCAGTTTCAAGTCGTGAAAGCTGTATCCTTGTGCAGGCTCAGATGGTTGACAGAGCAGATCACAAAGTCCATGTCCACATTATTTAACATTATAAGCATTATAAACATCATTATTTAATTAAATGAAAGCCTTTCCTAGCTAGAGCTGGGAAAAGACCTGTGGGAGGGATGACACGGGCCACACCAGCAGAGCAGAAAACCCAAAAGACCATCAGACTGCATATCCATGGATACATGTAGACACTCCAGCCTGACATAGTTGGAATCTGATGAAACTGACTTTTAAAAAGCTTTAGAAACCAAGGTGAAATCTGGTGAAAAGTAACTCCGCGTACGTCAGGGGGTTCACGGAGCTGCTCTCCTTCCCATCATCACCATGGCGACTTCTAACTAACAACTCCACCTCCCACCCCCATGACACACACACACACACACACACCTCCCTCTATGCCCTCAAACACATGCGCGCGCGCACACACCTCCCTCTACTCAATCCGGGCCTTGGGCCAAAGGCGTGGAGAAAATGCCAGTGAGATTAGGAATGGATTTGGACAATTCAACACTTTAAGATGTGTCATTGTTTAAGACTTTATATAATGGACAGTTTTGTGCAAATCACAGATGAATTACAAGCAATTCATGCACATTAAACTGCCCATGCTCAAGACGGAATTAAAGCATGACCAGAAGCACCCTGGAGTATGTACAACACTCTCCAAGGGAAGGAAACACAACCCGCAAAAGATCAGCTTGACGTAGGGTTTTTGTTGTTGTTTATTTTTTTGGAGCACAAGTAGATTGAGGTTTGTGAATTCTTTCCCCATTGTGCTCACTCTGTGACCCGTAACCTAAACTGCACACTAGCTGACCTTTAACCCTCCACCCGGCCACCTGCCAGCACCACTCTGCCTAAGGGAAGATATTCAAAACATTTGCAAAAGCAAAAAAAAAAAAAAAAGAAAACCTGACCCATAAATTTCTGTCTCGCTCTCTTGCTGTTATTTATTTTTTTTACATGCATGTGCGCACGTGCGCACAAACACGCGCGCGCACACCCTCGCCTCACCACTCCCATGTCATGCATTTTCCTCAGGTACACAGTGACATCAGTGTCTCTGCGGAGCAGCTATGATACGGCAGGAGAATAATGGAGTGTGTGTGTGTACACGCATACAAATACCTCATTATGTCTCATCTTTTTACTCAAACTCATTTAAGCTTTAAATGGTTTCTGAGAACCACAGTTCAATAATCCATCAACATCCTTCCTGTGTTAAATGACAGAAAAACACCCATACAACTAAACCTCAGAGAGAGAGAGAGAGAGAGAGAGAGAGAGAGAGAGAGAGAGAAAACAAAAAGCTAGAGACAGGGAGAGAGAACCCTCTCCTCTCCAGTGTGCCCCATCTCTAAGGAGGTGCGGTCTCTGCTCCACAAAGGAGGAGGGGCCAGCGGTAGGGGGCGGGGTCAGCTGAGGATCGAGGGTCACAACCGCACTCAATGAAGTTACAGATCACCTTAAACGGCTCCAAGCATTACAGGTATTGAGCATACACAAAAGTAAAGCGGTCCGGACACCACCTATGACCGGGCGCTCTGGGACCTCACAAACGCACTAGATGATCTGGCCTGTGACTGCAAAGTTCTTAAAACAGCACAGCAGATAGTGGAGAGAACAAAACCAAAGAAAGTCATGAATAAGGGGGAAAAAAAAACAACCCCACAGAAACACTCGCTGGAGCTGGGGACAACTTTAGGTACACACAACCTGCCTGAGATTTTAAAACGACCAGAAAATAAATATATAAGGGACTCTAAACGAATAAACGCATTCGTACAGGTACAGAAGAGCAGCAACAGGGCCTCAGCGCCTACGTACACCCAGGCAGGCTGCGCAGAGGTAAACACTAACGGGTGTGAGGGGAGGAGCCGATTCTCGTGGGCCCCACAGGGACCAGCCCTCCCTTCACCCACGCAGGCTGGTGCACACAAAGCGCCCGTTGCCAGGAGACAGCCCTCTGTCACGGTGTGGCAGATCAGGACAAAGATACTGGGGATGTGAGCACAGGCAGAAGAAAAGGAGGAGAAGGGGAGCAGGCCCCAAACGCAGCTGCGCCGCTGCGCTGCGCACCAGGCTGGATGGAGTGAGGCTTCCTAGCCAGGGGAACACCACGCGGGGCACAGCGAGGGCCGTTTACACCTCTACGAGGAGCAGGTTTCATAAAAGAGTAAAAGTGGTCTTTGATGGCAAATGTGGCAGCCACAGACACACGAAGAACAGTACCGAAGCAGCCGCACACACACCACACGAAGAACTGAAACGAAGCAGCCGCAGCCGCACACACACACACACACACACACACACGAAGAACTGAAACGAAGCAGCTCTGCCTGTGGGATGGGGGGGACGTGATTAGGTACAAATGAATAGACCACCAAGTATCAAACTCCTATTGTATTGGGCAGCTCTCCGACCACTTGTGCAGGCTGAACTAAACTAAGAACAGCGATTAGTGCCGGCACGCCTGCCTAATTCCCAAGTGCTGTACTGGAAAAATCCAAAAGGTGTGAACAGGGAATCCCATCACACCAGTGCAGGGCCAAAAAGTGTTTATAAGCTTGTGTAGTGTCTCCCTACAGACTGCTCTGGTCTCCCAGCCAGGGAATGTGTTGTGGTTTCCATTGACTCCGCACCCCTAAATCTCACGAGCCTCAGTGGCCTAGCTCAGCCACATTAACCCCGCCTCTCCACGCTGTGCGAACTACATCTCGCTTTCCACATCAGCCTAAAGCAAACACGTTCAAATTCATGCTGCCACTCACCCCCTGACCGAAGGACTTTCTATAAACACCCCCAATTACTCAACGCCGTCTGTGTGCCCTGAAAACTGAGACTCCAAGCAACACAAGCTACATCAACAGACACGACGCTGCCAAGACATTAGAGGACAAAACGCATTTAAATTAAAGAGAAAGGGAAAAAAAACACTGAAATTAATTAACAGCTCAGTTGATCGAGGGGACGGTCACGTCAGAGCTCTGTAAAAGATAATTAGTACTTCAGCCATTAGGAGGCTCCTACTGTTATTATCTTAGCGAAAGCTGCACAAATTCCTGAAATGTGCACTGACTCAATGATAAGTGTAATTTTGTGTAATTGGACACTATTGGATAATAGAACGGTGTACTTAAGTAGGCAGGGTGGGTTCAGCACTCAGTACCACCTGACCCAGTTGGAAGAAAAACCCCGTCCAAGTAGTTTAGCGGTTCAAGAACACAATATACCATTTAATAAAGATCCTGGATAGTAATTTAGAGATTTGAAATAAAAACCTCTTGTGAAAGTGACATGGACTAGATGTTTCTGAACATTTTTAGTGGTTTCATAGGCAAACACAATCAATCAGTGACAAAAAGTTAATCTAATGGCAAAATTCCGAAAAGAACTTTACATAATCTCACAAAAAGCTAATAGGCTGGAAAAATATTACAAAAAAAGACAAAGTGTTAAATCTAGAGATCACAAATGACCAGAACAGCAGACAGGTCATGGGGTTTCCCCACAGCAGTGAGACGTCTTAGTAACGTGAGAGGCTGGCACAGCACACTCCAAATAACTCCAGCGTTACCGCAAGACTGTTACCCCCCACCCCCCACACACACACGTGCACACACCACCTTCCAGGTCACCGTTCCACTGAGCCTCAGGCCAACACCAATTGCTTTTTAACTGATTGAATTTCAGGCTCCTTCAGTGACCTCGTTTATCTCGTGGTTGGAGGCTTTTTCCATCCATCTGCTTCGTGTTCGCAGATTCGATTGTATTGTGTAAATCTGCGCAATATCGGTTTGTGTCTGTGGAGAAATACTCACGTGTGCGGAGGAGCTGCTGAAGGGGGCGGGAGGTGGGAGGGACGAGAGGCTGGGCATGGAAGTGACCGTAGACTGCTGATTGGCCAGCTCAGAGCTGGCCACGCCCAGGCTGCCGCCCAGGACAGCACTGGGCAGAGGACCGGCTACGTCACTGCTGCTGGGACACGTGGCTGCAACACACACACACAGCAGAATTTACTGAATAAGTAGACGCCTTAGTGACTCTATGTAATTAACATCAGAGACTTTGTTTCAACAGCAGCTCTGAACACTCAACATCACAATTTAAGATTTGCTGTGCCCACCCCCATGAAGTGTGTTCTTCCTCTCTCCCTGTGCTCTCTCTCTCTCCCTCCCTGCCTGCCCGCTCTGTGCTTGCTTTCTCCCCTCTGCACTCTCCCTCTTTCTTTCCCCCTGTGCTCTCTCTCTCTCTCTCTCTCTCTCTCTCTCTCAGGGAGAACATATACTGTCATACAGGGAAGTATGTGTGCTGCTCTAAATAACGGCGACTACCTACACACACACACACACACACACACACACACACACAACTAGGCCTGCCACTGACCCAGGAAACAGCTCTCTGATTGGTACGAGTCACTGTGGCCTCTCTCGGCGGAGGACCGGCAGGGAACTATTTGCCCATCACACATACACACTGTTTGTTGTTGGTGTTGTTTTACTCCCCTCTTCCCAACCCCAAATCTCAAATAAGTCTCGCTGATGGCCCAGGCTGACCCCTGGAGAAGTGCGAGGGAGGCCCCACTGCCTCAGAGAAGAAAGAGCAGCTCACAGCTGTGAACACGGACTTTACGAACAAGGCTGCATTGTGAGTCAGAGGAGGACCGCGTGAAGCCGGTCCGGCACCACCCTCTGTCTACAAACATCCCATAGAAAGGAATTCTTCACTCCAATCATAATGTCATGATGGAGCATAATGGCACTGCGTCGTTCATCATGCGAATCGTAATACGGTTATGTAAGGGCAAAGCTCACATCTGCAAGAATCTGAGATCAAATTTGGTTTACCCAGTTCACATTAGACACAAATGAACAGCCATTCATCACCGCACTACTTTAATAAAATCACCCTTAATAAAACTGATAATACCTGTAATTTACTTAATGCATTAACAATTAAATTAATCTTTAAATAATCAGGTTAATAACTAAAATTTCTTCAAAGGTCAAATAAAAGTATGTTCATTTAGAGTTTACAAGAGACATGGTTGCCAACAAAACAAGGACACGGCTATCTGCTGGCCATCGAAGGAGCCAGTCAGTCAGCTCTGGAGACCCTACAAACCCGTTATCAAATCAGGAGGGGTGAGGGGACGCTCTAATCAGGAGAGGAGCGGCGACGCTCTAATTGGATTAACTGGCATCTCCCTCCTCCCACTGCAGTAACGCTATGAAGGTTCAGAGAGAGGTTAACCACCAGGCTCAGTCTGATAAGGGGTACGTGCATGTACACAGACACACGCACACAGACACACGGAAGCCTTCATGTCTCGTAAGTGCTGTTTACAATGCAGTAGTTGTGCTCTGAACAGTGCATTGAGCTGGTTCTGGTTCCCCATACGGCACGTACACTACTGGCCTAAACACAGTCCTGCCGCGTCATCGTTACGAGTCATTCGGCATAATGACTGAGCAAGCCAAGCTGTTCCCAGTAATTACTCCAGTAACTGTGCTCTTTCCGCACCTAAGAGAGTGTTTCTACGGAGATACACTGCCTTGTTCTCCCAAGCAGTGGATTGGGGGGGTAGGGAGGCAAAATGAAGATTACAGACACCATCTCATCTGGTAATCTGCTCCTCACATCAGTCAGCCACTGCTTCACCGGCAAATTAAAGAATCCGACACAAAGCCGCACTACCCAGTGCAAGGACTCAGGTCTCGACAGCAGTGACTCAGCCCTGGCAAGATGAATGTTTGCTTTTAATAATGGCCCCCTACTTCTCTCCCTGATAAAAAAACAACAACACACAAACACACAACAAAAGCAAACGGAAATACTCAGCACTGCCAGGGCTGGTTGGCAAACTGGGAGATGGGAGGGCTGACAACCACAGGTCTACATTAACCCTGGCTAAACATTTACAGCCCCCCCAAGACCAGCAACAGGTGAGGGGGCAGGACAGGGGGGGCAGGAGGCGGGGCAGGGTCCTCTCAGCAATGGGGCTTTCACGTTCACATCTAAAGGGACCTAGGAAACATTAGCCCGGTTGCCAAGCAACAGCAAAGGAAAGATAAGACTCTTAAAAGTGTCAGTGAGTGAGCGTGTGCGCGCTGGACGTGGGATGGGTAGGCGGCAGGGTGGCAAACGTGTCTGTGGTGATACTGATGACTTCTACGTATGGTGAACATTAGTGCGCGCGTGTGTGAGAGAGAGAGAGAGAGAGAGAGAGAGAGACCAACGTGTTCTATGCTCGTCAGTAACTGCAGGCAGTGAACAGCATATGTGTAGTTACCCCACACCCCAGGTGAAGCACGCGTAGTTACCCCGTACCACAGCGGCGTGGAGGGGAAGGTCAGGAAGGGGTGGGGCATCTCTAAACCCCGCCTTATACAGCTGTGTGAACTTCTGGGGTCCACAGGCTGACAGGGAAGAACAAACACCACTTAGACTAATTGCCTGTGCCGGGCTGCTGGACTCAGCGGGCCTCTCCGGGTCGCGGGGGCTAATGTGCATCTCTATGGTGACTGGGCTGACCTGTGCCCAGCACCACTCAGGTGCAGGTGAGTGGAGAGGCGTTCTCCGTGCTCCACACAGAGTAGACGCGCACGCTTACGGGAACACACTCTGCCAGCACACCACACACATCCATAACAACTGGGCTCGGTTTCTATAAATAATTCTATAAGCAGCAACAATGCCAATTATTACTCCAGTTACGAGTGTGTGTAACATTAGCAGACATACAAGATATTTAAGGTTTCAAGCCTAAATTCTACAACCATTTTCACAGGACAGGAATAAATTTTACTGTGTTTGGTTTTTGTTTTTTTATAGTAGTTTGTTTCAGGCTTGTAAGCATTTGGTAAATCGTGTCACTAGTGTGGGCTATTTCTAAGAAAACTTCGAGCTTCGAGACATCAATATGTAAATATTAGTGCACAAACTAGTGTGCGTGTGTGAACGTGTACGGGCGTGAGAGTAAGTGTGTATGACAGTCTCAGCATGCAGTCTCTCTCATTCTCCACACCAGTTGTTTATAACACTGAGTGACGGAGACAGTGGAAGACGGAATTTGACGACATCTTTTTACCTGCAACATCTAAGAGGTTATCAAAAACATGCTTGTAATTGTCACTCTTCCCCTACCTGCACCAGTGGGCGGAGAGCTAACAGTGAGACTCTGCAAGCTCCCATTCCTGATCAGAGAGGGAGATTTCTGAACAGCCACGCCCCCTATACTTGCCACTCCCCCAATGCCAGCCACACCCCCTACGCATGACAAGCCCCCAGTGCCGCCGCTGCTAGCGGTGACGGCACTGGGCCGGCCCACCGCGGAGGAAGAGGACGGTGAGGGCGAGGTAGAGGAAGGCAAGGCGGCGGCAAGCTCGGCCCCCTCTGGGGTCTTGCTCTCCTGGGTGGTGAAGCACGGACCATAGCGGTTCCGCCAGTTCCCGCGCTTCTTCTTCTTGACGCCATCCTCACCGGCGGAGGAAGATGAGGAAGATGAAGATGGCTGGGGCCGTTTGTAGCTGGCTGAGGCCAGCCCACCCACCTCACCGCTCTGGTGAGGACTCTCGTAATGCTTGCCGGAGCCAGAACCGGAGGCGGAGCTTTGCGGGAGTGACATCAGCGAGCCAAAGGTGTTCAGGGCCACCATGCCCTCTGAGGCTCCGCCCTCTGGGCCTCCCTTTAGGACACAGCGGCCGAAAGAGGGCGGAGCGTAAGAGTCCCCGCCCCTCAGGCTTGAGTCAGAAAAGCTGAGGAAGTCGGATGTGGGCGGGACCACCGACGTGCTTGAAGCTGTCTTGCTGCTCCCACTGCCCATCAGAAGACCTAAGGAGGGAGAGAGAACAAAATCAACCAACCAGAGATAAAGGGTGGGCAGGAAAGAGAGGAGAGAGAGAGAGAGAGAGATTGCTTTCCACAGTAAATGACCAAGCACTAGGATGGTGCAGCAGCATATTAAACACAGCCTCAGGTAAGAGAGGGCGTGAGACAGGTGACAGCAGACACTCACTCACTTCCTCACTTCTCACACACAGTAACCACCAGCTTCTGGACAGCTGAACTCACTATAAGTTGCTTTCACAATCGGGCACCACAGTGGCCCCTCAGAAGGGCAGACAGACAGACCCAGGGGTGGGCACTCGGTCAGACCTCGCCCTCCTCACACGGCCTGTCCTCTCAGGTGAGGGTATTTAGACAGGCCCCGCCCTCCTCACACGGCCTGTCCTCTCAGGTGAGGGTATTTAGACAGGCCCCGCCCTCCTCACACGGCCTGTCCTCTCAGGTGAGGGTATTTAGACAGACCCCGCCCACCTTCTCACGCAGTCTACCCTCTCCCTCCTCCAGCTATGGCACCATGCCAACATGCCCTGAGCTGATCTCATGCCCCCTTCCCCACACGTAACGTTATTTCCATCTTAACTGAACCTTTTCTCAGTTTTGACATCCTAAAAGACCTTCTCAAACCCAAGACTACAAACGCAAGAGACAAGGCGACAGATGTCCCCCGCACAAACTACAGCCTTCAGAGAGTTCACAAAAGATTGTAGTAAAACTTTTCTTTAAAGGATCTGATTCATAGATCGCCTGAGAAGGCATTTGTGAATACTATGTGTCCACTGACAGCCAGCCTTGGAGTTGGATGACATGTTTGGACTCCTTTGGTATGCAATATCAAACATACTCAACATACCTGGTTTTAAAAAAAGCCCTTTTTTCCTTTAGACTTGTCATCCTAATAATAGAATAAGGCGTCTTTAAATTAGCTTCTTTTTTTTTTCATTTGAGGATTCAAAATTGAGAAAATCTGGTGTATTTTGATTTTAATGAAAAATTTACTTTGATTTTTATCAAGAGGAATTTACTGAGAAACACATTACATGAGCCTGCAACATTCAAAAAAGCATAACGCTCAATCATCCAACATGATGTTAAAATAAACCAAACTATCGCTATAGAAACAAAACTCCATTCTTCTGGAAACACGGCGCTCGACCAGCTAAGAAGGAAAAGGCATCCGATAAGGGCAGAATACGAGTGTTGGAATTCTAAGGCTTCATAAATGGATGTATACAAATGTATCTGGTATTAATCCACAATAATATCCGGTTTTGACTGGACCATGTGCTGAAGATCTCAAGTGGAGCCTGGAGACAGGCCAAGACAGGCCAGAGAGAGATTTGGAGTTAGGGTACATTTCTTATTAAGCGATTTGTTTTTGTTTTTTTTTCATAAAATACATTTAAAGTTTAAAAAACCCTCCAAATTAGTGTTATGTTGTTTATTTTCATGATCTTTTGTTTAATGCTGTAGTAAAATAAGTTCGCTGAACGATCTCCAACACTCCAAGCGCGCGCACGCACACAACTCCAGAGTATCTACACTTCAAAATATTTACGATTAGTCTGAAGTTTCCAGACATTTCCATATGTCCTCATCACATGCAGATAGCAGAGAGGATGAGAACATGCTCCAGTGTGTCCCCACACAGACGCACACACACAGCACTCAGAAACTTCTTACTCCAGATTACAGCAGCGGCGGCAGTCAGCCAGACGACAGTCTTATCTCAGACTCACACACACACACACACACACACACACACACACACACACACACACACACACACACACTGCTCGCTGCTATTCTGGACTCCATCCAGCCATGTCACAACACACTTACTCAACTGTCAGACACGAGCCATCATCATACAGGCATGACTCACTGTTTCTACATTTCAATTTGGCGCGAATAAACACACAAGCCCAATGGCCCACTGCCACACAATTCAGCCACACCCTCAACTGCCCAAGCTCTTACCCTGCTGAAAGGGGCTGGTGGAGGACGGGGCAGTGGAGGACGTGGCCATGGTGACGACGGGTCCGTGGGGCTTGGCCGGATTGGCCTTGCGGCCCCGGGAGCCCGACCCCGAGCCCGAGCCATGCCCCCCAGACTTCTTGCTCTTCCCCTCCGAGCACTTGCCATCGGAAGAGCCTCCATCTTTGGAGCCGGTGGTGGTGGAGTGGGACGGCACCTCCTGGAAGTTGGCGTTGGTGAAGCGTCCTCCACTGTCATCCATGCGCTTCTGGGATGAGGAGACGGAGGAGACGCTTCCCCCTCCGCTGCTGCCGCTGCTGTTGTAGCTCTGGGACAGGCAGAGGACAGATGCACGGAGACTTCACCTTCTCCCCAATGCAAGCACAGATGAGCTGGCAGGGTTCCAGAGGAACCGCCTCTCAGCTCAGGAGAACAACGCCTGCAGAAGCTGTCAGGGCTCCTAGTGTCTCTGTGCTACTTTGTACTTGGAATTAAAGGGCCCGATTGCATCTGATGTTTTTTTTTGTTGTTTTTGTTTTTTTTTTAAATGAATGCGGGTGCGCATTTTGAACAATTTGTTGTTTTAAAAACAACAACAACAACAACAAAACCCAATTTATCTTAATGCATTACATGCCATAAACAAATAATCTGTACAAAAGGAGGCTGACCTTCTCTGAGGTGACCATTAAGGAAGGAACGAGGGAGGGAGAGAGCTCCAGAGACTTCTTGTGCTTGGGTTTATGTCGGTCTCGCTCTTTATGCTTCTGATGAAAGAACAACACAAGAGCAAACGGCCATTAACGAAGAAAGGGAACAAAACAAAACAGGTGCTTATATTTGCAACAGGACAAACAACTAAAAAGGCAGGGCAGGTTGGAGGAGGCGATGACTGCACTGTAGACATGTAAAACGACAGAGCCCTGAAGGGAAGACGAGAGAGAGAGAGAGAGAGAGAGAGAGAGAGAGAGAGAGAGAGAGGGCTGAACTAGTCAACACTCCGCCCGCGTTCAGGCCGGGCGAGGACTTGGCGCATCACCTGTGCCATACGACTCAAGGGGAGAGATTCCCATTAATGATGGGGGAAACGTATTCTTCTCTTCCTCCTGGATGTGGCAGATTTCACCCGCCGGCGAGACCTAAACACGGGCTGCGGTGGCTTCATTTACACCCCGGGCTGGTGCCGCGCCACGCCTCGAACCTCTCCATTCTCACCCGGGAGGAGAGGGAGCGTGAACAAATTTACACCTCCTGTTCCGAGCCAACACCTCCAACCTCCTTGCTTTCTGAACTTAAATGAAGAACTGTGAAAATATGCAGTGATCCTGCAAGACTCCCGAAGCACGTTTACGCGTGCCCCCGCGGAAGGAGCCGCGCTCTTCCCCGCTGCTCTCCTGCTCGGCGCTGAACTAATAATGTGATGACAGTTTATGCTGCCATCCTGTACACGTGGCGGGAACAGTTTCAGATGCCCCCAGACTCCAATCTCATTGGAAGAAAACTAGCTTCCATTTTCTTCACGCCAATTAGACTTTTCCACGACACAGAATCTGAAAATAGCATACACAATTTTCTTCTTCTTTAACTGTACATAAAATCAAGGTCGGAAAACAAACCCTGGAATTTTTTAAACATACGCCCATTACCATATTTTTAAAAGGCTGTGTTTTTTTTTTCTCTCCTTGTGCTAAATTTTGTGCAATTTCGTATCTAATGCATGCAGAAAAAAGACCACTAGTTTGAAAATCAAATTCACCTCGTTTGGACTGAGTTTTTGCCCAATTATCTCCAAAGTGTTGGTTGCCAGTTCCCTCCTGCTGACTGGATCGCCCCTAGTGTACTGGCCCAGGCAGTGTGCAAGAAGACAGTACACACGTCCTCTCAGGCAGAGGGGTAGTGAGACAGTGAGCTGTAGTGAGCGCTAGTTCTAGTGAGACAGTGAGCTCTAGTCCACAGGGTAGTGAGACAGTGAGCTGTAGTGAGCTCTAGTTCTAATGAGACAGTGAGCTCTAGTCCACGGGGTAGTGAGACAGTGAGCTGTAGTGAGCTCTAGTTCTAGTGAGACAGTGAGCTCTAGTCCACGGGGTAGTGAGACAGTGAGCTGTAGTGAGCTCTAGTTCTAGTGAGACAGTGAGCTCTAGTCCACGGGGTAGTGAGACAGTGAGCTGTAGTGAGCTCTAGTTCTAATGAGACAGTGAGCTCTAGTCCACGGGGTAGTGAGACAGTGAGCTGTAGTGAGCTCTAGTTCTAGTGAGACAGTGAGCTCTAGTCCATGGGGTAGTGAGACAGTGAGCTCTAGTTCTAGTGAGACAGTGAGCTCTAGTCCACGGGGTAGTGAGACAGTGAGCTGTAGTGAGCTCTAGTTCTAGTGAGACAGTGAGCTCTAGTCCACGGGGTAGTGAGACAGTGAGCTGTAGTGAGCTCTAGTTCTAGTGAGACAGTGAGCTCTAGTCCACAGGGTAGTGAGACAGTGAGCTGTAGTGAGCTCTAGTTCTAGTGAGACAGTGAGCTCTAGTCCACGGGGTAGTGAGACAGTGAGCTGTAGTGAGCTCTAGTTCTAGTGAGACAGTGAGCTCTAGTCCACGGGGTAGTGAGACAGTGAGCTGTAGTGAGCTCTAGTTCTAGTGAGACAGTGAGCTCTAGTCCACGGGGTAGTGAGACAGTGAGCTGTAGTGAGCTCTAGTTCTAGTGAGACAGCTCTCATTCCAGCAGGGCGGCGCCTTCTTATCAAGGTGCTTGTCTCAGTTAACAGTGTGTTAGCCGTTCTAGTGTGCTCTTGTTCTCTGCGAAGCAAACTTACTAAATTCCAGTCACTGTGGTCAGCTGTCTCTGAGATTCACCGAACTGATCAGAAGGCCATTTGTTGTACAAGGCTTTACGTAGTGGAAGGAAAGCCTTGGTTAGTTAATCCAGTAGTAGGAAAGGTGTGAGAAAACTGAAATTACTACCAATCTTAAAATCATCTTGACAGTTGTTGCTTGGCTGACATTTGGGTAAGTCTTCACCAACCTAATACGTAAACATTTAACAAATTAATACATCTGGACATGGAACTCTCCTATAGAGTAAAAATGGACATTTAGGTCTCAGACACACTGATACTCAAGCACTCAAAGTAATAACCATCATTAATCAACACCTACAGCACAGTGCCGACATTCAAATAATTAAGCTTTGATATGAACAGACCCATATGACTATGTCTATAGCCACAGAAATTAAATTAAAATTCTACTAAAATAAAATAGCCAAACAAAATAAAAAGAGTCTTTCACAACAGCAATGAAGCACGGCAAAACAAGCTAAAATGATCGGAATTACATTGATGTAGGGGGAGGGCTACGTTGCCAGATACTACTCAAAACCCCCCTCTTGTAGGCCATCTGAACCAGCTGCAAATTGAGAAGCTTTTAGTCTCTATTGTTGTTTGGCCCCAGGGTTTGGAATTAGCTAGGTATACATCTGAGCCCCCCAACCTTTGACCTGGGAATGTGGAGGGGGGGGGGAGAGAATGGGCCCCCTTTGCTAATGCAAATCGGCTGCCGTAACAAAAGGACTGAGCAAAACCCTCCACCACGAAGAGCCAGCACCCACAGCCCCGCCCATCACACCACCCTGCACAACTGAAAAAGCCTCGAATATTACAATACGTTTGGCTTTAAAAGAAAATCACCCTAAACGCTATCTGACAATCTCTCTCTGACCTGAGCTAGACAATTACGTGGCCTCCTGTATTCTTCCAGCACCTTCACGGAACACTTTCCAACTCCATTCTGCATTCACGTCCACAAAAACTCTTCTAAGCTGAAAAACTTCACTTGTCAATCTCCCCGAACAATTACATGTCACTGTTCACCACTTAATGCAGTTAAAAGTACAAATGTTAACTTTTAATTAAATAATCGTTAAATGCATTAAATATTAGTGGGGCTTTTTAAAGAATAAATCTGTTTTTTTAAAGACCTAAGAGTGCAAAACACAAGACACAACTGTCACAGGAAGTTCAACTTGTATTGGACAGAATCCAAATGATTCTCCCTTCATGGCAACACAGGATTCAGGGCTACGCATCGTCTAATTACAATGGGCTCAGAACTTCTCGGCAGGCCTCTGTGGGTTCAGTGGTCTCGGCGCACTGATTCCGGTTTAGGCATTGCTGGGCATGACTGGCGAGGACAGGAAGTGGCGCGGAGGAGAACAGAAGCATGCTCATGAGAGACATGCCCTGCTGCAACCGCCAACACGGTACGATTGGTTAACAGTGATTACTATAGTCCGCAGGGCCATGACCGTTGTAGGATGAGGGGTCACCTCTCCTCTGTGCAAATACAGTATGGAAGACATTTAACAAACTGGGTAGAGGTGGTGTGTGGAGCTTAAGGTGAGGACAGAGAGGGATAAAGCACAGATTTTTAAAAAGTGGAAGAAAAAGGTTCATTTAAAAAAAAAAAAAAAAAAGAACAAAGTTTAAAATATAAACAAACTGGACAAGCAAGGGCACTAACTATGGCTATAATAAACAGACAAAAACATTTCCATAATTGGATAATTTTGGAATCAAAAATGCAAATCTAATAGATGAAGTTACTGAACTGCATTAAACTGGAGTTTCCTAGCACAACATAGTTTAACAGGAGGCCAACGGCAGACACTAGGGACAAGCAGAGTGCAGGGAAGTGTGTTGGGAAGTGCGTGCAGGGAAGTGTGTTGGGAAGTTTGCGGGTATGACATGCTCTCCCACGCAGGCCACACTATGACGCCAAACTCCAGCTGTGTTCCTCCCTTCTCACACCAACACCACACCCGATATAGTGGAACATATACGTGCTGACATTATTCATGATCAAATACATAGACACATGGATTGATGGATAGAAATATACATAAATATCTATTCTTATACCTGTACCTATTAATATTTGTATTTGCATAGGTGTAAAAAGGTGTAAAATGTGTGTGTAGAAGGTCCCTGCTGTAAACACTGACTAAACGCTGACAGCCCAGTTAACTAACAAGGACGACTAATTTGTTTTCTGTGAAATCAGGCATTCTTTCGTTCCTTCACTCTCTTTAGCTTTTCAGAAAGAAACCCCAAGGGGCACTTCAGATCAAAGTGACCGAGGTGCACGGAACTGACGTAAAGCTCGCCAACCTGGGCACACAAGCGGGGCCACGCATTTACCTCATAGCGTGCCGAGCGTGCGCTGAAAGGACATATCACGGGCAGAAGGCACGGTGTGAGGAAGACGAGGAATCTGCCTTACCTTCTTCTCCTTGTCATGGTGTTTATCCAAAGAGTGAGAGGGAGAATCGCTTAAGCTTTGAGGCCTACTAGCACGGCCTTTGCTCCTTCTCTAAAAGGTGAAAGAGGAACTTCGAGTTACTAGATGAAACCGGTCCAATTATTGGAGAAAAAAGTCAAAAAGAAGAGAGAAAAAAAAAAAAAAAAAAAAAAAAAAAAAAAAAAAAAAAGCCCTTACTGAGATAAAATAATTTTTAAAAATAAATAAATAAAAAATGAGGCAGTCAGAAAAGGCAGTGTTGTGAGAACCACTGAGCATAATTTGTGCTGTTCTGAGATCAGTAAAACATGGACAAAACTGCCTTGCTTGAACCAATACAGGGAAACTACTTGCCGAGTCAGTCTAAGGAAAAACAAAATCAGGTAATTTTCTAAGAAAGGTGGTCATCATTTTTGTTTACATGGTATTTTTCTTTTCATCCTCTTTTGGTATTCACCAGTGAAATAATGGTCAAAGACACAAAGGCTGTCACAACCAATTAAAAATAAAATAATTTAATTATTCAGAACGCACAGTGCTGTTTGAATGTGCAGTAACATGTTATAATTTGCATATTCTCAAACCTCTTGGCTCCCAAAATTTGTAGGAACCACGTGCCAATGGTACTGTACATTTCTTGTACGTGTCCACATGCCCGAGTGCCAAGCAGAGGAGTTTGAGAATATGATAATGAAATCGATGCCTGAAAACTGGATTTAATCCAACACCACCATTAATCAGAGGGTTTAAATAAGACTATTTCGCTACTCTTGTGCTGTTTTATGCAACTACTGAAACAGTGTGAACCTTCTTTCTCTAACCACAACTTCTGAAACATCCACAGTAGTCAGATTTAAACAACAACAACAACAAAAAACAAAAATCAAATTCTCTGCAAGCATTGGGAGCATTGACAATAAACCTTACTTCATACAAAATGTCCTTTGGTTACCAGACAGCCACTGAAACAAAAGTCTACGTGGAGACGTCGAAGGTTAGTGGCATACTACAGATTTATTAATCCAAGATAATCCATTAACATGACGGGTACATCATGCAGAAAGGTCACACCACACTCAGTCCTCCCAAAATTTAAGACAATGAGTGATTTTAACCAGTCAGCACATGAAGGTTTGTGGTTTGTGTTTTTACATGAGGGATAAAGACCCGACATGAAGCATTAAACAGACTTCATGTGCTACGCCTCACTAATTACACCATGTTCAAGAACCTACTGAAGGGACAAAATGAAAAGAATGGTGAAAACGTGAAATATCGGGACCGTTTGCCAAAAATAATGAGTTTTGACTGCATCGAGCGTGCAATCCACCCCCCACCCCCGCCCCACACACACACTTCGCCCTGCAGCCCTGCTCATTACTGCGCCTTCAGAAGGCCATCGCCACACCCCCACCCTGCTCTCACATGACCTATGGAGAGCACAGTGTGGGAGACGCCTTTGTTTGGAGGGAGGAGACACACACACACACACACACACACACACACGCACGCACGCCGGCGAGGTAGGAAGGAGAGGTGCTTGCTTGCACTGGGCCTCTATCTCGGCCTTCTGAAACTCTAGCCACCTCGGTGAGCGAGGGATTAAGAGGAGGCAGGAAGAGAGGGGACGACAGTGGAGACCGGGGGTTGGGAGGGGCGTCAGGAACAGGGGGCAGGAAGAGGGGTAACTGCCGAGGAGCTCGGGGGGGCAGGAAGAGGGGGGGACGACAGAGACAAGCAGGGGCACACACAAAGCTCCAGAGAGGTACTGCTGAATGGCCACGAGATTAAGGGGTTACAGGGGTTGGGAGATATAGATCTCGGGTAATTGTGTGCGTGCGCGCGTTGTGGTGGGGGGTGGATGACTATTCCACAGCTCTGCTTTCAGCAGCTGTAATTGAAGGAAGAGGCTAAGTCACTCAAGGAATCAGACCTGCTCCAGATGACTGGTGTTAAACAGCACCGCACACACACACACACACACACACACACACACACACACACACACACACACACACAGAGTTCTGAACGGCTTCCTGCCAACTTGTGCTACCTGCACGGTGACAGTTGTATAATTTAAGGAATTCCAGACAAGGCAGACTTGCTTGGGTTCTGCAACTACACACAGACTTTCCTGCAAAGCAATGTGAGGGAGAAATTTGGGCAAAGTGCAGAGTGTCGCCACAGTTCTGTGCTCACAAGGTGTTCACCATGCTGGAAAAATGTTGGTGCATGTTAAACAACTAAAAAACAAACAAACATGCTGAAGAAGAAAAATAAAACACAACAACAAAGCTTTATTCCATATATTGGAACTTCAGTCACCCAAAGCACAGAAACACCACCTAATCCAGGAGAACTATGGTGAAGGAACACATCTGGACATATTCCAGACTGACTGAGGACTCAATTCTGGCCTTAAGATGAAGGGGTGTTTGTGAAAAGCAGGATCTCACCAGCTTGCTGTAGTGGTACTTGCAGTAGCCACAGTACTTCACGTTGTCAGCGTCTGAGCCCTGCTCCTCACAGAGCAACCCGGCGAACTGGGCACTGCAGCAGGAGACAGAGGGGAGGACAGACATGGCTATTCAAGGAGGACGTCAATTACAAACCCATCGTATTTGTTCAGAACCACAAAAACAACACACAAACCAATGCAGAACACAACTGAAATAATCATTTTACACCGTCACAAGAAAACGTCTGATCAATAACCATTTTTGTATGTCCCATTTTTGTTCTTGTGTGTGCATGTTAAATTGTTTTTCTGGGCAATGTAACATCCTGCCTTAATTGGTAAGAAACAGTAAGCTTTCAAACTTAGGAAAATAGGTGAGACAGTGAAGATAAATAACTAAATAAATAATGTGACCAAGTAAGTAAACACATTAAAATATAATAATTGAGTCCGGACCAATGAGAGTCCACAGTAGAACTGATCCTTCAGACATGTGATGCGAAGGCAGTAGCAGGGGCGGGGTGAGGGCGCTCTGACCCACCATGTGACATGGAAGGCCTGCCTACAGCCATGCTTGTTGCAGGCCATGCAGGCTCCTGTAGCTGCTTTGCTCTCGCGACCCTGCTCCTCACAGATGTAGCACGTCTGAAACGCACAAAACACAAACATAGCACGCTCACACCCAGAAGACAGGGCCACCGAGACCGCGGCTGGTACGGCGTACACAGCATGGTGGCGCAGAGCTCGGTTTGGATCTTTGGAAGTCCATACCTGGATTACCAGGAAGGGAAACAGCAGGCTGTTTGAACTGAGATCACAGTGAAGATGCAATTAACCGCCAGCTGAAACCATCTCAGCCCAGACTGGCCACCACCACCTTCTGTCCAAGGCACGTCAACACCACACAATTATGGTTTTCAAACGCAGTAAATTAGGCGTCAGGGCACAAAAGCTACACAGCCTCATTCCACTGGCGGAGACAAACTAGATGCCATCTCGACTCTGCACAATTCCATAGTACTTACCTACTCACCTCATTTCTGCACACAAACCTCGACTCAGAACATTTCTACGGTACTCACCTCTACTCAGCACATTTCTACACATTTCTTCCAGGTAAACCAAACCAATAAGCTGTGAGCTAGTTCAACAATTTGCTCAACCTAGTTTAATATCCTAGTTCGTCCTAGTTTGGTTTCCGTAAATTTAACTGGGTCAATATTGAGTATTAATACACTGAGCATTTTGGGTTTTAAAGATTCTCCATCAGATGCACCCTACAAAAATCTTTACCTTGTTGTAGCGTTCGTGCGGGACAGACTGCAGCACGATGGGCTCCATGGTGGACACGTTGGCGAACTCCACCTCAGGGATGTAGAGGGCACACACCACATGGGCCCAGCCTAAAAACAGAGGAAGAGGAGACAGCTTGGCACTGGCACTTGACACCCAACCTCCCCTGTGCCACAGTAAAGCAGCAGTAACAACAGTACCACTAGTACTAGTTCTTATATGGCACAGTGTTGTTAAAACACTGAGTTAAACACTCAGTTAAACACTCAGTTAAAACACTGAATGCAGGTCAGTATACTGGCTTTCCCATTAATAAGCAGCATTAACTGCAATAAATAACACTCAACTTTATGCAGTGATCAAATTAGAATGTTTCATGCTTAGAAAACTCAGTTTTGACAGCAAACAAAAATAAATACATGCATACACATGAACAAATACACAGACACACACAAAAACAGGTGACATGTAAACGTTAGTGACTATTGCAGCTGTAGTGAATTTTAGAAGCTGGGTTACCAGGCTGTTTCTTTAAGAGGGCAAGGTAATGAGAGGAGTCACACACAGGGGTGCAGACAGCGCACGCATGCGCACACACACACACACACACACACACACACACACACACACACACACACACACACACACACACACACACACGCACCATACAAACCACAGACAGTACAGTACAGAACAGACAGCGCACACACCACCGCACAGACACCGCAAACAGCACATAAACCACAGACAGTACAGCACAGACACCAGACACCACAAATAGCACTGCACAGACACTGCTTGCAGCCCAGACCACACAGAGCAGACAACGCAGTACAGCACAGACACCACAGCACAGCTCCCAGCTCCATCAGGGGAAGAATAATCAGCGCTGTTCTGCATCAAGATTCCATAATGAAGCCTAAACACACGTGTTGTTTCGGTGGCAACTTATACTGCAAGCCAATAGCAGTATTAAATTAGGCCTCTCCATGTGCATGTACTTCACTGCAATTACCAAGACACACACAAATACATACATATGCATGCATGCATGCATGCACACACACTTCGACAATAGTACATTTTCAGTCAATCCATTTGTCAATAAATGTGCACTATATAAAGAAAGCCATTTTTGATGTATGCGCATGCTAAACCATTAAAATGGATCATTACCAACGTCTGTTTTCAGCCTACTTTCAAACCCCTTTAAATAACGCAGTAGAGAAGCGGTACCCAGGATTCCGGTGTTTACACCGACGTTTTAGACCACAGAAGGGAGCTGAAACACTTCACCACACACACACTTCAAGATTTCTCCACTAACTACACTATTCAAAGAAAACACTTCTAGATTTTTACTTCTTTTATCCATTAGGCACAACAGAAGTTTAACAACTTATGTTTAATTAATGCAGCCTGTTACTTAGCCAAGCAAACACACTTAATTTCTTATAACGTAAAGTCTATAAAGGGATGCAAGAATTTCATGTGAGCTAAATTAATAATTCAATAAATATTTAGTTCCTTGTACTCTGCAAGACTCTTGCATCCATTTAATTCTATTAATTAGTACGGCAATAAGCCAGAAAAGTCTCGTTTTGGTGAATCTCGCTTAATTGGTCAACTGAAGACAATGCTTTTGACAAGCCGTTTAGCTCAGAGTTCACCAGACAGCCCGAGGAGAATGTGAGAGGGCTTATCCAAGCAGCTCTAGACCAGATGCATGCAAGTCCCCCCACCCCCCCACAGGAAAACTGTTAAACAAGCAGAGAAATCAACATGGTCTCATAGATACAAACAACACAAACGCACAACGTCACCATTCAGAACAAAGACTCAGGAAACAGAACAGAAAAAGCCTCAAAGGAAATCTGGAAATAAAGGGAAAGGTGAAGGTGAACAAAAAAAGATAGAAAGGAGGAAAACAAGTGACCCAGACTGTCTAGATTCACCTCCTGAGAAACATGACTGACATGAGGAGAACTTCTGCAAAGGGTTTCACTGTGGCTAAAAATGCAGCAAACACAAGGCATGCATTCACACTAAAGACCGTTCACACTAAAGAAGATATGGAAATATTTTCCTGCCCAAATCGGGCTTTGGAAAAAGCATAAAATGTCTGAGGCAGATTTACGGGGCTCCTAATAGACATTACTGTTGCACGGCCCGTGTGGTTATGGGTACTCCACAGTGGGTAGGTTATCACAAACTTACATGGCTTAAATTATTATAATCTCATTATATCTCAAGTGCTACATGTAGAAAACCTAATAAAATTCATTAAAAACCTAATGGGGAAGAAAACAACAAAAATTCCCAAAACAACATTTTGCGAACCCTTATACCAAATGATTATTGGGTGTTTCGGCTGGACCAACACAGCCACAGGGTGACTGATTTTGAGTAAAGTTTAGCTTACTGGTGACACTCAAAGCATGTATGAGAATAAGGAGAAATATGAAATAAGAGAAGAAATTATCCTACAAACCAGCAAATGCCTGCAGTGCAGTTAGCCCAGTCATGTGAAAGCACAACAGCCCTAAACTTAAAAGTGAACCCATGAACTGTCTTTGACTTCTGTGCAACAGGGACGGCGGTGAGTGGGTGGTGGTGTTTTGAAGTCCCTCCAAGAATCTAGCAGAAGCCTATAAAACAGGGCAATAAAAATCCCGAGCACACCCCAAAGAACTTCTCACCCTTTACCACACAAAGCTGGCACAATATACGCAAAAGGCAAAAAATAAAAAATAAAACACACACACACACACACACACACACACACACACACACACACACACACACACACACACACACACACACACACAGCAAAACCTGCAAGAAGTTTATGATGATGTTGGGATATATTTTGGGAACCAGCCCATTTTGGGGACTGGTGGACGTATAACGGTGAAAACTGCAGGCTGTTTTGACCCCAAAGAGGCACACCGCGTGCTTATGTTTATCTTTTCACTGCAGCTCCAGTGATGTCATTAGGGATTCATCTTGTGTTCACATGGAGCGGAATGACCAAGACCTGCAGCCGAAGGACCTGCCGTTTCCCTCCGGGCCGTTTAACGGCTCTCCGTGCTACAAAGCCAGCAGCACCCTGCAGCTGTGCGTTCTCTCGGCTGTTTACAGTCTCTGGGCTGCCCGTGCCGTGACCCCGTGCTGGGGAGGAGACGCCGTGACCCCGCCAAGACCGCCCCGTCATAAAGCAGAGGTGAGCGAGCAGAGATAAACACACATGTTCACTCCTCCCGTCTTTACACAGATAAAGAAGCGGTGGCTAATCGTACTGTGCATGTGGGGCGGCACAATCCAAGTCAATAAAGTTGTTGTTTGGAGGCATTTGAGCTGGTTCATCCCAGGAAGAGATACAGCAGTATTAGTGCAAAAGGTACTTAGCAAATCATAACTAAAATGACAAGTTTCATCGTTAAAATAACCAGAATTTCCCATTCAAATCTCATATAACCTGGTCTTGTTTATTTAGTAAGTGATGTATGATGGACAGCACAACACAGCACGAACTAGAGAGGGCACTGATCCAATACCACACATCAGAATCGGGTCAATATCAGCAAAAAATGCTGGACCGGATATTCAGGAGGAAAAGTGTAAAGGAAACTGATCCTATACTGTCACAAAGCCTGCAAAATCCATGCGCACACACACACATACGTGTGAAATGACTCGCATTGCCATCATGTAGTTTTGATACCTCAGTGACGGTGAACATGTTTGCTGTCTTCTAGTGAGAGTATTTAAACTAGACAAACTAGCATCTTAGCACTGTTCAATGACAGTGTTTTTTTTTTATCCATTAAAAAAAAAGGTGGGGAGGGTAAATAAAGAAATAAATAACAAATTACTGAACAAGTACAGCATTCCCCTCCTTTACATTCATGAAGTTAATTACTCTGTGGCTTTAGTAGATTCAACATGAAAAAGCAGAAAACCTGCGGAGTTCACCGTCTGCCCTCTGAGATCTTAAGGTGGACTGGAAAATTTGAATAAGAAGCTGGAGAATAAGCTAAATGAAGATAACTACATCCACAGACTACATCCTTCTTTCACACAGAATAACAATCTTGTAATTGCTATCAGATTACATTTCTATTGGTTTTAGGCAGAGCTTGAGTGAACAGAGACTGTAATACAGGTAGCCCCACTGTCCGCAGAACATCAATTTACTGCTGAAATTTACAAGACGGCAATATTAAGTTGATGTGGAATTACAGTTGCATTCAGTAATGAAAAAAATGTCGATGAACTATAGTGTAAATTTCAGGAGTCAGTGCTATATAGCGCAGAGGGAGGGAGAGAGAGTGTGTATGCCTCTCTCTCTCTAGGGAACCAAGCAGGTGATGACCAAGGCAATAAATATCTAAGAGAGATGCTGTATGAAAAAGGAAAAACAATAATTTAATTTAGTCTTACAAAAATTAATTCTCTCTATTTTTAAATTAATTTTATTTAAATTTGTCATAGCCGTGCAAGATAAGTAAAAAATATAGCAAATACAATGCATCTCAGAAAAAAAATAAATTTCCCCAACAATCCAAGTTTCATCCAGACAACTCAATCACAGGTCATCTCCAGTATCAACTTTGTTTGTGACCATTTGGACACACACCTAATGAGACCTTTATAAATACAATTCTACCGTACACACTCCAGCAGAAGCCATCTTAAAGACGGCTCCATCAGATCTGCTGCGAAGATCTCACACACAACTTCGCTTTGCAGTTTAAAGAGTGATGCAAAAACTGGGGAAGTTGGCCGGGCTCAGCGTCCTTCAAAACTCTGCGAATTCTGCGGGCTAAACACGGCTGCATAAAGCAGCAGACAGGTAAAGATGAACGGATAAAAACGCAACAAACATGACCAAGGAAGATTCTCGACATCACAAACTGACATCGCATGGACACGTTTGAAACTGCTACGTGGTACAAAACACTCGCATGTAAACAGAGAAGGAGCCTTACCTCCATTGTCGGTCCTTTTCAAAGCTCCATCTTTGTGGGGACACAGCTCACATCTCTGCAGAGAGAGGAGACGCACACCAAGCGTTACTCCAAGACAGGCAGCAGGAGAGTCACACACACATGCAGCGTTTACACTGGACCACACACCAAGAGCACAGAGCCTCACCCCCCGAGCTGGAGTCACCAACGCTGCGCTCAGTTCACACCTTTGGTGTTCAGAAGGGTTATGGTGTGGATACATTTACTGGGGAGTGTCGGCATTGACTGGGGCACACGAACATTGACTAGGGAGCCCGGAGGTTCAATGTCTGTGTGCGCCAGAAAACGGAATATTTCACCATCCAGTTGACATAGTAATTCAGTATAACACTTTAAAGCTGTAAAAAAGTAAGCAGCTTTTTTTTTAAAGATTGGATACACATGTCCAGGAAAAAAAAAAACTAGACTTCCAAGATGGTGATAAAGCACACGTGAATTAGAAACAGCCAGAGCAGCTAATGTTTCTGTTGAGTTCCCAGTTCACAATACTTATCTAGAAAACGTAAAACACTACATTTAAGACCTTTCCTCTTCACTTAACATGTCCTTCATTGATCATCAGGGGCTTGCCCGAGTTCTTCCTGGATTTAGGTAACAGCAGCCACACAGATCAAAAAACAAACCAAATTAGAAAAAAAATTAAGAAATTCACATTTATTTCACACCTGATAAACTGTAAGGAATCTGGATTAGATTAGGTCAGTATTAGCAGGCAGAGACCATCTCTCTAAACCCTGTGTCTTTCCTCACAGGAAGAACAAGCTGCACATGGTACGCTGCCTGGTTTTGGTGAAAATCCAGAATCTACCTCAAAACTGCCTGTTCACCACTGACTAGTATAATGGGTTTCCTCTCCTGCTGACCCATAACGTTTGCGATCCAAACGGCCTCCTCAGCCCGTTGCGCATGTCTGTTACATGCCACAGCAGTCAGTAAGGAAACCCCAGCAGCCAGTAAGCCTCCTTATGCTCTTTCTGCGCTGAACTAAGCCCCTCGCCCCATCACACCACTTCTTAGAGAACATCGCCATACTGCTGAACTGGCCGATAAATATGTACTATAGTAACCAATTCACTAAGGATCCTCTATCGATGCCTCACCTTTGTGACTTTTTCCAAATGTTTTCGGAAAACACTACAGTTCTGCTAAACTGCGGTACGCTGGAGAGCGGTGGAAGGCTGCTGTCTGTATCTGAACAGCCCCACACATTCCTGCACATGAACACACGAAGCTTCTACATACCACGAGAATATTGTGAGTGCTTAGGCTTGTCACTAACTGGTCGGAGTGAGTGAACTTTCCACTTTAACGACCAATATCTGCCAAAAGACCCCATAATCCCTTCATTCTGCAGGATCTGAGAATGATGCATTGTAAACAGATACTCGATGCAAATTAGCCTTTGATTTAAGACACTCCTGTTCTCTGAACAGTAATCATGAACTGCTAGTCTGGCAAAGCTGCACTTGGCGTGATTATTGCCTCGTAATCAAACGACGTGCAGACGTCTTATACATTTCTGCCGCTGAAATGGCCATACTGGTTTCCGGCCATACTGACCAGACGGACACAAGCGTGCGGCTCTGATCACACCGACTCAGCTCAACTCCTGTTTAAACATCACTTTTTGGGTATATCCAACCTTCCACACAGAAGTCCAAAAAGGGTGTATTGTCGTCGTATACAACTTTATAAAAGGTTTAAGGTCAGAGCTGGCTCTTTCAAATAACTTAAAATATAATGCTAGAGGAGAATGCCTACTTTTGTAAACAACATACATGTGCATTGTTTTTTTTTTTTTTACTTTAAATCTGCAAGCCAAGAAGTTTACACAAACTGAAAAGGGTTTAAGGTTTTTGGTTTTTTTGGTCTTTCCAAAACTCCAAACGCCATTCTTCATTTATTGTAATTCTAGATCACTGCCTTGCTGACAACTACACCAATATTGTCCAGTACCACTCTGCTATCAAAAACCAAAGCCACGGCAGTACACATATGGAGACTTTCAGAAAGACTGACTTCTGTTTTTTGTTTGCTGTCCCAGACGGAAAAGTTCAGCAAACTTACTCAAGATGATTTAAAGCTGATAACAGCCTGTGGCATTAGGAATGACTTCTGCTGTTTTGGCTCAGTATTCTACCACACTGGAGCGGAAATTAAACGTAAAGATGCAGACAGCTTTAACGTGAGGATATACATATCCATTTGGGGAGAACCATGTATGAAACATCATCAGTAACATCATCGATTCTCCCGAGACGTCTCGCTGGCCTTGTTTTCGAAAAAAAAATGAAGGAGCGTGAAACTGCTCAGTGCCAGCTGAGCAGATCTTGTTCAAAGCTTTTCTGGGACATACGAAAAACAACCAGAACTGACATCTCAAACAGGATTTTATGCTTATCTGCTTCGTGCCAAAATATTACGAGGCCATATGCCACAAGCAAGTTTTCAGTGGATACAATACATTGTTAATCGTTATTGCCATACTGGCCTCTGTAGTACTGACACAGCTCACAATATGATCACCACATACATCCTGTTACATCTGATAAATGTAATGTGTGTCTCTGTAGCACAGATGAGCTGCATCACCTAACTGCTGACAGTTGTGATGGTGGTGCAAAATCATTAATGTCCCAAGCTGCCTGAGGTCACCTCTGGACCTGCCTAGCTCAAGTTGAGTGCTGACGGTAACGCGGCACACCAGCTCTGGAGCCTCCTGCTCCTGAAGCTTAGGGCAGGCATGATGGCAGGTATTTCACCCTCACCCCACCGTGTTGGTGATTAAACCTATATGACCATCTTCAGTGTCCTTATATCCAAAACCTGTCTAACAGCCATACACGTTCAACATGGTCAAGCACTTGTCCACATCTTTGTCAGGCATTTATTACTGCGCATTATCTTCTCTCATGGATCCTTGGTATCAACTGTTTCAAGTACTTCTACCGTGTCCTTCTGAGCCAATCTTCTGTCAAGGTTTCCTCCTCTGACCACTAGAGGGAGCTGGACCATTCCACTGTCACCTTTGGCTTCCTCGTTAGGGATCTACACTACACCTGGATTGCTTAGTCTGCTTTGTGATGATGTCTGTTTTAGAATTGGGTTCCAGACCATGTTAAAAGAGGCAAAGTCCACGCCAAAATATTAACCAATCCAGTTCGAGACAAGACCAGGACCAATTGGTGGCGGCAGCGGGGGGTCAGCAGTATCAATCCAAGATGAGAGACCAAGACCACTCGGGGAGGGGTCCAAGATGAGGCCAAGACCCCAACACACATGCCTGAGTTTGAGACTAGAGTATAAATGCAAGTTAACTTAAAGACCAGGGATGTTGTTGATTTCTTTTAATTTATTGTTTTCCCACAGACAGGCAGTGTATAAACGCCATACAAGGTCAAAATTAACTTTTGCATTAGCCAGAAGGTTTTTGAGCAGATATTAACCATAGTTATCAGAATGCACAATGCTTACCAAAAATTAGCTTGTTATATTTTAATAATTTGGTCCTACAATAAAAATTGCTGACACTGACAGATTAATGGACTTTTGTGGCAAACTAGTGAAACCCCAGCTCTACTGTCATCATACCCTTTTTGTAAATGGGAATCCTCAACAGGACACTGCAGGCTAGAAACGGGCAACTTGCAAGAGTGCAGGTAATAGATGCAGTAAAGGAGTGAGGGTTATACATATGCCATGTAGTAAGATCAATCGCATTTTAAGAATTTTATGGCTGTGGCAATAGATTATTTTAGTAATCGAGCATTCTATAAACTAGGAAAAAACTAAGTAAGTTGGGCTTTCCCCCAACCTTTACAGTGCACTGAGTGGGCCTCAACATTTGTGTGAAGGCAGAAAGAGTTTTTGAAAACAGTAGCTAAATTTCTCAACACAGAGCACTTTATTGCTTCCTCAGTAAAAGAGATTCCCTAGTATATAAGTTCATTCATTCAATTCATTCATTTGGTCGTTTAAAATACCACTGTAGGTAGTGTAACTTACTCCAGTCCATTTACTACAACACCTAGTACATAGACCCAAAAATAAAAAATTCAACATCTCTGCTAATAAACATTAGGAGAAATCAGTCCGGTACATCTCAACAATCTTATGTAGTTAGCGAACTAGCTACTCTGCCAGCTAACCTTCCATAAAATAGCATTGGCACGCTGCTGCGGGAACCTCTCCTGTCCCGCGCACGGTGGTACAGACGGCTCGAGCTCGGGAGAGGTTCGATGTCTCAGCGAGGCTTTTTAAGAAATCATTTTCATCGTCAGCAGGACCTGCGCAACCTCACTGCTATGAAGATGCGGGACTCTGGGATCTTATTCACAGCCTCTTCTGTTGCTTGCTAATGATTCGAGAAAATGCACAAAAATACTTCAAAAAAAGTAACTTTTGGCTTCTTCATATCCTCCCACCCTTCTAGAGTAGAAGTAATAGAATATCACCTTGTTTGAATGTTGTTTCTTGTTTTGCTCCCACATTTTTGGTTGTTAGTGAGCCTAGTATTTAGCTACTGAATGTGCTTTCGGCTTGAAGGTGGTTTTGCATCTATTTCGCGCAAGGCCCAATGAAGGTGTACGAATATCATGGATGTTGACGCTTAGATGTGAAGAATTTTCATTGATGATTTTTAATAAGTTACTTGAGTTTCTCGAGAAATTGTTTCAGCCCTAATGAATTTGTGACTACAGTATGGAAGTGTTCTGATGAAGGGTTAATGTGAAGTTTAATTTTAAATTAATGTGCCAAATATTTAATGGATAAAACGCATAAACTACTTAATAAAATGTGCATTGTGTCCTAGGCAGTTACAGCCATAATCACTGCAACAACAAGTTTCATCAGCCCTGTCATTTTCTGTCAATCGATCAGATATTCTCTGATCTTGGCTGGTCTAAGGAAAAAATTTCGTGTAAAAATTTGAAGAAAAATTCACCTAAATGCAAGATGTTTAATATGTACTTTCGAGACTGGTCTCAAGTAATGCAATTCTTTGTCTGTTACAAAAAAGAGCTAGACAAATAAAAGTGATGTCATATGGAATATGTAAATTTATTGCATGATTTGAGCATCATTGCCAGCTTTAGTTGTTTGGGGTGTGTGCTCTTTCAATGTTTTGATGCATCTCAGCCTTCATGTGATCAAAACAACTTAATTCATTTTAGTCGAAGTAACACCAAATCTTCAACCATAACACATTAGGTATTTAACAGGGTCTCATAAGTATACTGCTACCCAGATCACAATACAGTATTTAAGCATATCATATAGCCCTAGCTTTCAGGTGTATAGATCCTCCAGTCTAGTCTAATCTGTTCAGTCTTTCAGTGCACAAAGTAAATTCATACAGCTTTGATCAGACAATTTAATTATCTATGTTAAGGGAATAAACAGTCAGACGTGCTGTTTATTAAGCAAATTAGTTTGACTGGAACCAACCCAATGAGTTAGCACATAACATAACATGAGCATGTGAACACTTCATACTATAAACAGAACACAGCTAACCATACAGATGGTCTATAATGGGCAGAACTTACCACCCTGGCAGCTCTTTCCTGAGATTCACATTTTCTGCAGAACCAGGGACCAGTAGGGACTTGGACAATTCCATAGCAGGCTATAGGGAAGAAAAGTAAGAGACTCAGTGTTACCTGAAGAGACACGCAGACCTGTACATAGGCATGCAAGCAGTACTGAATGGATAAGACATGTGCTTGTTGCTTTTAACTAATCTACAATTAATATTTAATCATACAACTTGTCAGTCAGCCCTACGCTCAGCTTTTTTCAATGTACACATCGCTCCCTCACAATTGTGAGTCACAATTAGCCAAAAGTGCATTATGCATACAACTGCCAAGACTATATAAGAAGTGTCGTGGTCTATTTATACTAAGAACTGATGTGATGGAATAGTGATAGTTAGGAGAGATCTCTCTCCAGTGTGGTGTACTGTACTGAAGACAAATCGATATCTGGGCAAGGGGTACATCAACTGAAGAAAATGCTAAGAGTTGTTGACGCAAAAACAAAAAGGCTAAAAGACTTAGCTAGGCCACTTGGTTATTATATCCAATTATACCCTGAAAGAAAAAATGTTGGTTCAGAACATGAATCATAAGCCGCCTATGAAATTAACTTTCTCTCACCCTTCAACCCGCTCAGGAGATACAGAATGTGACAGGAAATGCTGAACCAGGTGAGCTTAAGGTCAATAAAGCAGCAGTGCAGCTCTCAGTACAACAAAATAATCCTACAAGCGTTTAGTGAGTTATCCATCCAGAGTGTCTGACCCAGTGACACTGCTAAAGGCTCACACGCCTCAGAAACAGCAAACATGTCTGACTAGGTAGCTACAGCTGACAGTCTACCACGAACATCTCAGCACAGCAAGCCACACTTGTGTACACATAACAGGAAACACAGCTGGTTACTGCGACGAGAAAATGGCTTATACGCGGTTATCAAATCCGCTCAGTTCAACACAACATCCTGTCGGCCTAACAACCGAGCTGAGCTGAGCTGAGCTAAGATAGGCTAGGCTACGAGGAAAAGGAAACGCCACCGCGTAGTGACGCGAGTTTAAGCAGCTAGCTCGCCGATGTTAGACGATGACAATTATGTAGCCAGCTCACTTTAGCCAGCTAAATGATCAACTCTGGTTAGCGGATTACTAGCTAGCGAGCTAAAAATCTAGTCCGGTAAAATGTGTCCAGTAAAGCGGGCGCCTGGCTAGCTTTTTCTCCAGGTGGTCGGGACACCTAGCCAGCTAGCCTAGCTAACCAGCTAGGCTAACTAGCTAACCAGCTAACCCCTTAGCACGTCCGTCTTCACCACAACACCCTTCGCAGCGCCATCGGCTTTGACCCGTTTTCTTTTCAAACGCTCGCCGCGGTGGATTACCTTGATGCACGGCGACATTGCAGCCGTGCCCGTCGCAGTACACCAGCGGGTTCTCGGCCCAGCCTCTCTCATCGGAGCAGACACAGCAGCCCCCGATCATCTCCTTCATAGTACCCCTGCAGTAGTCGTCTTCGTCGGCCACAAACGCCTCGCCGGACACCATCTACACACGGCCGCACACAGGACAGGGCAGGCGGCCGAGCGCTTAGGGAGACGCGTCGCGTAGTCTCACGGATGTCTAAGTCCCGTTGCGGGGAAAAGCCATATTTGACCGTGTTTACATCGGAGAGGGTGGTTTTGTTCAACACACACAAACCCCAGCGCTCGAGAAGTGCGAGCACGTGGGCGCATGCGCTGACAAAGCAAAGCGGAAAGAACCGACTGGGCTCCAATGAGGCCTCTAAAGAGTATTTACGAAGAGTATTTACCAAGCTAAGAGACAGAATTTGAAGGATCATGTGGGAAATACGTTGGTAACGAACTCATAAATCTCGCAATATTTCAGTTTCGAGTTCCAAAAACAGGATTTCTTAGCAAGGCAGGTATACTTACGGTAGTTTACAATCGCATGTAATCTGTAGTTATTCTGTGTATAGACAATATATATTCTATAATGAGCAGATAGCGCATATATGTATAGTTAATATATTTGTTTATATTGCCCTGTGTGTTTGTTGTACGGCATATTGTATATTAATTTGTATGTTATTTGCATATGGGCGCTGTCTTGTCTTGTTGTCCTGTAGACGTATTACTTATTCCTGCTGTATACTCATATAGGGATGGAATGAAAAAACAGGGAAGTCTTGAATTGAAGACTAATTTACATTATTAAAATGTATATTCAGAATAGTGAATCAGAAGAAATAAAGGCTAAAAGATAAGATACAACAGTATGACATGAAGGAAACAGCGCACACACACTTTAAACTGCATCCTTATTCTTTTTAATAAGACTTTATCTTTTTCAATGTTAATGAAGCTAGGCATTTGTTAAAAGCCACGATCATTAGATCATTAAAGCGCCAGACTCTAGCTGGGTTATGGTCAACAGCAAGACCAATGATAAAGCAGGATACATACTATGAGGCTTAATATAGCATTCATAGTGAAAATTATGAAATGTGGTTAAGAAATACCTAGTCGACATTAGACATCAGGATGAGACAGAGGGCAGAGGGTTGGGGTGGAGGAGTCGCTGCTCTAAAACAACATTTGCTTTTTATGTCTGCTTTCTGCTCTTAGCTAGAGAGTCTGTGAAGAAGGTGAAATTGCCTCTTTTCTTCTTATAATGGTGGGCTATTTTTGTGTCTGCGACTGCATGCTGCAAAAAATAAGTTTATTTTTTTCATTTCTTTTTGTGTATGTTTTGTATTGTGCATCAGTTTCTAACTCAGTTTCAGAGGTTTTACACACACACACACACACACACACACACACACACACACACACACACACACACACACACATATATACATATATATATATATATATATATATATATATATATATATATATATATATATATATATATATATAATGACCTGTGAATAAGTGTTTGATAAAAAGGTACAGGTTCGGTGGAGGTTGATAGTTTCAAATTCTTGCTTGTTGCCCATTCCGTATACCATTTTGAATACCATTTGCAGATTCCATTACTCGTGTCTTGTTACTATTGCACAGGTTATAACCCTGATCAAAGGATGGTCTAAGGTTGTTGCTACATTAGGTCTGACAACAAAATGACTCAAACCAGTAACCATGCTACATATGCAATGTTCAATTTCAACTTAAAAAGCAAATTTAAAGAAATGTCAAATATCATTTGCATGAATTGTATGTGCATTTGTTTGTGTGTGTGTGTGTGTGTGTGTGTGTGTGTGTGTGTGTGAGTGAGGGAGGGAGGGAGAGAGAGAGTAGTGGTGGTTTGTTTGAACTGTTGTTGGAATAATGAATCTAAAATAGTCAGTGAGCTAAATATGCAAGGTCCTTGGCCCAGGTGGGCTTTCTGTATAGGACAGAAGCAACTGAATCTGGCTAATCATAAACCAGTGCATTAGTGATGTGTCAGAAAGCAGACATAAAGATTAAAGAACTGATTGTTTGTTCATTAATTTTATTGCCCAAGTTCTCTAAAGATGGAAGGACACCAAAACAAGCAGCCCAGTGAATTTAGTGTATCCTAGGAGACATCATTTACAGTTCTTCTCTTTCTGCTTGATGCTCTCATGACAAATTTGAAATTCTTCAGTACACTATTACAGAAATATATGCTACATATTCAGCAGCTATTAACAATAA
Source organism: Electrophorus electricus (assembly GCF_041902795.1). NCBI lineage: Eukaryota > Metazoa > Chordata > Actinopteri > Gymnotiformes > Gymnotidae > Electrophorus > Electrophorus electricus. The sequence goes on from NC_137497.1 coordinate 43,813,994, forward strand.
ATTATTCTCATCTCACCTGAAGCCAAATACAGGAGGTTATATTTACTTGTCATGTTGAATGTTCCAGGCTATGCTTAAGAAACTTAAAACTAACACTTCAGCCAACCAATTCAAATTAATTTTAATTTGTCTATATGAAAGTAGCCTAGACAACAGAGGGAGCATGCAAATATTACATGGGTTTACATTTAATTTATTCACAGACAATGGACAGTAATTCAGGCCCAGCTCTACCCATTTAAAGGGTTTTTAAAATATTTAAAAATAAAACCCTGAGAACCCTACAGGATTTGGTGTATATTCATAAATTAAATTTAATTAAATTTGACTTTACTGTATATTTTACATAAGTGCAAATGATTTTTTTTTTAAATGCTATGTTGTGGCTCCAAACCGCAACTAATAGTTTGTACTGATACATTTTGTTGTCTTTTTTGTAGTTGGAGTAAGCTCTTAACATTCTGTTTGGATGCATACTGCTGTTCTTGCAAATTATGGTTTATTTCAGTTTTATAGGCTAACCTCGAACCTTGCGACAAGTATGACAATATATGAACCTACGTGTATTCGGGCAGGGATGTAGTACACTTCATATGTGATTAATATCATGTACAGAAAAAAGCAACATCTTTATTAGGCCCCACTGTTCACACCGGACAGTGAAATATTTGCAATGTTCAAGCCGCGTGACAAAGCGGCTATAAAATCACCTCTATCTTCTTTAACAGAATTCTAATATGATGGAAACTGCTGCGCTGATATCCGTGATATTTCCGTGGCAGGTTTTTTTTTTAACCTTGCTTCATACTGTGGGTTAAATCTAATGCAAATGGTCCTAAATTAGTTTGAGTCTTGTATTGATAATTTGGGCTGCAGTGCAGAGTCCTACTACACGCGCAGGGAGGGGTTAAAGGGAAGTTTGCCTATGGCACGAGCTCGCTTTTTACGCAAAGGCTTGTGGGTAGCGTGGGGGCTACCCCCCCCCCCCACGAGCAGCCACGACATGGTGGGGTGAAAGGTCACTACAGCCCACCCCCAACCAGCGCGCGGACACGGTTCGGGTTGCAAGTAATAACGCGCTCGTGTGGGTTTTCATTCTGGGAAAGGAAACTGACTTTAATGATGCAGCCTCCTTAGCGTTGTAGCCTAATTTATCATTAAAAAAAGAGTTTCTCTGCTTGCTTCCACTTGTTTATACAATATAAAATACATACAATTAGGAAGAAAATAAGGAAAAAGAAGAATGAGTTTAATGAGTGAACGGTCACTTGGTTTATATGTGCATCAAGTTGTAACTTAGGGCATGGGGGTTAAACCAAAAGCCTTATCCATTATCGTAAATTATTTTCGTGAAAAACAATATTTATTTTCCACTTTTAGGGTTAGTACTTACTCAAGATATATTTATTCACCTTCATTGGACTTTCATAATCTGTTTCATCTACTCAAATAAAGTTTTCAGCATCCCTCACTTTGAGTTGGCTACTGTCCTTTACTCGCGCCTGTCTCTTTTAAATATCCACGATAATAACTTCCTTTATAGTTTCAATCTGTCAGTATAAAATCAAGCAGTTAAACATTTTTGCAAAATTGACTGTTGATACGTCCAGTGTCATGCCAAATCCACGCAGGCTAAACGCATTGAACGCGTTGTCTTTAAAATGCATGAGAAAACTCTGGAGGAAGCACGAGGGGAAACGTGCTCTTTGTTCTGCTATTGTTTCCGAAACGCGCGTGGAACAAGCGAGATCTTACCTTACTCGCGCTAATATGAGATTCTTCCTCCTCAAACTTTGTGCTCACGGTCCTTTCGAGAAAACAAAAAAGAAACATGCGTACGTCTGACAACATTCAAATCTAAGTATTTAATGAAAAGTGAATAAAGCTTCTTTATTTTTCATTTGACGAGCGACGTATTTCCCGTGCTGTTAGAGACTCCGAGCGCGTCGCTGAGAGCACGCGGACCCCCGCTCAGCGAGTCGGTCCCGTCTCGAGCTCCAAGGCCAGTCCTAATTTTACTGCAGCAAGATTCAAGACGAGAGCTGAACTTGTGCCTACTCCAAAAATGGGATAATATTAAACATTTATCTTGGTTTAACTTGATGGAAAATTTCACAAGTAAAAATCTTTTATAGCCCCGTCACGTGGGCGATAAATCAAAAGCCTGAAGGTAAATATCCTAATGTAAAAGATACATTATCCTGTGGATTTTATCTAAACTCAGCACATACTTCTAGAGTGAACAACTAATACTGCACTGATTGTTTGAGAATCACTACAAAAACAAACCAGTTTGTTTATATTGTTGTTTGTTGTCACCATCACGAAAGTGATTAATAATACACGTCAGTAAAAAACGGCATGGGGATAAAAATCATAGCACAGCCGAATCTACGGTAGGGGCGAGGATCAATCGTTATCACATGTCATAACAGAGGGGCTATTCAAAGAGCTTTGACGACTGAAATGCAAAGATTCGGTGGATGTGTTGCTTTATAAAGAGGTCCTACAGAATGATAAAGGCCTATAGGGGAGGGTTTTTTGAGCCTGCAGACTGGATGAATCTAGACATCAGCGCTTTACAGAAAGGTCGTTTTGAAAACGTTCCACTTGTTTGATATAAAAATAGGCCTACACAAGTGTGCATCTTTTTCTAATAGCAAAACAAACCATGCGCGCGCACGTGCACAGCCCCCCCCCCCCCACACACACACACACACACACAAATGCCGGCACCAGGCGCACTAGGTCTATTCGGTAATGTGTATCAAAGTGACACTTGGGACGCTTAGCATTATGTAGAATAGCCTGTTCATCAGAATCTGACCTTGATTGCGTTCATCAGTCGTGTATTCCAACAAAAAATTCAGAAACGATAAACCTAATAATTCAGAGGAAAGATGAACAATTGCCTTTATGGCACTCAATGGATAAATGATCAAACCGGATTTTTCTTATTTTACAACACTTTCGGTTCATATACGATGTAAAGACCTAATGATTTATCATTTATTGTTATGCGCAACGCGTTTTGTCCAACCAGCTCTGTCTGTCTTGCTTCTATAGAGTGTGAGCCGCAGCATACAGCATACAGTATAGCTTCCTAAAGAACAGAGCGAGGGAGTTTTAAGAACAGGCCAACCTGCATTATATGACGGGAAACATCGTCCTTTTCCCCATGCAAGTGTGTTTAAACCAGAACAAGTTTGCTTCTGCTGCTTCAGTCGCTGTGCGTATTTAATAAGATGCGCGCTCACCTATTCGAAATGAACGATTAGCGCTAACTACACTGGAGATCTAAATATAGTCGTCGCCATTATGTATAAACCAAGGACATATATCTAAAAGATATGTAGTATAATCCAGCCTCAGATCCGGTTATTTTAATGAGTAATAGGCCTTTAATGGTTACGCGAACAGATCAATTAATTAGGCTGATTAATTAATTAATTGCTGATGTAAATCATAGAGTATAAGTAATGCGATTCCCAACTCAAAAAATTCCACTTTTAACGTAATATTTGTAGACTATGAGAGTACTAGATTCTACTAGCAACGACAACAGCAATAACAACAATGAAAACAACAACAACAGTAATCAGAATAATATAAAATGTAGAGGCGGTAGTAGCCTGCTTTTGCGTCTTTGTAAGTTGCACTGAAACCAGCACTGTCTGAAAGCGGGTGTCTAAAAAAGAACGGTGCAAACAAGCTACTGAGATTGTTGTATTCATTTCAGGGCCCAAGTGAGGACAAAATGCAGAAGGTTAAAGAATTCCTTTCTTTTTAAGCCATCAAAAAGGTGGCAGGTAATTTGCATTGAAATGTTAGCGATGGTTTGAAATTGATTATGGTAATTAACAAACAATTTCCATTAAGTGTCCCACAAAGCACATGCTATATAAATGCTACAAATCATTGATCGCCCCCCCACCTCAGCTCCACAACCCCTCCCCCCGAAGGAGTGTGTGTGTGTGTATGTGTGAGTGTGTGTTGGTGGGGGGGGGGGAGACGTACTAGTACCTGAATGGAGCGCGAGCAACGTTGCATATGCACTCTTCTTTATTAACTATCACGTCAAACCGCGCGCCTCTTCAGTTGTTTTTTTTTTAAAGTAAAACTAATCTTGATTTTAAGGCTAATAGTTTTAGCTTTACAACTCCAGTTGTTAAGATAAAGTGTCAACGTACACTACATTGGAACGGAAATGATTTTCTGTTTATTAGATTCCAATACTGAATAATATATAGACAACGCATTTTGACTAATGCTATAGCACAGCATGGAGTTATTTATCATTTTCTATTCACACCCCCTCACCCCCGCCATTGTAGAATCGGCATATGTCAGTACACAGGCCCAAACGGGGGAGGGAGTTACACGGGAAGGCCGTTATTTGTATTGCTTACATTAGTAGGAAGTGGGGAAAAATGCCCGCTCGATCTATTTTAAAAAAAAATGTCTGACAACTGTTATCTCACTGTCATTCTTCCACACACTGTAACAGTGACAGAGACTCTCGCTCTCTTTCTCTCTCTCTCTCTCTCTCTCTCTCTCTCTCTCTCTCTCTCTCTCTCTCTCTCACACACACACACACACACACACACAATGAGTGACTGAAATCTTCATTCTCTTGTTGAGGTGAAACTGTACTCTAAATGTAGGCTATTTCAAGTTTAAGCGACTTCTTTATTGTCGTCATTTGAAGGGGTTTGAAGGAGGAAAACCAAGGCAGAAACAGCGATACACCATTAACATACGGTTCTACTTTCATTCATACGGTTCTACTTTCATTTGTTTCCATTATATGTTTTCCAGAAAACACCCCCGAAGGCATTTAGTTAATTTATTTAGATTTTGATTCTGGACAATATGGATCCATAAATCTGAGGACAATAGGCCTATGCTACGCTCGAGCTCAGGAGGCGTACACTACACACACACACACACACACACACACACACACACACACACAGAAAGAGAGAGAGAAAGAGAGAGAGAGAGAGAGAGAGAGAGAGAGAGAGAGAGAGAGAGAGAGAGAGAGAAAGAAAGAGAAAGAGAGAGAGATTTTGCCGAAAAGCCTCTTAACACAAAAAGACCAAAAAAAAACCACAATATAGTTTGTTAAAAGTTAACGTTTTAAAAAGCTATTTTGCTCATAAACCATTATGCTAAAATTCTAAATAACGTTTCGCTAATGTCAGGTTTCTAAAAATAATTTAATTTTGCTGTCCGAAAAGTTCATAGTTTCACGTTGACTTCTAGTATACAGGACGTGAGTGATAATGTTAAACTACTCGGCAATTTACACATTTTTAAATTCACAAATAAGATTAAAAATATCTTAAGTGTTTCGTGCTAAAAATTGTTTATGTGGCGTAAAACGGAGGGAATTATTTCCAAGGAAAAATGCTGCTGACACACGTTTTGAATTTGAATTAAATTTTTGGTTTCATAGGACCCTAGTATAAAAAATGAAATCACGAACTTCTCGAGGTTGCGATATTTAAACTATTTTAACAAGAAATGGCAGTACAATAGTATGGTAATTACTTGGGGGGAGGCGGTGTTGGAATATCCATTTTTATTGCATCACCTGTCAGTGGCGTCCAATCAGCGTCGACCTCGGGAGCATTAATTGATGAAGGTGTCTCCGAACTTGTGCACTTCCCGCTGTCAGTTTATTTGTGGCTAAACCAGTAACGGGAACAGCAGCTGCATTTGGGGCTTTTATTCTCTCTCGCTCTCGCTCTCTCTCTGTCACTCTCTCTCTTTCTCTCTCTCTCTCTCTCTCTCTCTCTCTCTCTCTCGCTCTCTCTCTCTCTCCTCTTTTTATCCTTCTCACTCTGGCAGTGTCGTTCACCTTCCTCCTCTCCTCATGGGCAATTGGGAAGAGAACTGAAAGACCGCAGGTATAAGCACAGACAGGCTGCAACCAGCCTGTCGGCAACATCTCATACATTCCATCAATCATGCTGTGCCCGAGCCGATGGGCATATTGTTTTAATTCATTCAGGACAATTCATTTTTCTATTTCAAACTTTTTCTCATGACGCAGTGTGGACGTATCGTAGCCTGTGTTGGAGTGGTTTGCAGAATGCCCTGAGCTCATGCACCGCTGCTTTATGGACATACATCCCGTTAAATATTGGAATTAACACACTAAGGAAAATGGGAGACTTGGAATTCGGATTCGAGGAAATGCAGGGCGTAAAACTCGGATATCTGGTTATTAAAGGTAAACAAATGTTTGCCCTCTCGCAAGTCTTCACCGACCTCTTAAAAAATATCCCACGGACTACTGTACACAAACGAATGGATCACCTAAACGTGAAGAAACATCACTGTGACTTAGAGGAACTGCGAAAGCTCAAAGCAATAAATTCAATAGCGTTCCACGCAGCTAAATGTACTTTGATTTCAAGAGAGGATGTGGAGGCGCTGTATTTCTCCTGCAAAACAGAACGCGTGCTGAAATCAAACAAAAGAAGGACAAAGACAAAATCCCCAGAACACACGTGTGGTGACAAAAACCACACTGAGGCCAGAAATGGGTTTTGGAAAGAAAAAGTTTGGTTAAGTTTGCGTGGAGTTCCACCGACCCTCGCATTCAAAAACAAAGCTGTTAGACAAGACATTGCCTCGAGTACCGAATCGAATCTACCTCAAATTTACAGCAAATCCCTTTGCCGTGATTTTCCACCAGTAACCACGTCGGCATGTAGGCCTTTTAAAAACTATGAAACCGTTCCAATACCGGGCAACTGTGTCTCCTTTCATCAGAAACATGCGTTTTTTCGCAACGTTGTACACCGACATGCAGCGCTCTCCCAGCCAGCCATTGCTCCGGAGCCCGTGCACCCGGGCAGCGTCGACTTGCTTTCCAGGAGGAAGAGGAAGCGCGAGAGCACGAGGAGGCAGTTCTGGAGCAGGAACAGGCGCTGCCACCAGCTTCTGCTCGTTCCGAAATGCTGCAAACCAAAAGGACCGAATGGATCTTTGAGACGGTTCCACGCGGAGCACGAGAGCTACGCGGGCTCTCGGCACGCCGGACATTTTCAGGAGAGCTGCAGCAGCGACACTGAATCCAGTTCCATCTCGGAGCGGCTGTACAATGATTCGGATTTTGGCTCAAGTTTGTCCACCACCACCAACTCCGGAACGTCAGACGAGGAGGAAGACGATTCTCTCTCATGCTCTTCGGACGACAGCAGTGATGAAGAGAGCTCCTCTCAGTCTGACTCGAGCTCCGTGTCCAGCCAGGTCTCGGTGCAGAGTATTCGATTCAGGCGGGCTGGTTTCTCCAGCCTCAGTACAAAAGCACCTCTGGTGTTACAACCCACGTTCCACTATCGGCCAAATCTTCAGCACAGATCAAGTATTCACGGGACTGTGGCAGCTCTGGACTGCGAACGGGCGCTGAATTTTCAGAAATTGGACATTGCAACTTGGAGGCATAGACACAGGGATAGCGATGCCTCAAATGTGAGAAAGTTGTACACGGTGGGGAATTCTTTCTCAGGCTTAAGAAGAGACGCGACACCGGAGACAGTATTACACCTCGACTTTTCAAACGATCCAAAGACAACAGACATTGCAAGTAGCAGAATTAAAGACGTGGGTTTTACATCCGGCACAGACGAAAAGGTATTTCCACAACAAAGGGCATCAGGAGATTCTAACAAACGCTACCGACTCCTGGTGCCACATTATACCCAGGATGAAGACACCATTATTTCTAAGCCTTCTGACAACAATTTGTCTGTAGCTGCAAATTCCAAAAAGGACGCAAAACTAGGCAGCTGTCACAAAGTGCCCTCACCTCTCAGAACAATCAAGCGAGAGGCCGAGGACCCTATCACGGCTGGGAACTCAAGCGACAGCAACACGACCGGGAAAATCGCACCGTTCCCAGTAAATAACGTCAAAATTAAAGTGGAGGACAGTTTTGACGAATACGAATATGCAACTCAAGGTCCTGGTTACCAATGCAAAGGAAATGATGTATACGGTTTGTATATGAGTGGAAGTACAGCAATGGAGCATTGTGAAGATGTCAGTAAAACACCCCCCTATACTTCTGACCAGGAATCCAGGAGCACTTTAAACACTCAGTGCGCCCACAGAGGAGAATACAGGAACGGTACAAGGGTCAGAAAAAACTACAGGGTTCCGCTTTTTGGGAAGAAGACAGAAAGTACAGGGACACCGGTTAAGTCGAACCCAAAAGTTGACAGGAGTCCTCGCGCTACTGAAAAATGTGCGAGCCTCGAATGCTCGAGCGAGGACAGTGCACGAGCAAACAAACGCAAACGCGCGACCAACAATTCCTCGTCCCTGAAAAAGCCTTTCAACTTCATGGCGAATTTTCCGTCCCCGCCTTCGTTAGTTATCGGAAGCGATGGAGACCTGAGTCCTGCTTACTCGCTGAGCTCTTTCAGGAATACACGCCTGCCCCATCGCTCTCACCCAGTGTGGAGATGGCGGCTCGGTCGCTCTGTTGTGCCTCCCCCTCTAAACCAGAGATCCAGGAAAATAAGCCCTTGAATCAGTCTTACGCTTTGAGGGTAAAAGTCTTAAAACTGCGCCAGGCACTGATAGCCATTATGATTAGTTTGTTTTACCTTTTGGTTTGCGTGAACTTGCTGGTCTGTGCCACACCGCTGGAAAGCTCGTCCCGCTATGCTACAAAGCCCAGAATTTTCACCGTGGTTTAGGACACTGGAATACCGGATATTTCAGTAAGATGTTCCCCCGAGTAACTGGATTGTCTTGCAAAATGGCTCGTGCATTTACTGCTGCGATCAAGCATTTAGACCTGTTGAAATTTTAGGCCTGGGAACAATACATGCATAACACTGTAACACTTTTGTGCCGACACAGACAGGAATGGTTTGTTCTGAATATTAAACCCGCTCATATTTTCAGTATACTCCCTATTTACCAGTTCCAAATATTTTCCAAGATGTCGTGTTTAATGAGTCCATCAACTTTGTAAAATATGCTGGCCTCTTACACGCATTGTAGGTCTAATGGTTATACCGTGTTTATTTATTTATTTAGGGGGTGTGCACGAGTGGTAGGCGTTTGCTTCTGGTAGCCTACAGACCAGCATATCACAGTACTGTAGACACCCAACACAAAGACCGTACAACTGACAATCAAGAGCGGTTTGATTTGCACGACGTCAAGAAGAGGACAACACAAACCAAATCGATGTGGTTATGGCACGCGCATTTATAGGTTGTGGTAGGCTATATAACAACGGAAGCACAAATTTACTCTGCGTTGCACTTTGACACAATGCTAAGGCTCAATAGAAATAGGCCTATATACTGAGTTCATAAAATCCAGCCCCAACCCCTAAAAAAATCCAAACGTGCAAGATTGCATATCTGTGAAACGTTTTTTTTTTAATTAGTAAATGTATTGGGTGCTATTTCACAGTTGAATGGGTTAATCTTCATTTTGTCGAAAAATCAGTTTCAACAGCAAACACAACTTCAACCACTAGCCTGGTAATTTGCTAAGTTTAATAATATAACAGTTGCTTTAAAATTGTAAGTAAAGCTGGAATGTTTATTTCCCATCGCAAAACAGTATAGATACCTATATTGATATCGAACTGGTTTGACTACAGTTCAATTTTCTGCCGCATTACAATGTGCAACTAGAGATCCTAAGGTTTAATATCAAAGAAATGAGCGTGCAGCTGTTGGTGTTCCTCGGGAGGGTTCTCTGTTCCATGTAAATGCTCGTGAATGTACTGTGACGTAGCATATTTGTTTACCTTAGTAAAAGCAGACAGTCTCTTATAAATGGGCCTATAAATAAGCCCAATCTGAATGTGGAGCTGAGATAGGCCACATAGACTCGAAAGCAGCCCAAAATGTGCACGGTTTCAACCACGGACGTCACCTCAGGTCCACCCTGACTTGCTCCACGCGAGAGAGCTGCATGCGTCGCCAGCGTAGCGCGCTTGGTCGACGGCGTGCTGAGAAAACAATGCTTGGTGGACGGGCGACTGCGTGCTGCTCTCTTTTTGCCTTTCGTGTATTTTTTGGAGTTTGTTAGGCTAATGAAGGCCTATTCACGGAGCACGACTTTGTAGCTTATGAATTGCAAATGGACATGCTGCAATAAGATGCAAAATGTAGACTCATTATTTAAAAAAAAGAAACTATTTTTTTGACGAGACCCTTTCATGTAGCCTACGATTGTTTGCTAAGCCTCGAAATACGTGTCAAGGTGCACTGTGAATTGACTTGGCGAAAAGAGAATTTCAGCTTCGCCAAATTAGAAGTAGAATGTAAGGCAGACGACACGAATCCTGATGTATTAGGCCTTTACCCGCAGAGTAGAACTGGACAGTGGCTGTATATGCCCTAAACCACACATGGGCCCGTATACGAGGGCAGACGCATCCTCGTTCTAGTGCTCTACCTTTTCTGCGATACTTGAGGTCAGATTTTTGACATGTAATTTTTAAATTTGAAGTCACTGGTTGTGTACAAAATACATATTTATTTTTGTGATTTTTTTCTGGTTTTGTATACCTTTGTTGTGTAAGAAAAAAAATGCACTCGAATTGAAAACTTGAATGGTGGATTCTGAAGCACTTTCCTTTCTTCTCTAAATGATGAAATATTCATTAAATGTATTTGAGTGTACACTGTTTTGAGCATTGCCATCAAATATCTTGTCCGTTATTACACTCAACGCCACTTTAATAAGGTGGGGCAATGAGACATGGAAATCGACCTAGTGGACTAGGGTGGAAATAACAGCGTTCTTAGAAGGTGTAAGAACTTGCGTGTAAGTTGTTTATTATGAAGGCAAGTGTGCTCGAGTGGGGGAGGGGACTCGCAATCTTGAGCCCTTTGCCCTGTTTAACACGCGCTCGAGCGCGCGAGTCATTCCAAAAGCTTTATGCGAGCGCACGAAACGAGGAGAATCCCATGAAACCAAAGGCTCACAGGGGCGCGAGTATATTTTTGGACACAAGAAATAGGATAACCCGCTCTCACTTGAGTGAAGACGTGACTGCTGCTCTGTCATACACATTTTTCAAACGTTTAATTGTTGTGAGTGAATGTCACTCGAGAAACATATATATATATATATATATATATATATATATATATATATATATATATATATATATATATATATATATATATATATATATTCCCTTTGCGCAATTACTTTAATGCACTTAAAATACAACTTAATACCTAATTAAAACTTGTTTGTGATAAATGAGCTAACGCAAAATGTTGAGGTTACGATCGAAATGGCCAAACTCCTAAGGCAAAGGCAAACATCCTATAGGCTATAATAACTGTTAAGCACTGTAATCAGGAAATGGTTCTTACTACACAGCTAACCACACGATCAGTTTATATTGCGGGGGATATTGTCACACCAGCAATATTTGTTGTGCCATGTATTGTCACCATATTTCTAAAAAACGGTCTTGCATGCTCTGTCAATAATTAATAAATTACATTGTTTATGAGTAAAAATATTAATATCTAAATAATGCTATTTAGTATAAGGACTATCTGATCGAATGCACAGCAATCATAATAAGACAGCGTTTGCATAGTTAATGCTGCTCGAGACTCGTCTCGTGACAACTGCAGGCGTTGCTGGTATTATGTGTATTCCAGGCCGACTTGCCGGTTAAACTATTGAGCTGTATTGAATTGCCGATGTAGCAAACCAGTCTGCGGTAGGAGGCGTAAAAAGGGTTAAGTCGCAGGGTCTTAACTGAGAGCCAAAAAAGGTCGCTGAGGTCGAATGAAACTATACGCTGTTAGGGCAACCTACAGATTTTAAAAATCCCCTTATATAGGAAGCTATATAATTCACACGGAGTATTAGCTAGTCTACCGGCCTTGGCTATACCGTAAGAGCCTCAATGCAGCAGGACTATAGACCAGTTCTTTGGCATTATACTACTACTACTACTACTACTACTACTACTACTACTACTACTACTACTACTACTAATAATAATAATAATAATTATTATAATAATAATAATAATTATTATTATTATTATTATTATTATTATTATTAACATTCTGTAAATGACTGCAATGATAAAATAATATACTAAATAGGGCTGACCGGTTACATGCTGATCTGTTCTAATATTTTTGTTGTCAGTTTTATTCAGTTACACTCGGAAATGTCCTATAAAGTTTTGCACTCAGTGACATGTTTTAAAACGTGAGAATTCAACCAAAGCACGCGCATAACCCAAAATGATCGACTAGATACGGGAGACATAAGATCTGTACAACTGCCCTGGTATGTGAATGTGACCTAAATGTTTTATTAAATGCATGTGACCCTTGTAGTGCCGCCTGTATATTCACACAAAATGACCAGAGTGACCAGAGGATCGCTTGTTGTAGCTTGTCACATCTAACAGTGTGTGTGTGTGTGCCTAGTAGAGTTAGAAACACGCGCTCACGGATTTAAAAAAGTTATCCGAGCTGAATCACGCACGTGCTCAATACGTCAGTAGTGCTTTAATTGGACTGCGTGTATGTATTGGTGTTAGAAAATCTATCCTATGTACTAGGCAGTGGGCCGATACAAATTTGGACGATATGAAAAAACCAAAAAAAACCAAAACAAAAACACACCGCAACAACAACAAAAACGACTATAAAAGTGCCAGCATCTTATATCGTTTGTTTCTAGACCAGTATGCCTTAGACCAGTATGCCTTAAAATTATATATATATATATATATATATATATATATATATATATATATATATATATATATATATATATATATATATATATATATAAAATAATACATAATAAATACTTTTACCACATCATAAATAAAGGTGCTATAGAAAAAGAAGCGTTAAAAGTCTTTTCAGGGTTTGAATCAGTCTTGCTAACTGGCCTAGTTTTATTTTGTTGTATAATCAGTAGAAACCTAATTCTATCCCAGCTACCCCGCCCCCGCTCAGCCCAGTGCCAACCGAGAGGGGGGGGAGAGTCAAATAAAATAGTGCTCTAGTAGAGATGAATTCCCCAGGCTGATCAGGCTACTGTTACAAGCTGCAAATATTCACTTAAACATGCATTCACTCCTGTTGCGGGAAAACCTTCTAGAAAAAAAGCCTGTTGTTTAAGAACTTGATTAGATTAGAACTGTTTACCAAATTATATACAATTTTAAAAATCAGCAAAATATAGTTTTTATGTATGTATTTATTTATTTGTTTGTTATTACACGTGTATTTTTTCTTACAAAGTATATTTACCTCAAAGCTTCATTCGGAAGGGCCTTCAGCCCTGTGTGTGTAGGCAGCGAATGCGGGTAGCGTAATCCTGGGTAGCCTAAATTTGTCACGATAAAAAGGGGAATAGCAGAAGAATTGAGGTTGTACATCATAAAGAATTGAGGTTGTACATCGGAGAAAAACTCAGAATAAATAGAAACGTAGTATATGGTGTTTCTAAAATCCAGTTGTTCATCGGAAAATAAAGCCATCCGCTTTCTTTAAACCTAAGAGTAAAAACTGTTATCATATATAACCAATTTTAAAAAATCTATCACACGTTACTTGGCTTCGAAGACCTACAAAAAATAACAAAACTAGAGTATCTCATCAAGTGAAAATGGCTTGTTTTTTCTCACAGCTACCAAATGTCCTTTCCTTCCAGTGCAGCAGCACCTATCCTGGTCTAGCGAGGAGAGGCCTGAGCGCAAGACATGACTGACTGAGCTCGGGGTAAAGGGCTTCGCCTGACGGAGTAGAGCATGCCTTCTGAACGGATATTTTCTCCTCAAAGAGGGCAAATGTTCCCGGTTTAGAAATGCGGAACTACTCAGCCTATGGTATTTTTTAAGCGTTTTACGCTGGGCAGCCATCGCCAGAAATGAGTCTCCAAACGGATAAGCCCGAACACAGTGAATTACATGTTGTAGCTCATGAATTCCACACATAAGGCCCATTGTGTCAAAATGTGAGCCAGGCGTTATATGTTCAAAGACGCGATGATAATGAACCACAGTAATTTCACAAGAAAGCACAAAACAAAATGGGACGACGATACAAACCAATGCGATCAAATAATAATTAGTACGGATCGCTCTACCGCGTGGTCTACCGCGAGGACGGGCCTTTGGCAAATCCTGAAAAACCTTTAACACAAGATGTCTTTAACGGACCTGTAGCTTTTGAGGGTCTAGAAGTCCAATATCAGATGATAAGATAGCCCCAAGGGAGAGTAACCAAATTGAATATGCACACTGATTTAAACGTGTTGATTCAGGTGTCAGTGACAAGCTTTGGCTCGAATGCAGGCCTGGAGTCCTGGAGCCTGCGTTACCTTTGAAGGTTCAACGACAAATTCCAGTAAAGAAGCGAACTATCTAGACAACACGACACCAACTTCAGCCCAACTTCTGAAGATACACCAATATAAATTTTAGGACGACGCCTACTGTGCTAAAATAGAATTAAAGGTCAATCTAACCGACATCGTGGAATGTTAGAGCGACTTAAAATGTGAATTTTACACACTCGTTTCTCTTCTTGGTCAGTGAACGTTAGATTGTCGGGACACAACAGTGAATTAGCTGGTCAGAAGGCTCAAGCAGAAAGCCCACAGATCTTATAGGCTGAGTGTGAAAGACGTTTCGTTGTGTAAATAATATCCCTGCTGGCGGTGGTGAAATCGTGTCGTCTGGACCCAGTCGCCAGTGGCATCAGACTAAACCGCACAAAGTTGATTAGTGTCACAGATCCCACGAAATCAAAAAAGCTCTTATAGCGCTTAAAGCTATAAGAGCTTAGCGTAGTTCTTACAATTTAACGTAGTCCACTAATATGTAAAGTTCTTATAACTTAACGTAGTCCTGTAAATTCTGTGAGTTATAATCACATTTATATTCAACTTATCTTACTTGGGTTAAAACAAAATGTGGGATTGCAATGTAAAGTAGGTGTGCAAAGCTTAAATCGGCAGGGCTTTTTTTCAGTGACAGCATGAGTCTATCCTCAGCAGCGGGTTCCCTGAGCTACCAGCACATCTCCAACAGTGGTAGCGTGAAACTCATATTACTGAAACCTGGTATCACGAAACAGTCAGAACATTTACACATAGGCCAATCCAAGAGTAAATTACTGGAGATTGCACAAGATCCGTTTGAAATGGAATTTCTTATTCTAAATCTCTACGAGTTCCTATATAAAGCCTATGAACCCGCCGATGATATAAAGGCAGTAGCGGAGTAACAAACCCCAGTCCAGATCACATTTCTCTTCTTTCTCTGACTGACAAAAACATCTTCATTGTCTAATATTGTCTAATATTCATTGTCTATAGGCCTAATATCTAACTAAAACAACTAACTAAAGTTTAGCACATGTGCTTTATAACACGTGTCCTCACTTGAATCTAACCCACAGACTTTGAAACTTTCAGAGACAGAGTCTGAGTTAAGTCTGGGTCAGCTTTTCTGTTAGTCATAAATCTCAGAGTACACGCATTAACCAGCACGTCATATGTTACGATAGTGAGATAGGCCACACGCAAGAAAAAAAAAATTATGACTTATGTAGCTCTTATTGGTGCTATAAATAAATAAATAAACAAACATCGTCTGTACTAGCGCAAGAGTGGCAGTAAACTACTGATCCGGCTTCCACAGCTACCTGGCTGGTCACCAGGAGAGACTGGTTTCTCATTTACATCCTCTCCTTCTCTGACTAACAAACAAAACATCTGTATCTTTGTCTACAGTGCACACTTACAAAACAAACCTTGCTAGCAGAATTACGCGCTGCCTGTGTCATGACTATAGAGCTTCAGTATGTCTCAGCAAACATTTTCTCGAAAACGTTGTTTGACTTCAGTGTGCTCACTACTAGCAGGACTGTGGAGAACATCAAATAGACTAGTAGCTTAGTGCTGTAGCAGCTTTAGGAAATGCAAAATACGTTTAGTGGGCTACGTATAAAATAGTATGATAATACTATGACGTTAACTAGTTAGTCCTTCACAATAAAACACAAGCGAGTCAGATATTGGGTTGAGTGATGCGCATGAAGAAGGACCAACCTGCTGAAATATAGGCCGAAAGTGTGATTGGTACTGGTACTGAGTCTTAACGTCGCTCAGTGCTCCAAGCGGTAATCGAGATAAAACCAGTTTCCAGATAAAACCAGTTTCGACTTAGTGATGGGTCACCGTCCTATTATTGTGAAACGTTCTTCCTGGTTCCGGCGGGCTCGGTTTCATATGTTGGTTTTTGCAGGATAAAATCCAGTGTAAAGCATAGTACATCTGTTTAGGCTACTGATTTATTTAACCAGGATAACTATTAAAGGACGAAAAAACATATTTTCCGACTCTTGTTAAGGCCGGGGATGTTCAATCATAACAATTTGAGAGTCACTGATCAGATAAAACATGGAAAAATGCATCTGTTCGTTATATAGGCCCGTCGTTCTCTTCAGAGCCAACACTTCTGGTACCTTGACAACAACGCAAACTGCCTAAACCGAACCAGAATCATCAGTTTAAACGTTAAAAATCCACGAACACGCGTAACGTAGAGGGTTGCACTGAAGAGGGTGGCCCTGAAGTCCGCGGTAATCTAACCTAAACCACAGAAATTTGCTCTCAGTTTAATACGTCCCTTTTAGGCTCCTCAACTAATTATTTGGGATTGTCAAATAACTACGTTTCCTTTCTCTGAACTCAGTTTGGAAATATATGCAAATTTTCTTCATTTAGTCCCTGCGGAATTTTCTTTTTAAAAAAGCCTTCAAAGCTTAAAACTTAAAAAAAGTGTTAAATTACTCTTGAAATGTATGACAATTATCATACAAGCATACAATACGCATTTTAGCACAGCTGAAAATGGAACTTTGTTGGTTTGTCGAAAAAAAAGGTTTGCTTTTAGGAAATCCTTCAAAACTTAAAAAGACATAGGTTCAGTTGTCTTATTTCACAACAGCCACAAAAAGCCTCGATTTACGTGTGAATTGCAGCACATTCAAAATACAGCATATTTCTATCAGAAATATATTCTCTTTTTATAGGATTTTCTTTTAAAAAAATGAGTTCCAGAAAAATCTGTTATCTGCCTAAAACATGGTTTTACAAGGCTATTGTTAATCATGCACACAGTGAATTACTTGATTATAATAAGAAGTGGCGGTGAACGGACTGTATTAATTAAACAATTAAATTACATTTGAGGGAAAGGTCATCGTGGCTTCGTTCAACATTTTTATATTTTTGAAAAAACAAACAAACAAACAAAAAACCCTGACAGCCCACATGCTTTCCTTCCTAACAGACAAATCTTCAGGTCAAACATAGTGTTGATGTTCGTAATTTTATCGGAGACCTCAGATTTGATTTATCATACATAGCATTCATATAATTTAAATAATCAGACCAGGATTTTAACCTCCCTGGAGAGTAAATCCCATCAAGCGGTTACAATTAACGTGCCAAAGAGAAGGTGAGACAGACGGCATTGTGGTTTTATTTCAGCCTAATCTGTAGTAGATAAATGTGAAGTAGAAAGCGTTACATCCTATAGGCCCCGTGCTTATCAATTTATATCGATGCAAATTAATTAAAAAGAGAGCAAGGATATCTGATCAATAACAATAATTCGAAGTTTGGGATTCGGTAAAACTAAATCTAAAAATCTAATGTCCAGAAGGTTAACTTTTTTTCCAACCGGGAAAGAGAGAGGTAGGTATGAAAGGTTTTGCTGCTACTGTTCTGTAGTTCCTGTAAAATGCAATATATTAAATTCTGAATTTAAACATGCCAAAACTGGGAGCAGAAAATCCCAAAAAGAAGTTCGCAATTTTGTTCCCTCGACTGATGAAGACCGGGCGCCTGATACATGCCAGCCGATGACTAACGAGCAAAGAAAGCGTCGTCTTTACGTGACAAGTATCGGCCGATTTGACAAAAGAATAAAAATAAAAAAACAACAACAAATCGTTGTTACAATTAAACGAAGATGAACACTAACAGCTACCTGCACTGCTGATGGTTAGGCCGTAGCCTAAATAACCTACAACCTATTTGCTTTTGCTATCGGAGAACAAAGAATAGGCTCGGCTGGTTCCATTGCGTGCGCAACAAAAGCTCTTTAAACCTGGATGTCTGACGTTCTTGCTTCTCCCTGTTGTAATGATTTTGATCAAATACGATACGGACCGAGCGACTACAAAACATGGCTCGATTTTGAAAACCAACGAAATCGAAAAAAAACCCAAAACAACCCACATGCAATGGCAGTCAAGGAAATATACTGAAAATGGCAAATAAAGTCTGAACACAGACTGGATATCGATGGCTTAAAAATGCAGCCAAGGTTTGTTCAGACTGCGCTCGGACCATCTAATGGACATATGCTAGCCCACCAAACTGATAGGATCTCGATGCATTTTAATCAGAATGGCTTTCAAACGTAGACAGTGACAGGACTTCTTCCAGAGGAACTGTGGCACACCGCCAGGTCGTTAACTCCACGTTGTACTGTCGCCCCCGTTTGGTGGAGGGAAACAGCGCCGCTGTCTCTTAAAGGCGAGGGCTGCGGGATTTAAGGTGGAACGGACACGACGCGCGACGCGGCCCGCGCAGAGGCCACAACGCCTGGTCCTCTCGCAACACCTCTCCGCTGCTCAGCCTCTTTCCTGGAGCAGCCTGTCGGGTTATCCAATTATACAAAGACAGGACGCGTAAAAGAGAGAATGCTGGCTTTAAATACAATAACGTTTTACAACGTGAAACGTAAAGGTGGCGTAAGGAGACGCTTTTCGAGGTGACCTCCTCATTTGGGCTACTACGCGATTACGATGCGTAAATTTGGATTTTGTGTGAACGCAGTGCGTTTTAAACGACAGTCCCCACTTCTTAATTCTTCTTTATGCTTAGGCTATATTTTACAGTAAACATGAAATGACGTGGAGTGACATGGAGAGGTAATTTGTACAGAATAACTTGCAGAGAAAGGACGTCTCCTTCCTTTTTCGGACATTTCGGACGTGTAGGTTTTTTGACAGTTTGCATTCCCATAATCTGTATCATTTTCCCCATTTAAAAAAAGGTATTTTGCGACAGCGCAGTGAGTGGATCATGTAGTCCACTCCTAAAGTGGACGTGATTAAATGTTCTTCACGTGCTATTCGGTCTGCAATGGTTGCCACGTGAGGAATATGAACATTAAACCAGGATCCGACGTTTTTGGGTTACAGGTTAAATCCTCGGATCGTGGCTAGAGCAAGACTGCGCGACTAACTCTGCCTCCACAGACACTTTACCGCAGCTCTGATCAAACAGCAGAAGACTTTTATTTCACGTCGTTAACGGACGTCATCGTTTACCGACATTATCGTTTGAAACGCGCCTTGCAGTGTTGTCTTCCTGTGGGCTACAACTCGGCTGTGTGCTTGGTACTAGCCGTAAAACGGGTGATTCTACCAACCTGTTAGATTATTGTACGATGTCATACAGGTTTTTAAAACAATTGTAGATGTTTGAATAGGAATTACAGAAAACTAAAATAGATTTTAAATACCCAATACCTCACAATCTATAACTTGCTACCATCAGCATTGAAAATCACATTTCAATAGTCTACACTTAAATGTGATGGACTGAGGCGCTAAGAATGTATAAAGTGATTTTTCTCTTTATTTTGAGCGGAACTGAATGCATCATATAAGGTACCGTCATAACTCGGTAGTCAGCCTCACCTCGAACACGCACAAATCATTCAGGCTTCCCATCCTTTGAATATTCTTTAGCGTCCCGTTTCATAAAACTTGGTGAAGATGCTCTTTTAACAACTATCTGTAAGTAAACAATACACGCGTTTGCCGCATAAATAGAAGTTTAACTGGGTTTTTTTGCTTTAAAAACAAAACAAAACATTAGACTGATCAAAGCGCAATACAACTATTTCGATTGTGATTCCTCGATTAAATGACGTGTGTGTGGAGCGTCTGAGTGCTTTTGAAATGAACACAAGGGAGCGTTTAAAAGGCGTGAGATTAAGATTTTTTACTGTTACATTTCGCATACAGTTGACCGCTGCATTTAAGAATCTGGTGCAGAAGCTCGGAGTGATGAAGCTGAACCATCGCTGTGGCCGTTCCCAGTCCAGTCACAACCGTACAGGTTTTCAAGCGCATGTTTCTGCAGTTGTAAACGTGAGGATCGCGCCGACTGCACAGCGTCCTTGTTTCGTTCCTCCTTCCCCCCAAAATGAACACATTAAGAAAATCCCTTATGCTGTTTAAGCACTGCGCGAGCATTGTTTAAGAAAAATAAAATAAAAATAAAGAAAAATAGCAGTTTGTAACATGGATTAAAGATAATACTGAGAATAAAATGGTTTAAGAGACAGTGAAAAATAACACCACCATAACAAGCATCACACTACTCCTATCCACAGTCACAATGTACACGCTTGTCCAAAAGGCTTGCACGCTGGCGGATGAACGGATGCTAATCTTTTCGTTGTAATGAACTGAAATTGTTAATA
This sequence comes from Electrophorus electricus, assembly GCF_041902795.1. Classification (NCBI taxonomy): domain Eukaryota; kingdom Metazoa; phylum Chordata; class Actinopteri; order Gymnotiformes; family Gymnotidae; genus Electrophorus; species Electrophorus electricus. The sequence continues at coordinate 43,834,560 of NC_137497.1, forward strand.
TTTTGTATTCATCAGAAGCAGTAGCATATTCTGAAACATCTACACACAAAACAATGAAAAAAAAAAAAGTTTGGATATTTTTAAAACCACCCAAATATTAGAAAATAACGTTTTACATTTGAAAAACAAAGATTAAAAAATACAAAATTAAATAATTTGGAGTAAAAAGGCACAACTCTTGCACAGTGTATACATTGCTTACACAGTATAAAGCAGGTTGAAGACCGTCTGAAATTATAGTTTGTGTTTTTTCTTCTTCTTTTGAATGGGTGTGTTACCACAAAGTTCCTGGACTGATCCAGGCAAAACAGGGAAAACAAGTGTGACACGCGTCTTTATTCCTTTACAGTACTTTTGCGTTGTTTAAATTTCAATTTAAAACAGTAACATTCTTCATTTACCAGAACACACGTCACTCAATCGCGACGTGCTGCTAAAAATAATTCAGTTTCTGTATGGATTAAAATGCAAAGTAAAAATTGTGCATGTTAAAAAAAAGACAAACAAACAAAAACCTTTAAACCAACATACTACAATGAGTCTTGTTTTTTTCTTCTTTTTTGAGAATTAGAATGGTCAAAGAACAAATGTTATTTTCTAGATTGTGTTACTGAGTTCTAACAAAGCTGCTGGCCAGAGTGTTCCCACCCCGGGCAAGTACAACGTTTCCCTGGTAAATACCACTCCACTGAACCAAGAGGATTATTTGAACATTTGGTTCGTAATGTGCAAAATATACAATACATTGTTGATTCTACTGCCAATTCAAAAAACGTAAAAAGGTCACAAGAGATACACAACGTTAAAGAAAACTGGCAAAAATAAATCTCCCCTTATTTCCCTCCATTCCCAAGGAACACTGCAATACCACACGAATGAGAGAGTAATGGTAGGATGCAAGAGGTAAACTATGGGTGGTCTGACGAGAACAAGCATACTGGTGTGGGTTCAAACCCATGGGCTGCATTCAGCAGTGCCATATAGTGCTACTGCTGCAGCGTGTAACAGATCAAAGGAATCTGTTCAAAGTGCAACAGGTTAAGGTGCCGATGGCAAGCGAAAGATCAAATGTCCTCATAACGGATTTCACAGATGACTGTAGGGATTCAACCAATACCGCGGCTTCAGTTTCTTAGCACTGTTTCATTATGTTGGAAAAATCCAAGAGAAAATTTTCTCCAGAAAGTGGGACAAAAACAACAACAACAACAACAACAACAACAACAACAACAACAAAACCCCAAAACAAAAACATACAAAAAACAAAATGCACACCACCACCACCACCACCACACACTTGTCCAGAACACTGTAGAACCATCATGAGAACGGGCAGAACGGGAGACACTGCCCACTGTGAAGCAGGGCGAGGTAAAGGACTGGGGGTGTGGCTATGTGGGCAGTCTGCTCAGGAGGTGCAGAAGATGGAGGATCCAGCACAAACACAGCGAAGGAGAGCGTTACTGAGGACTGCCAATGCCACACACAGCTGAGGCAAAACCAAGGACATGTGCAGGTTGGCACAGGAGGGAGGGTGGATGGCTAGGTGGAGGTTTGTGTGAGGGAGGGTGGATGTCCAGGTGGAGGTTGGTGTGAGGGAGGGTGGATGTTCAGGTGGCGGTTGCATGTCCAGGTGGAGCTTGGTGTGCAGGAGGGTGGATCTCCATGTAGAGGTTTGTGTGAGGCAGGGTGGATGTCCAGGTGGAGGTTTGTGCAGGAGGGTGGATGGCCAGGTTCACATGGAAGACAGCTTCACAGTTCCTGAACCTGAAGCTCTGAGGTGGCCAGTGGCCGAGAGCCTGTGTAGCATCGACCCCTCCCCTGCTCTCGCTCCACACTTCACTTACAATGCAGCCAAAATAATGGGACAATTTAAAAAACTTTTTTTTAAAAAGCTATGAGAAACAATTATCGGGGGGGGGGGGGGGGGGGGGGGATTAAAAAAAAGACAAAACCACTCCATTTCTCCCTCTCAGATGCTTCTTGTCACCATTATGGTCCCACAAAAGCAGAACAAACAAACAAAAATGTAAACGAATGGAGCTTGTAGCTGCTGTTAGGGTGCTCCCCCCTGCCACAAAGCGGGATGGGCAGAGCATTATGGCACTCCGCCCACGCCCATCTTAGACCTCATGGCTTCCACTTAGCTCCACCCCTCCGGCTAGGGAAGAATGGTGGTGATGAAATCGTAGAACCTCTTGGAGTACTGTTCTGGGTTCACGGTGGATATCTCTGCCCCAGCCTAGATGCACCGAACAGGGGACAAACAAAAAGGCAGAAGAGGTTGTGAATCTATTCCCAGTGTGATGACTGCCTACCCATGGAGAGCTCTTAAGACAAGTAAACATTTAGCATTTAGCTGATGCTTATATCCAAAGCGATTTACAGTTGTGTAAGGGAGCACAACATGAGTAACTGAGAGTTAAGGGTCTCGCTCAGGGACCCAACAATGGCAACTTGGCAGTGGTGGGACTGCCCCTAGAGACAAGGAGACGCACTTACTCCATGCTTGACCGTCTTGGCAGCGTGGGCTGCCTTCTTCTTGGCATCGTAATGTTGCAGGATATCGATGATGGCCATGAAGTAGACCTCCTTCCTAGGGGAGTCTTGAAGGGGTCAAAATTACACCACAACTATTCAGAGCCTTATCAAAGAAAACTAATCTCAACTAAACATGCCAAGAGGAAACTTAATCAATGGTCCAATAAACCTGCACTGTGAATTTCCATTAATTTCACTGGTCACATCGGGGACGTGTTATTGTCCCAGTATGATGTGCCGAATATCAGTAGCTATAAAGCCGTTCAGTTCTAAATATCACATATAAATCCTAAAATACTACATGCAAAATCAGGAATGCAATAAGCAGGTCAAAGTTCAAAGAGGAGGGGGAGGAGGTGGGCTTTTTCAGCTGAAACAGTAAGTCAAATGAAAAGTTTGTTCCTTTAGCTGTCAAGCACCTCCTGCTGCAACATCTAAAGATGTTGCTTTATTTAACTTAAGGAATTATTTTAGTTGTTGTAAAATTAAAGAAAAGTAAGACAAAATGATGCCATTTTCATGAGTTAGCTGGGGTGTAAGCAAACCTAACGGCACACGGGTGGGAGATTTTGCCTCATCTTTGCAGTAAATGTACACGTCTTAAAAGTACAGACTAAGGCATCAGCATAATTCTATTGGGTCTTTAGTGCAATTCATCCCCGTGGTGCTGAAACAAGTCTGGTAATTACCCCAAACAGGTCCCACGCTTCTCTGCTAAGATTTTATTGAAAGGGCACAAAGGAGATGTTTGTGTTATTACGTTTCACTCTGGAAGGCATGGAGGTCTGCCTGCAGAACTAGGTTATAACATAAAACTGTCCTTTCTGAAGGACTTGGCAGATTACCAGCAGTAATAAATGTTAACATAAAATAGTAATGCTCCGGTAAGTCAGTATATTATTTCGGTTACTGTGTGAGCTACCCGTCACCCCCACAAACTCACTGTCATGACTCTTGATGGCATAGACGTCGATGGTAGGGTCAAAGTCTCCTGGAGAAAGTGGCTTGGTGCTGTCCAGGGTGTTGCTGGGGCTATCGGGAGGCGTGCCCACTACACCTCCGTCACTCTCCCCCTCATCATCGCCCTCGTTCTCCTCACTCTCCACCTCCTCCTGCTCCGCGCGCTCCACATCGTGGATCCCCACCAACAGGCTGTAGTCCATCAACTTCAGCAGGGCTAGGAACTACAGGGAGAGAGAGAGAGAGAGAGCATAGCACAAAGAGAGAGAGAGATGGAAAGAGTGAGAGAGAGAGATGGTTTGATAAAAAATACCCAACACACTACAGGAGGAAAATGGACTGACAATTATATCAGCAGTAAGTGAAGAGAAAAATGACACCCTGTATTTACCTCCACATCCTTCCTCAGTTTGTCCAGGAAAATCTTTTTGTTTTCCTCGTCAATGTAGATTTTCTGCCCATCATTGATGAAGTCATTGTCCTTGTATGTGGGCAGATCCTTGGCCTAAGTGCAAAAATAGTGGAGAAGCTCTCTCTCACATCCCAACACTTCCTCAGTAATCCTCAATATCCCTACCACTGAATTTCTCACCAATACACACTTCACTTTTTTAGGCAGCTCCATATAGCAACACAAGATGGCACTCTTGAGTCATTAGAGAGAGGCAGGCTCAGCTGAAGGAGGACTTCTTCCTTATTCAAGGGACAAGCAACACCCCAAGAAACACCTGAAGCAAACCTCAAATCAATTTCAGCAGGATGCAGAACCTGCCATTTTAAACATGGAATTACTACTTACACCAAAAACCTCTCCCTGTGTATAAACCTGGACCCACCTTTAGGAGATGGCTTAAAACCAGTTTTTGTGTTAGCTAGATCGAGTCGCCACACCAACACCACCATGAGCATAGGCAGCTTCCACTACCCCGATGCTACAGGACGCAACCTGTGCATCCCGCAACACGACCTGTAAGGCCTGTAGGAGGAGAGAGGGACGCAGTGGCAGACTCCAGTGGCAGCAGAAAGGCAGGGAGTTAGAGCACGCTGTCTGACACCAGTGGCAACAGCCTGATTTACACCAAACACAAGAGCACTGAGGGACAGCAGGGCTGATATCAGTATTACTATCTCCCTGATCAGCATCTGATGAACACCAAGCACGCAAGCACTGTCAAACAGGAAGGCTGTCATCTTCATCATCATCTCACTAATGGCCCGAGATGACATCAGAAGCCTGCACTGTTACAAGCCTTTATGAGGGTTTATTATGCTGGTTAGAACAGGTTATAAAACTAATTATCTTAAGTGTTTACCATTAACAGCTAAAATTATGGGTTTTGTAACTTGACAAAAATATTACAGGCAATCAGACATTAAAACCCTGCTGCTCATCAAAATGTCTAAAGGACAAAATCATAAGAGTTGCGTCCCTGGTAGACAGTGACAGAGTCTAAGGCAAACCACCCTGCTACGGATCTGAGACAGCCCATACGGCACAACTGCACAGGCCAGGACCTCATCTCTGAGCCTGACAGTAAAGCACGACCAGTCACACGACGCATACAGGATACCGCATCTGCTAAACGGCATTAATGAAAACAAACACTTGCACGTTGTGATTGCTGTATGCCTTTTCACTGCTGAACCCCTGACGTGATGCACTTAAAGACTGGCCTGCATAAAAATGTTTATGTTTGTTATGCATGTAAATGGTGTAATGCATCTCAACGCCTACAAAATTCCATGATTTACATATCGCAGCCTCCTACAATATCAGTACTGGAAATGCTCATATTGTAATTATTAAATGAAGTACAGTGCACATTTGTACATCAGGGGTGCAGAGGGGTGGAGGATGATGGAACCACCTACTCCATAACCACCCCCCACCCCCACCCCCCACAAACCACAACTGACGCCTGGAAGCAACGCGACTCAAAAGCACTTTACTACCTCAGGATATGTACAGCTAACCATCAGGAAATATGAATTCACCATCAATAAATTAAGAGAACAAGAGAGCATCAATTGTGTGTGTGTGGACACCAAAGCACAATAGGGACCGTATCCAGGACAATGGGTCTCATCCATCCAGTACAGCCAACCAGAACCCACAGGACGCAGGACCAGAGCTCCATGATACACGGTGCAAATGTAAACATTTATTATGTTTATATCAGACTTTTGAGGTTTGTTTCCAGAAAACATTTACTCACTCCCTCACCTTCCTCCCCCCCAACCTCACACACAAACAGCACTTCAACATAGAACATGCTGTCTAGAAGTCTAAGCCATGATCACAGACTCTAAGGTGAGCTGTGATTAACCAGAATCTCTAGGCTTCTCCAGATGTTCTCACTGTCTTTCTCCAGATGTTCTCACTGGAGTCCCCTCCAGCTCCAGCTCCAGCTCCACTACACAGCAGCCACTGACATACGTCTGTCTTCACAGCAAAGTTGCCGAATGCGCTCTCATGCCAAAATGACAGGACCCATGGGGAGATCCAGCCACGACACACATCATGCTATAGCAGCCCCAGACCTCGGTTACGTATCATTCACAGAACCAAAACCGCAGACTTGGTACTTTCACGTGTAGTTAGTTTAAAACGCATCCATGGTCTGCCTCCATACGCGCCATGCAATGCCAAACCTTGCATCAGAGTTGTGGCGATCTCCTCTAACGCGGTGGAGAACAATATTCAGTCCCAGATGCAGCCATGTTTCCTATCCTAGCAAGGAGGACTTTTCAGTGTTCACTTGACCTTTAGGAAAGAAAAGGTTTCCTCTTTTGTGCTGCTTAGCTGATATCTGCTCGGGGAAGCCATCCGCAATGAGGAAAGCTGCCCAACGTGTGTGTGTGTGTGTGTGAGCGTGCATGCGTCTTTAAACACAGAGCCCTCAAGGGAAACGCTGACATCCGGTGGGTGATTTCACTGCCTGCTGTATACCTTATTCACGCCAGCTTCAGACGATGAGATGATGCAGACTGATCTTGCCTGCAGCAGCAGGGCCTCACACACCTTACCTGAGGGGCCCGGCACCTTAAACGTATCAGGAACAGCGCAGAGGGGTGCAGCAGACACACACACACACCATCTGTTCCCCTGTTGTCTAACCATCAGGCAGCCTACAGGACAATATAAAATGGGACGACACCCACAGCTACCCCTGACCTCAGAACGATCTGTGCACCAGTGTGAGGCTACGGGGCATGACGCAGGACCCTCAGTCAACATGTGGATGAAAAAGACCAGTGGGCCACTCACACGAGGTGTGTGAAGCCAGTTCAGTACAAACTAAACCCATCAAAGCACAGAGAATCAGTCAGTACGGCCAGCCAAAACCTGACCTGCTAGCGAACTGCCACAAATTCCCCTTGCCTTTAACAAGTTCTTTACTTCTTACTTCACCATAATAAACAACCTGGCATGAAGACATACATGACTACGGCTTACTCTGCACCCCCCCCCCCCTTCCATTAGAGGCACACGCCCAGAACATGTTAGAGTCACTGCATGAGGGACCAGCAGAAGGCCACGCCCACGCCCAGGTGACACTATTACATGCATGGCCGACTTCAACAGAAAGAATCGACGTGTATATCAAATAAAAAGACTCTTTAAAACAATGTTTAGTGAAGGTGGGCTACATTACCTTCTCCTTGTCACTTGCCTCCCTGGCAACAGTCGATCCCTGAGGAGAAAGAGGAGAAGCGTCACCCTCACTCACGTCAGCTGGCATGGCAACCCTGCACAAGTACAGGAGGAAGCCCCCTTCAAACTCCTCCTTTAACGCACCTTCAGGTCGTACTTCTTGTAGACGGACAGGCGGTGGCTGAAGACGTTGCGTGTGACGATCATATAGGTTTCGTCTCCGTCCACTGTGATGCGGTACATGCCGAGGAACTGAGGGAGCAGGGTGTTTCCATGGCACTCCACGATAAACTGTATGAGGCGCGCACACACAGCCACGCACACGTCAGGAACAGTGCTACCCAACACTTCAGGAACATATCACTGACTGGTTCAGGCACATACTGGTGAAATTGGTCTGCTGGTGAATTGTTGAGAAGGTTTGGAGAAGAGAAATGACAGAAAATACTAAAGTACAAGGCTGCATATCTTAACGGACTCACTGTTAGAGCACCATAGAGCGAGTCTATGGAATGAGACCAAGAACGTGTTATTCGGTGGCATCGCAACAGAATATCGTGGTTATAATTAGACCAGTGGCTCAGTTGTGATCTATTTTTAAGACCTCCCTCGGGATTGCACAAGGCAGGATTTCCCTGACTGCTAAATGCGAGACTCACCGCTCCCTCACTGAAGCAGACCACTATGAACCTTGGCCACTTACACGCTCAACAACACGAACTCATCAGAACCTGGTCCAATTACAATTATTACTGCAGGTCACCTGTGGATACTAGTGACCTGATTTTAACACAGGTGACGGTGGGGGATTACTAAGCAACCATCATCCAGCTAGGTGTTACGTTTACAAATCTTAGTCTAAACTGCATGTACACCTTGTCTGCAGCATGAGTGATCCCTGAATGTGTTTTTGTGCATGAACGCGTTTGTAAAGCCCTGGACAAACGGGCAGACCCCTGGGAATGTCTCCAACAGCATGCAAGATGCTCTCTCCCTTCACTCCAGCAAAACAACGGCAGAATGTCCTGAGGGAACCACCGTGTTGCCTGGAGAAGTGGCAACGTGTGTGGTTGGAAAAGTGTGGTGGGTGACAATACTGCCTCTCCAATGGGGTATTAGGGTTCAAACCCCATCTGGGCCAGTGCTCTATGCTGGTACCAGTAAGAGTCCTTTGGCAAGACTTCCAACATTATGTTTACCTACTTCTGTAACATGCTAGAAATCATAAGTTTCTCTGCATAAGAGCGTTTGTTAAATGTAATTCATGCCATGGTCAAAATGAAGTAAAAGGTTATCTATTTAGTGTGAATTGAATACCCACTTGACTTGAACTGGCAACCTTCTGATAACTAGTCCAGTACCTTAAACACTGAGCTAAGTGCAATCTGAATCTGAATGTCCTTTTATCTTTGTTTTATAGATAAATGAGTTGAGTCATGTTCAGATTCCCATCATGCTGATGCCTGACGACTTCAAGGCTTATTCTAAGATCAAGGTGGACAATCGCCTGTTTAACAAGTAAGTTCGGAACTGCTTCCATTTTGTTAGGTGATATTCTCTTATGTGTTGGGTTAGGGTTAAACTGCAAATTCACTGGGCTCAACTGAAAGGTGCTCTGAATAATGGCGACAGTCGAATGCATTAATGTAAATCACAGGAGTGACACTGGGTCCCTGAGCAACCCGTTGCACCAGCTGCTGCTAATAATCAAACATTACAGCTTCTCAGGAATGACTTTGTAGACAGAAGAAAAAAGTCGAGGCTTCAATCCCCCCCCCGCCCCCAAACAAACAAATAAACCAAAACCACATCATTAAAGGTATGGTGCGTGCGTGTGTGTGTGTGTGTGTGTGTGTGTGTGTGTGTGTGTGTGTGTGTGTGTGTGTGTGTGAGTGTGAGAGCGAGATACCTGATGGTATTTCTTCAGAATGTTATGCATCTCGGCCACGTCCTCACTGCTGATGGTCTTGATGACGTACCTCTTGTCGTAGGAGGTGTGAAAACGGGCTCCACTGCGGCCCTGCGCTTCACTTACAAAGGGTGCACTGCGAGTCAGTGAGTTCTGCGTGCACACACACACACACACACACACACACACACACACACACAGACACACAAAGTAAGACAAGCCAGCCACCCTAACACCCACATAGAGCACAGGTTCAGAGTTCTGCAAGTCCAGCCACAGAGATCAGACCCCTCGTCCATTTGAGCGTTTACTCCTAATCCAACACACCTCCATCGGCTCAACACATCATCCTCAGGCCCCAAGGTGAGTGCAGCGAGCTGGGGCAGACAGGGCACTACAAACACCCAGGGCACGGAGGATGTCCAGCATCGCTGGGCAACAAAGAAAGGAAACACCACCGGTGGCACGATGGGGGCACCAAGGCTAAACTCTAACTGGAGTCGGCTATTAGTATGGCTATTCGCTGTCAGCTGCCACAGGGGATCAGATGTAGGCCAGAGAATGGCATCTGGGCACCAGAGCTCTGTGCCATCACACTAATCTGAACTGACCGACAATCTTAATTCCAGGTCCCATAGTGCATCGTTGTGAAGGACAGCCATTGACATGCCACCCTCCTGTAACAGATGCCACTTCTGTAAAACACAGTAATATACTGCTGGGTTCTGAAGGCTCAGGAGTTTACTGGTTCTTTTAAAGAAATCTCTGGACTAAGGGGGTTTGAGTTACGTCCCTAATCCCAGTCCCACAGGTGGCGCTTAACTACGTACACTTTATGTGCTTTCACTCCTACAGTGTAATAACCCCTTAATGGCAGAAGCACCAGCTGTTTCTAGTTCAAAGTAAGGAGCTTGAAACACAAACTGCACCAGCGTAGACCACTGGCCCCAGAGCGGGACACTTTACCAAACGCTTTACGCAGAAACATCACAGCCATCGCACAGATAGTGACCTGCCGCACGTTCACACACAGGAATATGGGAATGAAGGTATTCTGAGTAAGGAAGACACTGGAGCAGACCGGCATAGTGCAGGTGTGTGTGTGTGTATGTATGTGTGTGTGTGAGATGCTTGTTGGTGTGGGGAGGAAGGATAAATGCAGGTCTGTAGGCACTGCAGAACAGCTGGGAGGAGGTCAGGGCTAACGGCTCCTGTCAGACAGGCTGACTGAGTGGTAGACGCAGCTGCAGAGTGAGGGCAAGTTCGGACAACACTGCCATAACCACACACTGTGTAGACTTACTCATCTCACACACACACACACACACACACACACACACACACACACACTCCCTCCCTCTCTCTCAGTGCCGATCGCTGTGTCCTTGGACTTCTCCAGCTCTAATAACACAGACACAAAGGCCGCAGCCCAAAGCAGACATGAAGCCACAGGAAATGACCCGATCGGTCACGGTGCAGGTTAGTGGCATCGGGAGATGCTCATCAGGACAGAACGACGCGAGAACACAAATGAGTCCAGAAGGACCACTCACAGGACACGCTGAAATAACACGCATTAAAAAATAAGTCTACGTGCACTGTTTGGTTTGTCAGAATAACAGTGTATAGCTACTGCTCTCATACCTTAAAATAAATGAATAACTGGGATTTTATTATTAATACTCATATTAGTAGTCGATGAGGCTAAATTTGACCAATAACTTCTTTACTGTTCTCAAAAGGCAAAATCACTCAAGATCAAAAAGCATAACCCAAATGTCACAGGGCATAACACAGGCCCTGTGGTAGATGCCATCTTGGGAAACTGTGTTGAGAGTACAGATCACATCCTCACTCATACCTCCCACATATCTTTAACACTTCTTAAAGGGCTCACTGAAGTACAGACATCATGTGACCATTTTAGGAAGTGAGTATGAATTGCTTACAACACTCTTTAGTCTCTTACGAAGAGAAGATCAGGTGCATGTTTTGCATGAGGAGAAGAGCTCGGGAGACTGCAGCTGTACGCATGATCAGAGACGAGACAGACAGTTTGCAGACCCCAGTGACCACCATACCTAAGGAGCAACCTTCACCACTGTTCTCCGACAAGAAGGGTGTGTTCTTCCTTGTGGGAGGAGATTCAGGACATACACACGGCAAACACACACACACACACACACACACACACACACACACACACACACACACACACACACACACACACGGCAAAGGATATGTGGGCAAATTAAGGGCTCTAATTTACTGGGGGGAACCTGAAATTATTCCGTCATTCCGCGGAATAATGGTCTGTTCTCGGACTGAGGACATAATGCCTAACCACACCTGACAGGGAGCTGACGTTCCTTTGCACTGGTTCGTAGGAGATACTGCTGTGTCATATAGCCGAAACCCTGCGTACTTGTGTGGTTTGTGGGAGACACTCCTGTGCTGTAACGCCAAAACCCTGCGTACTCGTGGGGTTTGTAGGAGATACTGCTGTGTCACATAGCCGAAACCCTGCGTACTCGTGTGGTTTGTGGGAGACACTCCTGTGCTGTAACGCCGAAACCCTGCGTACTCGTGGGGTTTGTAGGAGATACTGCTGTGTCACATAGCCGAAACCCTGCGTACTCGTGTGGTTTGTGGGAGACACTCCTGTGCTGTAACGCCGAAACCCTGCGTACTCGTGGGGTTTGTAGGAGATACTGCTGTGTCACATAGCCGAAACCCTGCGTACTTGTGTGGTTTGTGGGAGACACTCCTGTGCTGTAACGCTGAAACGCTACACCAAATATCGTTTTCTTTTCTTCTAACGTGAACGTACCTGGAAGTCCTGATCATCGATGTTGAACCTCTCTCTCAAATTACGGAACACGAGAGGGCAGTACTCCTTGACTTTGAAATGGCTTGGCATATTCTCTCTAAAAAAGGCAAACAAAAACACATAAGGCCTACATTCAAAAAATGACAAATAAAAAAAGCGAATATCACCTAACAAAATGGAAGCAGTTCCGAACTTACTTGTTAAACAGGTGATTGTCCACCTTGATCTTAGAATAAGCCTTGAAGTCGTCAGGCATCAGCATGATGGGAATCTGAACATGACTCAACTCATTTATCTATAAAACAAAGACAAAAGGACATTCAGATTCAGATTGCACTTAGCTCAGTGGTTAAGGTACTGGACTAGTTATCAAAAGGTTGCCAGTTCAAGTCCCCACCACTGCCCCTGAGCAAGACCCTCAACCTTCAATTATTCAAGTTGTACTCAATCATAATTTTAAGTTACTTTGGATAAAAGCATCAGCTAAATGCTGTAAGTGTAAGTCACCATAACTGTGGACGTTACATCACAACATGCTTTCCTGAGCACACAGATCACCTGTAGCTCATATCGTAGATCAAGAACAAGGTGACAGCTGGTAACGCCACCTGATATAGTAGTTTAAAAGGTTTTTTTGTGTATTTTCACATTTCTTTATAGCATACGGTTGTGTTATGATGTTTCGTTGACACTTTGATCGTTTACGTTTACCCGAGGAAGTGTAACTGTGAAGGCAGAAAATGGCCATGTAGGCTAGCAAGATGTGGGGGATAAAAGTGTCTGACTGTTTCCTTTTGCCACTCTGCTTCACTCTTCCCTCATCACTTGGTGTGTTTTTGGTTTGGATCACACTTACTTTATTGACTATTAATTCTTTGGCACAATAAACCACTTAAACTGCTAAAGCTACACATGTACACATAACCATGGCAACCAACCCAGCCTAATGGGTGCCATTCCCACTGAATGGACACACACAAACACACACACACACACACACACACACCTCCCCCCCCCCACCTGTTGGACCGGACGGTTCTGAGTGTGGATAGTAATCATTCCACTGGCATTTTTCCAAATAAACCTGGTTTGGCACAGAATGCTTCTCAGAACGGTCTGCTAACCATGCTCCGAGCCAGAGAACCGCTCAGGCGGAATGACTTAACAAGACAACATTCGCTATTTGAATAAATGTCCTGTGCTGTTTCACACACTTAAACACTAAAAACAGTCCAAACAAATCCAAATTATCCATCTTGTCAGACACATGCAGTGACCATAGCTGTTCAGCAACAACTGTTGCATAATTACCACTAGAAACTGTCACTGCCACAGATAACTCCACGCCTGATTTCTAGCACTTGTGGAAAAAGAAACCGTTACTGGTCTCAGGCGTTTAGAATGGCACAAAACAGCAAGGAATGACCTGATGCAGCCTTACTAACTGTTTGGCCCTGCTTTGGAAGAGAGGCTATACTGTCATACCGATAAAGGGATGCAAGTCGCTGTGGAAAAGGGTGTCCGTCAAATGCTGTACATGCACACGTACATGTTATCCGATTTAGACCAACTAACCTACAGAGTCTGAAACAACAACCTGTGATATTTCTAGTTATAATCTGACTGAGACACAAGAAGACGACTGGATTATCCTTTATTCAATTCATACATTTTTTTCCAATTGCTTAAGGGTCCCCATTCTTCACCATAATGCGTTTTAAAAAGTGTCACTACCGTTTTGCTGGTGCGATGTGTCGAAACTTTTGAACTTGCTAGAAAAACCTCAGGAAAATTATATCATATCCTGCATCATGGCGATGTATTCTAATATCACAATAATGACATTTCTACCATGTTGCTCATCCCTGGTTCGAGAGTCAGCTGTGGAGAGAATGGCTGAGCACAGTCATCCAACAGAATTGCTAACGACTACACACCCTCCATTTGATGAACTACAGCCAAATATTTCCACTATCTGTCAACTCTGGTCTCACCAGAATTTAATCTGCATATTCAACACACCCCATTACACCCCCCCCACACACACACTCTAGATGCCCTGAAGTGACAGCCACAATGATACAGTGTGAGTGATGACTCTTGGTGGTCAGACAGTGATGTCCCCAATAAAACAATGAACTGTTTCACTTCAAGCAAGAACAGAAAGAACAGATGTGATGTGCCGTGTTCAACCATGATCCTTTCTCACGTAGCGCCAAAATCTCCCAGGGAAACACTACCTCTGAGCAATAAACTCTTAATGAAGGATGTTATTACAGCACTGCTGTGATAAAACTGAGACAAGCTTTCTTATCGTACTTCTGGAGGGATTAAGAAACACAAACAAACAAAAAAAATAATGCTGATCTGACTTTGCTGAATAGTTGGTCTAAATGTGCACAGTGCAAAAGAGAAGACCTTCGCTGAGAAAAAGGTGAGGAATCCATTGACATTTTAGACGTGACGTTACTGCATTTAGCCACTCTGGCTCAAGCCAAGAGCTCCCAGCAGCAGCTGTAAAGGAGCCCAGTTATAAACAGTGTGTTGAAGCCTGTGATGACAGACAGGGTAGTCAGCCTATGGGACTGAAGTGTTGGGGCACGGTCAGCACTAAAGCGCCGGCCACGCTCCAGTCCTTCATGCCTTAGATCCAACAGGTTTTATGAAGAGTCACTTTTAAAACAACCCCCTACAACACCACGTCTGCGTTAGGCGCTATGGAGATCCTGATAGACAGGCACGATGCTAAGCAGCTCTTCAGGACGTGCGGGACCCAGGAACACAATGCTTTGTAGGACACCAACAATAACACCAACAGATTTCTATTTTCTGAAAATCCAATTATACCTCAGTTTAGCTCCTCACCACCTACGGACTTTCCTGACACGCTGAGAAACCTTTAATTAAACTCCTAGATGCAATAGCCCCATTGTTTCCTTCATACGCGTCCTTTTCTTTCTCGGACTCTGGTGCCTACCCCTCAGGGCTGTCTTACCGATCGTGAATTCATCACTCTCACAGTTTTGGCCTCTGCAATTAATCAGTCATAAAAAGGTTGCAGTTAACATTTCCTGTTTTGTTATGTCAGCTGCATTAAATTTAGGTTCTTAGCCATAAACAGCAACAGATAACCCACAGAAATTTCACTGCTTCAGATGGTAAAAGTTTGTCCGAGTGGTCTACGCACTGCCTCCATCGCACAGATATTGACAGGGTACAATAAGATACTGGGTTGTGACTATGAACTAAAGTACAGTCGCAAAAACCACTAGTAACAATACAATAATCCATTATTAGCATGTTACTAACATGATCCATTATTAACATGTTATTAACTTGATCCATTATTAGCATGTTATTAACATAATCCATTATTAACATGTAGCCTACAACTACCTCTTGCAGTAACCAAAAGCAAAACATCGCCCAACAGTTCCATCTAGCCCACGTGTACTTTCAGGAAGTGACAGTGTGTGGTTTATAGTCTGTCATACAAAGCACAGCACAGCGATTCTGATGCATTGATCCTGAAACTACGGAAATGGAATGGCCCTAAATTAGCCTCGTCATAAATGTATTAGGCTCCATGACCCAAAAGATTATGACCATACAACCATACAACTAAATTTATCATCAAAATAATTCTTATCAAAATAATCTTTTTAAATATATTTTATATAGATTAATACATTGCCATTGCAAACAATTGAAATGATCAAATAATGCATTACCAGTGACAAGGATTTAAATCAACTGAATGTGAGACAGGTTAGTCGATTAATGAAATAAGAATTTGCTACAGGCTTTATTAATTACTACAGTGACACGACAAAACCTTCTGCTTACTTTGAGGAAGGTATTAAAGAACTTGACTATCTGAGCTGAGCTACTATGAAAACCATGCAGCCATTTCCTTACGCCTCCATTAGCGGGTCGTCTGACAGAGCACCGTCCCACTTCGGTGGGCGTGGTCAGCAGGTCGAGGGTCTAAGCAACCACACCACCACATTTACGTGTCACAGCCGTATCCACAGACCAAAGAGTCTCCAGAAACAATGAACACTCAATTCCACTAAAAGAGACCGAGGATGTCATTAATCTCGTATAAATACAATCAGGCCTAATTAGCATCATTGAGAATTATGCATCAACAGCCATTTCAGTCAACGTGCAGAGTGAGAGCTGGCTGTCTTTTTTTCTGCACGTCTACGGTTGTCTGTGGTTATCAAACAGACCCCAGCAGAGAGATACGCAACATCATAAAAACAGTCTCACAGTGCAGTCGATGGCCTCCAGTCTATCAGTAAATCTCAACGCATTAGTTTCCCTAACGACAATACGTACCAACGATACCCTAGGCAAGCCTAACCCTTAAACGTTCCCAGGACCCGTCAGAGAGCACAGACTTACACTCCGCGCCATAGGTGCACCAATACGGGTTTTTCGACGGCTGATGCGATATTTAGTGAGTAGGGAAGCCGATGGTTAATGGCGATATCCTCTAGTTGTTGGGGGATTTTTTTTTTGGCAACTACAACTTAACAATAAATGACTCACAAAATTATTACATTTAAATGAACATTTAACAGTGTTATTGTCTGCACTTTCTGTTCTGTATTTTCTGTCTGCATTGCACTTATTTTAACTTAAAATAATGTGTTAAATGAATTACCTTTGGACATTTATTTAGTAGTTAACACCACCTCCAAAAAAACACCCTCTGCAGATGCCAATTATCTCAAAATGTCATTTCATTGGGTGATTAATTGGCCACCCAAATAATCGCTTGACCACTACTATTCACTCTGGTAACTGGATACTTTCCCATTAGTTTTACTGTAGTTACTAAATAACTCATAGCACTTACAGGCTCCTCTAGGCTAGTTTTCCCCACTTTAATCCCAATGCTGGGCCCTTCCAATCCAATAGCTGTGTCTCTCCTGCTGACACCTAGGCTGAGGCCAGGGAGGTACTAGCTGTGTCTCTCCTGCTGACACCTAGGCTGAGGCCAGGGAGGTACTAGCTGTGTCTCTCCTGCTGACACCTAGGCTGAGGCCAGGGAGGTACTAGCTGTGTCTCTCCTGCTGACACCTAGGCTGAGGCCAGGGAGATACTAGCTGTGTCTCTCCTGCTGACACCTAGGCTGAGGCCAGGGAGGTACTAGCTGTGTCTCTCCTGCTGACACCTAGGCTGAGGCCAGGGAGATGCTAGCTGTGTCTCTCCTGCTGACACCTAGGCTGAGGCCAGGGAGGTACTAGCTGTGTCTCTCCTGCTGACACCTAGGCTGAGGCCAGGGAGGTACTAGCTGTGGCACAGGACTACTGGAGCCTTCTGAGCACCTTCTTACATCTATGGAGGAAAGCACCACATTCTGCACACATTATGTATTCGCCATTGGCCAGCATCACTCTATGTGTACAGGGAGCAAGGGCCATGCCGTCCTTCTCATCCAGATGTGCTCTCAGGAGCTCCTGGGTGTGTTCTGTACCCGGGCTCTCAGGAGCCTACTCTGTGTCAGTAACAGATGGGTGACTGATCCCTCCAACGACAGCTTCCCATCAGTGTTTCTCCTCCCAGACAATGGTCTAAAACATTTGTTATCGGTTCTGAAAGTGACATTGATACTGAAATATTGGCCAGTAATTACAACTGATAATTTACTCAACAGATTAAGCCTCCTGTTTAATTTAGGCCTTGTTTGTATATGACTACAGTTATAAGAAAAATGCTAAGAATCATAGAAATTGTTTTCTTTTGTCAAGTGTAACAAAGGTTAGAAAATAACATGTAATTAAAATATTTTTGTTCCCCTTTGTGTTAAATGCAACATACATTTACACCACTGGCAATGTGACATGGCTTCATCATGTCTTACACTTACTGCTCTTTACATATAGATTATACATTGAACTCGATTTAAAATGTATAAAAGGCAAAAGTTATCAGCTTTCAGTATTGGTATTGGCAACAACCAGGTGCTAAATATGAGGTGAGGGGAAGTCAAGGTGATATTTTTCATACTCCATGAATCGGACATCTGAAACTCAGAGTGCGCAGTCTGAACCCAGACACCTCGGAGGAGAGGTGACCTACTGCATGCTTGAATCCACATGCTTACACTATCAGAATTTACATTACACTCCACTTAAATTAACATTAAACTGAATGTAAAAATCATTCATTTACATTCAACTGACGCTTTTATCAAAAGCAACTTACAATTATGACTGAGTACAACTTGAGCATTTGAGGGTTAAGGGCCTTGCCTGGGGCCCAATAGCAGAAACTTGGCAGTGGTGGGGCTTGAACCAGCAACTTTCCGATTACAAGTCCAGTACCTTAACCACTGAGCTACCACAGCCCAGTCACAGTATCACATTTGAAAGGGGAGTGGTTACTGCAGAAGTCACTGAAGATTCAGAATCTGTTGGCTGTTCTTAACAGATCATGTAGTTTAATTCTTTATAAGAAATGATTCAAAACAGTAGCTAAATATAACCGATTATGTCAGCATCACTGTCAATACATATTTTTATTTATGTAGCATGTTTAAACACCTGATCACATGGTTTTAAGATGAATATTAACCAAAAACGCATAACCTGTTTAAACAACTCTTTTATAATAAAGATGATATCAAAAATGTTTGATGTTTTCAAAAACATCTATATCCCCAGATGGAAGCACATGGCAGAACAGGAATCTAATTTCAATCGTGGAATCTCTGGCTTACTGGACTGTAGTTATGGTCCCTTTCAATCGACATCTCATGCAAAGTCAGCACTTATCTCGGTGCACACATCTTACTAGCCAAGTTTCATACAACCACTTCCTGTGTGTCTCCATGGCAGCAGGGTCAAATTTTCCGCTGCTGAGCAGACGCGCTCGTCCTCATGAGAACAGGAAGCAGCAGACTGGAGCGCAAGCCGTGCACTAGGCTCCCAGCTCCCCCACGCTCAGACTAAAACAAAAATGTTTTACGGCCCGCGGTCAAACATGGTCAGTTTTATGGCCAACTCCAAGTGGCGGATATTTACGTTATCGCATATGTTAGCATTTAACCCCAGGTAAATTTTACAACAATGGCACAGGAACTTAAGTACATAAGTACAAATGAACTGCCTCAAGTTTTCATCATGTTTGATCTATTCATTCAGTACACAATAAGTTACAGTCTTTACATTTCCAAGCATATAAAAGCAAGCCCTGCAAACACAAATGGTTAAAGAGACCCTGATAAAGTGTTTGTCTAACCTAAAGCACTTAAAGCACTAAACCATTTCTGGAAACTGGCCAAAGCGTAAAACTAAAAGCCAAATATGAGGCTATTCATAACCAACCAACATGTACTTAAAAAAAAAACCAAACAAAAACAAAAAAACCTTGGAAATTGTAAACCATTTCCACTTTAAGGCAGAAACTGTGAACCACACCTTTCTTGCTGTAAGTACTTAGGGAAGACATTGGTTGTGATGTTAGGTTCTCTTTCTCTCACCTGCATCGTGCACACACTGGAACCACAAAATCAAAATTCAGTATCAGTTTGCTTGGGCAAGGTGAAATTACCCTGAAGAAGCAACATATAAGATTAAATATAGGGGTTTTGCCACAGCAGTCTCCTGTTGGGGTCAATAATATTCTGATCTGCATAAAGCACGCACCAAGTCAGTAACTGCTTAATTAAATTTTGGATTATGAATTACTCATAAAAACCATAACCAATATGTAACCTCATTACCTAAAAATGCGTCAACAACCACAGGACATACAAGGACGCAGGGCGTTACAGTAGAGAACTCTACAAGATTGGGATGAGTTCTTAGAAGATCCAGAAAGGGCACATTTCATTCATGCTTTTCAGACAGGCCTGCAACTGCCCGACCAGCTCCGGGCAGCGGTGCTCACCGAAGGCCCCTCCCAGCGGTGCTCACCGTAACCCCTCCTAGTGGTGAAGATGAAGCTAAACAGGTGCTTGCTATGGCCTTCGATGGGAATTCGGTTTGCCGCCGAGTATACCTACAGGCCCATCAAAGGTCACTCAACGCAGTGACACTTTTTAAGTAACACAGCAGGTGCCTTGGTATGGGTACTGTTTACATCAGCAAACAGTTAACATTTCATGTTCATTTAGAGTTGAGAACCAGTAAACTTGATTTAGGCCATCAGAGAAAGAAGACTGCCACTCTAACGCATATACTTAGAAACTGGATTTTTCCAAAAACTCAATATTTAACATGTTGGATACTCCACGTAATAACTGCACACCTGCCCCTGTCTACCTACTTGGTGTACATATGAGCAACTTTGAATTGAATAGGGGAGCCACACATTTATCTGATATATAAAATACATATGTATTTTTATATAGCCTAAAAGATTATACAATTTACTCTTGGGAGCGAAACTTACACATTATTTACAGTTGATATCTCCTGTTTTGGAGCTTTAAAATCCGATTTCATATGACATGGATTTCCATTATATAGAAATCATATTTCTGCTCTACCAGCTGAAGGACAAGGCGCATCGCCAGGTCAGACCAAAAGCAACCTCCTAAAAACCTCCCCAGCAGCTGAGGTGCTGAGCAGAGTGTCTATTTGCATTTCTAATACAGGCTAATTCACACCAATGGTCATCAAGATAAGATTCCGTGAAGAAACGCTGTGTCTATTTACCTACTGGCGCACTCTCCGTGGAACAGGGCTATTTTTAGGCACTCCTTATGCAATCCAGACAAAAGGCTGGGCAAGTCTTAGCCAGGGAGAGGTAGTCTGGACGACAGAACACTCAGCATCGGGACGTGAGCGTGTAAGAGATTACGCGAGGGCAATATCGGTGTACAGTAAGCAAAACAGGTTCTTGATGGAACAGCCCAATTCAAGGCGCAGAAAAATACTTGCCAATCTTCTACCAGATTTAGTCTGATGTTACACACCATAAAAAATGTCCTCTCTACTTTGAGAGTATTTTTAATCGAGAATCAATTCAAGCAGGCAACTAAGAAAGCGCCTCAGTTCAAACATGCTATGGCCTGTAGCGAGCACAGACACAGTGACCAAGGGTAGATTACAACCACAATTTTACTAAAGAAATGCAGAATGGACCTGAGGGCTAAACACTCAAAGATCACCATGAACCAGCAGGGCTGCAAGCAACAGAGAACAGTACACTCTGTGTGTGTGTGTGTGTGTGTGTGTGTGTGTGTGTGTGTGTGTGTGTTGGGATGACCCCTCTTCATCTATTCTGAGGCCCAGTTTCAGTGTGAAGAATAAGGAGGCATGGTTGGAGTCCAGAGAATGACAGTGAATGTGTTTAATAGATGGTGCCCATAAGGAACATTCTGTTTCCCGGCATGGAAAGTGTTTTGTTCTCAGAATTCCTGACAGCCTACTCTCTCCCTGCCTCAGACTTACTGCACTGCTGCCAGACATTTAGGAACATCAACTCCAACCTGTAGCACAGCCATGGATCAAACTGGAGAGTTCACACTAGAATCTCTATAATGAGGCAAGTATGTGACATGGCGCTGTATCCGTTAATTCAAGGACAACTTAAAGCTGAAGCAAACTTAATAGTCAGGTCAAGTTTAGCATTTGGATCTGCTATTGTCCGCAAACTGCTGTTCACCAACATGCTTTCAATTACAGATCAAATGCTGATCAGATTCATAAACATCCAATGAGAAGTCTAACCACCAATGCAAAAGCAAGGAATGGCTCAGGAAACACAACCTGGCCAAAACCGAGGGACCAAACCATGGGTCAAAATTGCATAACGACACCACGACTTCAAGCTCTTCCTGTGGAGATGGCAACGCCACTTGCTGACCTCAGTGTTGCTGCGTTCATGCTAACGCCTCCTCAGTGCTTCACTGACATCTGCTATCTGTGAATTTATTTTCAGGAGCTAAATAACAGAATCTTTCATTGAGCACGTTAAACACAATTAATGAAACAAGCACAATAATTTTAAAAATGTTTTTGATGACTATAAGCCAAATGTGAAATATTAGTAAATTGGATATTTACCAGGTATATTCACAATTACAAATACCCAAGATAGTGCCTTTTAATGGGTTAAGAATGCTATGAGGAGCCCACACTCAATCCACTATGTAGCTGGTAGTGAACTGAACACCCCCCACCTCGGCCCTGGCATGGACTGACATCATGCAGACAACCGCCACTGGGGTCTATTCAGTCAAGCAGTGCTTTCCTTTAGACATCACAGGTATGTTTAAATAAGAACTTCTGCAATATTGTTAAGCAATTAAATGGTATTTAAGTAAAAATCTATTAAGCTGGACAGGTAATTATCTGTTTTGTGAACCACTAAGACAGCTCACTCTGCATATAACTGAATATTCCACACTAGATTAACATTCATTTGTAGTCAGTTAATCCAATGTTCTGTCATATGTTCCCTACTGATTTAATATTATACCAATATATAATTATATTAATTTGCATGGTCAATACTGACCAATATTTTCCTCCGAACCCTGGCACAAGTATTGGCATTCAATAAATGTTAGTACAGTAGCCACAATAAAAAAACAGAAATCACTGAAAAGAATTACACTGAAACATCCAATGATAGTAAACATTTGAACATCTTCGATAAATAAAGTAAAAATATGTGCATGACCAATACCATCTCTGTGTAACACATACACAGACATGCAG
The DNA here is from genome assembly GCF_041902795.1 of Electrophorus electricus. NCBI lineage: Eukaryota > Metazoa > Chordata > Actinopteri > Gymnotiformes > Gymnotidae > Electrophorus > Electrophorus electricus. The sequence goes on from NC_137497.1 coordinate 43,857,140, forward strand.
GCCGATGAATGACAAGTGATCACTGAAGCTGAGGGAATCTGGGCAGATCCGCATGAAATCTGCAGGGTTCCCCCCCCCCCCCAACTTGTCCACCGTTCCAGGCAGTGTACGCGCAGCATAAACAGCTGTGTTGTCCTGTGGAAATGATGCCCCTTCTCACAGTCAAGTACGGAATGTGTGGGGGACTGGTATTAACCTTCGCACAGTTCCTTTAAGTAGTCACGGGTCCATCCTTTCCTGTCTACCGAATGGTGATTTTAAAACAACAACAAAAGTTGCAAAATACAACTCTGAAGTCATATGGAAACAGCTCAGCTCTAATTTTGTATTTGGTAAGCATTTATTTTTACAAGCTATTTACTCTTCCCCAAAAGAAAGTCACCAAGACATCTTTTGTCCTGAGTCAGACTGATGAGTTAACCCCACGTATATGCTGATAATAGGATGACTGAGGAAAAAGGTTAGATGCCTGGGGACATTTTAATGGTTGTTAAGTTTGTGGGTAGCCAAACTGTACAGCTCATCATATAAAAAAATTATAAATATAAATATAAATAAATAAATAAATAATTAAAAAATAAATAAATAAATAGATAAATTATATATATATATATATATATATATATAAAATCTGTTATTGATGTTATGTTATTGATGCTGATACAAGAATTTATTCTTTTTAGGAGCTGAATTTCAGTCCCCAGACATGGTCACAGCAGGACGTTAGTCAGACAGGTGATATTAACACTGTGCATTGGATTTAAGAAGGAAAAAAACTGTCAACTGATACCAAGTCAAAAAAAGTGAATCATATAACGTATGGATTTGACATGATAGGCATAATGACAAAAAACAATAAACAGAAGATGATTAACTGGAATAATGAGTACCAACAACACTACAATAATTGAGTTGTTACTGATATAGTGTGTTTTTACATGAAAAGATGTAGAAATAAAGACTGTCCAAGCAATAGTCTCAGTCAGTATCTAAATAGCCAGTCAAGTCAGAAGCTGTCTGGGTGTCAAAGTCTGACCAAGTTCCAAGATCCATACATATCCTAGAAGAATTACCAACTTCATGGTCTAGGCAGACACACCATGTTACATAAATTAGCATAAGTGTACAGGCACGTCAATAAAAAGGGTAGTGGGAGATCAACAGTTAAAGTCCAGCAAGACTGATCCTTCCACCAGTGTCGAAATTAAATGAACAATTGGCTCATTTGCATAGGATAGTGACTGGATTCTATAAGAGATACCCAACAGACCAAACAGGAAACCAATGGCTACTTACTAATGCATGATTCACAAAACAGCCCCATTATTTTGTAATGTAAAGACATGAAAAATGCACACCCATGCAAATTGAGTAAGCACTGCCTAAAGCCCAAGGCATGCTTTATCATAGCTATGGGGTTGCAATTTTTAAAGATAATGCTCATTAAGGCAACTCAAGATAAGATAAAGTATTGTGACAAGATAAAGTATCTGACTATTAAAGATAAAAGTATCTGATTATTTGTTTTATGGCAGCAGAACATGCTTGTACTGAGCCAAGATTTTAGCAGTCAAGATTAGAAATGTTGTTACCCAACTCATTCTTAAATTACTATGAATTAAACAGGTGTCATGTTTGGCCCTCTTTTGCAAAACATCCATGCAGTTCAGGCTAATAAATAAACCACACTCATTTGGCCTGGAAGCGGGTTTCTTTGACTGTCCTCCCCACCTTCTGTCAAGCCAAGGCTCTTGTAAGCTCTAATAAAATCTTAAAACCTTTGTTTAAATCCTCTGTGTGGAATCCATATCTCTGTAACTGATCAATACTAGCAAGATCCTGCAGCTTTTCCAGGGAAATTCAAAACTGAGGAACCAAGATCAGAGAGAAAAGCCAATGTTTCTGAAGCTTATATGCACACACCTCCTTTAGCACCTGATGCGAGTTAAGAGTTCATTTAAAAAGTCCTAAGCGTGATCAGCAGCCAACAGCAGTCATTTCTCTACAGTCCCTTCTGAATGTGTGTGTTTAGTTGTTAATTATTCAAGAAGGGGTTTTGCACTGATAACCGTTTATCAGTGAATAGCTACAGAGTCTAAAATCCAAGCAGTGCACAGTTAACCAGGGCTGAGAAACCAACAAGGTTATTGGCCGTGGTCAGACATCCTCACACACAACTGCAAGGCGTCGGAAAAGCGGACTACGTCTAACTTAATTAGACGGTTTAGAGACCATCCCGGCTTTGCGTGACTCATGAATATGAACCGCATGTCCAAAATAGGAAGCATACGGTGCATGATAGTTTAGGTGCAGTTGCCATTGGCTTGCAAGCCATCTCATCCACTGCCAGTTGATCAGTTGAGGTAGTAGCAGTACTAAATAAAACTCACCGAATGGTTGACTCCCCACATCAGGACGCTCAGAAGAGGGTCGCTGGCGCGGAACAGCTTCACCTTCTGCGCCACGAAGTGTTTTTTCTTCGTTTTCGTTTTACTCGCGATCGATGCAACCATGCTACTAGCCGATGCCATCTTTGCCAAACGGTTAACTGAAGTATCACACAGTGCCAAGTGCTGTGAAGCGAGCCCACCCAGCTAACCCGACCGCCCCTCAGCAGCTGGAGCTCGGCATAGCTGGCGAGTCCAACTCGCCCCCGCGGTTATTTCGCTACTCGGACCTAGCGTTGACTAGCGATAATATGCCGTTACACAGGCTATTAAATAACAGATTAATGAGACGTTTTCTGACTAACTCTAATGAAGGACTGGATATATTGGCAATAAGCACAGTCCTTTAGACATCATCGGTCACCCTCTCCCTTCGGGCCACTAGCTACTAGCAAGACAGTTAGCTTAGTTTAGCTAGCTGGCTGGCTAGCTAGCTTCTACCATGCCAAATGAGCGTTGACCTTCCAAATATTACGAAGATTAGAATATATACGTGCAACCGAAAGTTGAGGGCCAAGCTTAAAACAGAATGCGCTTCAGGAGTAAAAACGTTAGCTAGTGGCGCTACAAACATCTAAGATAGCGGTTAGCCATCTTAGCCCAGAGAGTCAGCCTTGACAAGCTAGCTTAGCCTCTTAGCTAACAGTGGCTGAGGGCTGAAATCTGCTGAAAGCAACACTACTCCCTTTTTTCCTTTCACGTCTGTCTACCCGTTTCAGGGGAAATGTAAAAAAAAAAAAATCCGGCGAAAGCAGCAGGGATGTGGAAAAAAATGTCCCTGCAATTTCTACTTATCTGGCGTTGTGCAGCTGAAATAACCTAAGCGAGCGTTTCCGGCTGAGTTGTCCAGTGACTGACAGGAGAGGGAGGAGGCCGCCCATCCTGGCGGAGCCGCACTGGGGTTTCCACCAAAACGATAACAAACCCGACTTCGCGCAGCTTATGCTTAGCGTTTTCTGTTCGTCTCGTTTAGATAAGGCGGGCCAGTACGGTAATTGCACATCTGTAGTTTCTCAGTGGTCCCACATAGCAGTCTTAACACATCATACGACCCCTCAGGTCACAGCCCTGGGTTTGGTGAGATGTTAATCCGTGACCAGTGCCCTGTTTTCTTCGGGTAAATAGTTTAACTGCGAATGGTCAGTGAGACGGACCACCGGCTTGTTTTAAAGTTGGCGTACTTTTAGGCTAGCTATCCTTGGATAGAGGATATGGAAGCACGTTCTTTATTCAGCAAGAAATGGGAATAATCGAAAAGAATGCTGCTTCCTTTGAATTTATCCATCATATGTTGGTGTCACTTTAGGTGTGTGTCATGTACACAAGTCATGCTGGGAACACACACACACACACACACACACACACACACACACACACACACACACACACACACATATATATATATATATATATATATATTTGCCACTGGCTCTCCCCTTGGCAGTTGGATGTTGTTATTGGTATATGGTGGAGCAATTCTCCCAGTTTTGGGGTCATAGCAACAGTGCTTCAGTTACCACGGGAACCACAGTTTGCTTCACCTTTCACACATTATATATATATATATATATATATATATATATATATATATATATATATATATATATATATATATATATATAATTCATCCTGTTTGGGAAATTGATTATGTTTATGGTGGAAAATATGTTCTCCTTTATCCACAGAATTTGGGTGCCTTCTATTGTGTGATGTAAATGATTATATGCTTTTCTGCTCTGATCTGTGAGCATTGTGCATATTCCATGTGATGCAAAACAATTTCACCAATATGAGTTGCTTACTGGTGGTTGGATTTCTGATAATGTAATAACATATGTATTTGTAAAACAAACTACTATCTATTAATTTAGTTCTATAGTATTATAGAATTTAATTTTAAAAGTTATATTGGCTATTTGTTACTCAGAAATACATTTTAATAAATCCATGTTTGCTATGTAGATTCAAATTCAAGATGATGTAAAATGACCTTTTAGGGACCCTTACAATCTATCAACTGCACTGTAATATAAAATGTCTTTGAAAGCTGCACAGAAAAGGTAACAATGTGGCTGTGTAGCTAAATAAATGCACAATATAGCAGTTAGACAACACTGCCTCCACCTTCTGGCCAAATTAGCGCGCCTCGGTTACTTAGCAACCACTGTCGCGAGCTTGACAAACAGAAGCAAACATCTGAAGATCCAGAGCTATGTAGGTGAACGGCGACCATTAATGAGCTAATCTGGCAGTTAGTCATTTAGCTAGCTGCTGCGTGGTCGTGACACAATATTTGTGCTGTTGCATGTGTTTATTATTATCTGTGGTTTTTGTGAGATATCATTTGCGGACTATTAAGCTATTAAAGTCATCCACTAGGTTAACGTATCGTGGGTGAGAGAAATTCCACGTTTTGTCAGGACAGAATAAAGTGATGATGTTTGAAAGGTCTAACACCTGCTGTTGGCACGTTACTACTTTTTCTTGACAGGACGGGGAAAAGAGCCAAGAGAGAGCCCGAGCCACTTCCTAAAGATGGGGTGAGGCGTTATTCCCAGCGGTAGCTAACCTAACTGTGTTGAAACGAACTCCTCAACGCGAACCTTCTTGCTCTCTGACTGCAGATTGACCCACTAACTGTTGAGAGCAAGAGCGCCGCCACGGTGGTCCTTATGCTCCGCTCGCCAGAGGCAGCAGTCCTGGTCAGAACTTGCGAGGCCATTTTCAGATTCGCAGAGAAAGGTCGTTTATTCCCGCAGAACTGACACCGTCACGCTTACTGAACATCTCCGCACCCTGACCGGAGCGCTTTTGTGTGTGTGTGTGTGTGTGTGTGTGTGTGTGTGTGTGTGTGCACTACTTATGTTGCGTAGGTGATGAGAACAGGAGCTCTCTAGTGGGTTTAGGGGCGGTGGAGCCCCTCACACGCCTTATATCTCACGAAGATAAGACCGTGCGTAAAAACGCGTTTATGGCTTTGGGAGTCATGGCTTCTAACAGTGAGTGAGCAGAAATGGTCCTTCATAATTAGTGTCATGCAGACCAGACTAATAAGTTTGTTAAAAATATTAGGTGAAACTGTTGCACTGACCATTGTTTAATTTTGATGTATCTGAACAGTTGATGTCAAAAGACTTATGAAGAAACTGAATGTAATACCCTCACTCATCAACAAACTGTCACCAGAAGGTATGTGTGTGTGTGTGTGTGTGTGTGTGTGTGTGTGTCTATTTGTTGTCTATAAGATTTAAAAATGATATCAAGCTTGGTCTTATGTGTGTTTATTTTTCCCTGCACACAGAGGATGTTGTGGTCCATGAATATGCCACTTTGTGTTTGGTGTCTCTGTCCGTGGACTTCACATGCAAGATTCAGATCTATGATCATGAAGGCCTGGAGCCTCTTCTGCATCTTCTATCTAGCCCCGATCCCGATGTGCAGAAAAACTCAGTGGAATGCATCTGTAATCTTGTTAAGGCAGGGCAGCAGTAGAGTTGTCATTTCACCACAGCTGTGAGACGTGTGACACGCCCTAGCAGCTGTGGCTCTCACTAATGCTCTCACTAATCCAAACGCTTCCCATGAAGAATCAAACATGAAAAGTTGTCACCCGATGCACTTTCTGCTCACGTAGGACTTCTCCAGTCGAGTGGGTGTGCGCGAGCTCAATGGGCTCCATCTGCTACTACAGCTATTGCGCTCAGAGTTCCCCATGATACAGCAACTTGCTTTGCACACTCTGGAGAGTGTCACCACAGACCGTGACACACGAGCAGCCTTCAGAGCAGAGCAGGGCTTCAACATTCTCTTGGAGTTCCTCACCACCAAGGTACGTTTGCTACCAACCCCAGAGAATCTAGATCATGACCATAATCACATCTTTGGAAATAATGACAGTGTCATTACAGCTGCCTCTCTGCATTAGTATAATGTCCATTTGCTTTGCTTGTACCCAACCAAAATTAAGGTTAGGGTTAGGGTTAGGGTTATGGTTATGGTTAAGGTTAGGGTTGGGGTTAGGGTTAAGGTTAGGGTTAGGGTTAGGGTTAGGGTTATGGTTATGGTTAAGGTTAGGGTTGGGGTTAGGGTTAGGGTTGGGGTTATGGTTAAGGTTATGGTTAGGGTTAAAGTTAAGGTTAGGGTTAATGTTAGGTTAATGTTAGGGTTAAGGTTAGGGTTGGGGTTAGGGTTAAGGTTATGGTTAAGGTTATGGTTAGGGTTAAAGTTAAGGTTAGGGTTAATGTTAGGTTAATGTTAGGGTTAAGGTTAGGGTTGGGGTTAGGGTTAAGGTTATGGTTAAGGTTATGGTTAGGGTTAAAGTTAAGGTTAGGGTTAATGTTAGGTTAATGTTAGGGTTAGGGTTATGGTTAAGGTTGGGGTTGCGGTTGGGGTTATGACCTAACTCTTGCTGCCTGAGGTGTGTCTCACCCTGGCAGGAATTCAGTGACCTGCACGCAGAGGCTCTGGCGGTCGTCTCCAATTGCCTGGAAGACGTGGAGTCCCTGCAGCTCCTTCAGGGCACAGGGGAGCTGGAGAAGCTGCTGCATTTTGTCATGACAGCCAGCATGCCTGATGTGCAGGCCAGTGCGGTCCAGGCCATTAGCAGACTGGCACAGAGCAGTACGGGGCCCCTTACACTTCACTCGCTTCTATTGTGGGCACCCTGTGCTGATGAACGGCTTTCTGCTTCATCAGGAAACACTGCCTCGAGTTCAGCATGCTGTGCTGCGTTGCCTAGGTGAGAACAGAAAGATCCTGCATGACCAAGATGTTGAAAAGGCCCTTGTGGACTTGCTGGCAGTGGAGAATGATGGTGTACGCATCGCTACGTGCCAGGCGGTGGCAGCAGTGAGTCAGCTCCTGGCCTGCAAAGACACCTTCCGACATCTTGGTAATACTCCTGTTTACATTGAAAATCACAAAAGTGTTTGAACTTGTAATTCTACCGTACTGTTCTGTCTTTAATTCAGGGCAGCGGTCAGGAGGTGTCTTGTTTCTGTTCTGTTTTTTGGCGGCTGACGTCAGTCTCCCCGCTTTAAAGAGACTGTTGCGGGGCTGTGCGTTTCAGATGGAATCCGGCCGATTGTGCGTCTGCTGAGCTGCGAAGGAGGGGCGGTGAGAGAAGCTGCCGCACACGCTCTGTCCAGCCTCACCGACGGCAACCAGCTGAACGCGTAGTGAGTGCCAACCCTCCCCATGCTCTCTCTCGTGGTGTGCATTATCACGTCACCAGCGAGACCAGCCTCACAGCTGGTAGCAGTTACGGCGCCACTGCACAGAGAAACAAACCGCCGTCCCCATGCCGACCGCCGAGCCTGCAGCAGTATGCGTGGCCTTGCACTCCCACCTGTGTCTCCTTCTGGCCCTCAGCGCGGTGGACGAGGCAGAAGGAGCTGAGCTGGCGGTGCAACTCCTGCAGGATGGCTGTCCGGGTACTGTCCAGCACGCGGCTGCCGTGCTGACCCACATGGCCTCTCAGGGGCCTGTGCGCAGTGGAATCCTCGCCCGCGGGGCCATGCGGGTCCTGACCGAGCTGCTGAACTCAACCCACGACCGTTTGCTCACTAGTGCCACCCGGGCCGTGGCTGAGCTGGCTTGCGACGCAGAGGGCAGAGCTGAGGTAACACATTCACTCTGCAGCCGGGCGTCCTCCACACGGTGACCACTCCTTCTCAGTTAACTGCTTTCCCTGTGAAAAATGGTGTTGTTGAAGGGGGAAAATGGGTTTGATTGAGTGAATTAAGGCGGGGATGGAATATTTCGTGCTGACAAAGCGCTTTGCCTGTTTGCAGCTGAAGAATGTAGGAGGCCTGGCTCCACTGATCACCCTGCTGAAGTCCAATCACACAGACGTCCGGCGCAATGCCTGCTGGGCAGTCAGTGTATGCGCTAACGACGAACCAACTGCCACAGAGATGTGCAGATTAGGGTGAGATCATAGTGAATGTTTACTGAAAAATATTATAAGATTTAATATTCATTTTTATTAATATGCATCTTAGAATAGGCAGTTGTATTCATTTGCCTGAGCACGATTGGCCAGAACAGTGCTAGCTTCTGTCAGACCTGTAACGGGCCTAACATACAAGCTGCCTGACTAACATTCAGCTGATATATAATGAAAGAGATTTGGCAACATATCATAAATGTCTCATGCCAGGCCACTCTGACTGCAAGTGCCAGAGATAATAGCTATAATGGTGACGTAAAGTGCCAGAGATAATAGCTGTAATGCTGAAGAATAGCCAGCAGAGGGCATTAAATTAACCGAATTGGGGATTTCTGGAATGGAGCTCTTGTCACATCTTATGTTTGTTTGTATTTAGCAGTTTCTTTGGGTCTCAGTCATTCTTTTAATGATTGACATGTTGAAACACAGAGCACTAGAGGTCCTACAGGAGATCAATAACTCAGTGAGCCGCAAGAACAAGTCCAGTGAGCTAGCGCTTCAGAGACTGCTGGACAGCAACCTCTCGGTGAAGTACAGCCTGACAGGACGCCTCTGCTCCACCGATATCACTGCTGATGGCTTCTACGACCTTGGACAGGTTCATAAGCCTTACTGTGCTTCTTTATGTGAAGTCCTGCGATGCCCAGTCAAACCAGTCCACCTTTTCTCTCCTCCTTCTTCTTCTTCTTCTTCTTCTTCTTCTTCTTCTTCTTCTTCTTCTTCTTCTTCTTCTTCTTCTTGTCTCTTATTGCTTGCAGGCCAAAGTGGGCTGTGGGGTACCTGCCCTAGAAGACCTAGCGAAGCAGGCTGTCAACCAGCATCGAGCCGTCATTGTAGTTAATGGAAAACCACTAGACCAGTACGTCAAGACCAAGGGTCACGCATTTGCAACATCTCTATCTATTTTCTGGAGTGGCTGGATCAGATGTGATGACACACACTGTGCAGTACAAATTTAAAACATTTCTGAAACACTGTTTAAAATCATGCTACTTCCACTTCATGTATGCCCAAAGCTATCCTAATTAGACCTCACCTATCATAAGAATAGCTATACCAGTGCAGTTGCCAGCACATGACAGCTGCCTGTTCCCAACATACTGCCCCCCATGTGGTTGAGCTGAGTATTGCACTTATGTAATCGCCCATTTTTGTTCTCTTTTGCATTTTTGCCCTTTTGTCTCTCTATACCGCCCTCAACCTCCTGGTTTCGTGCTGTAAAACTGATCTCAGTGTTGGCAATGTTCAGTTTACAGGGAAAATGGGTCTTTGTGTTTGGTAAGCACCTTCCACAATGAGGTTAAAAAAAACCCTCTCTCTTTTCACGTTAATCTGCCACCACTAGCACACGATCACTTGAATGTTAAACTCTCCTGTGTTATGCAACAGAGGCCCAGGCTGCGGAGTCCCGTCCCTTTGGAGTAAAGCACGCTAGTGACTGTCCTGGAGGCCTGGTCACCATGGAGCATTTTTACGACTGTTCCCATTCGGTGGTTACACGGCCGGCCCTGCCTCGGCCACAGAAGGACTGGTGAAAGTGAACATATGGTTGAATGACTGGATATCTGGGTGTTGTTTTCCAGCTAACAAAAGCTGTTTACTACAAACACTCAGTGCTGCTGCAGTGCAGTGTGCTCTGATTGGAGCAGGGAGCATTGCTGTGGGCTCTGATTGGAAGAGGGAGCATTGCTGTTGGCCCTGAATGGAAGAGGGAGCATTGCTGTGGGCCCTGATTGGAGGAGGGAGCATTCCTGTGGGCTATGATTGGAGGACGGAGCATTGCTGTGGGCTCTGGTTGGAGGAAGGAGCATTGCTGTGGGCTCTGATTGGAGGAAGGAGCATTGCTTTGTGTTCTGATTGGAGGACGGAGCATTGTTGTGGGCTCTGATTGGAGGACGGAGCATTGCTGTGGGCTCTGATTGGAGGACGGAGCATTGCTGTGGGCTCTGATTGGAGTAAGGAGCATTGCTGTGTGTTCTGATTAAAGGACGGAGCATTGCTGTGTGTTCTGATTGGAGGAAGGAGCATTGTTGTGTCCTATGATTGGAGGATGGAGGATTGCTGGGTGAATTCTAGGTGTGTGTACTTCTCGACCGTTATGCCATTGTAGGCTGATGTCCCATTCACAATGATCTTTCAAATGTGGGTGAAAAATACATTCTTCATTTTGGAGAATTTCAAGGGCGTACCTGTTTTCAAGATTAGTTCTAAAACATTAGAAAAATAACAGATGTTTGGGGGGGGGGGGTGGACACTTTGAGACATTCAGTAGTGGAGGTGAATGTGAGATGTGGTGACTCAGTGGTGGAGGTGACTCGCTCATGGTCTCAGTGGTGGAGGTGACTGTGAGACGCACCTTCTTTGTTGTGTTCTCAGGGAGGCTGTTGAGTCAGCAGAGGACAGGCAGCAGGATGTCCCCACTGAGACCCGAAGCTCCTCCGTGACAAGCAGCAAGGGGAGCAGCAGAACACAGAGGTGTGCGTGTGTGCGTGCGTGCGTGTGTGCGCACGTGTGTGTGCCTATGCATGTGTGTGTGTTCGTATGCATGTGTGTGCATGTGCACGTGCGTGTGTGCACGTGTGCGTATGTGTGTGTGTGTGTGTGTGTGTGTGTGTGTGTGTGTGTGTGTGCGTGTGTGCCTATGCGTGTGTGTGTGTGCGTATGCATGTGTGTGCATGTGCACGTGCGTGTGAGCATGCGTGTGTGCACGTGTGTGTGTGTGCGTATGCGTGCATGTGTGTGTGTGTGTGTGTGTGTGTGCGTATGCATGGACATTTATGCTTGCATGTTTACATGCATAACTTCAGCATTAGCTCTTTATAAATCTTCATAAGATCCTGGTGGGACGTTTGAAGTGACTACATTACGACTTTTCTTGCCCTTCATTTTTAGCCACTCACACTCTGTCTTGTTAAAATGCCATACAGCAGTTTTTCCATCACTCTCACTAGCTAGCCATCTACATGCTGTGTGTGTGTGTGTGTGTGTGTGTGTGTGTGTGTGTGTGTGTGTGTGTGTGTGTGTGTGTGTGTGTGTGTGTGTGTGTGTGTGTGTAGTAAAGTGAAAGGCCAAGGCCGGCGGGACGACGATAAGCAGAGGGATGAGGAAGAGCGTAAAACGCAGCAGGACTCTCGGGTGGAGAAGTCTTGGACTGTGCCCTATGACCCTGCATTTCACAGCCTGGTCAGGGAGGCAGCAAGCACCATCCTGCCCCTGCACGACCAGGCGGAGAGCTACGCTGCCTTGGCTAAGTGAGTTCCTGGACTCCTGAGGGACGACGAAGAAAAACCTTGGAGTGATGATTTTAGCCAAAGATGTCTGAAAATTTGATTGCTTCCAATAATTCCTTAACATCACTCTTAACAATAAACCCTGAACTAGATATTTACAAGCAACTGATAAAGACTTTAGGAATTCAGTGTCGTGACGTGATCAATGTTCCCCACAGACTAGTGTGTGTTGCTATGGGGGGTCCAACAGACTTTATGAAGCAACATGACTTTCACTGGGAGCTCCACATCAGTGAGCTGAAGTTTGAAGTTCAGTCCAACATCATTCCCATTGGGAAAGTGAAAAAGGGAACATACTACCACCGAGCTCTGCTCTACAAGGTACGTGCCTGTGTACCTGTGATCACTGTACCTGTGATGATCAGACTCCTCTACCCATCACTCACACTGTACCTGTGATGATCAGTTCTCAACCCATAACTCGCACTGTACATGTGATGATCAGACTCCTCTACCCATCACTCACACTGTACCTGTGTTGATCAGACTCCTCTATCCATCACTCACACTGTACCTGTGATCAGACTCCTCTACCCATCACTCACACTGTACCTGTGATCAGACTCCTCTACCCATCACTCACACTGTTCCTGTGTTGATCAGACTCCTCTATCCATCACTCACACTGTACCTGTGATCAGACTCCTCTACCCATCACTCACACTGTACCTGTGATCAGACTCCTCTACCCATCACTCACACTGTACCTGTGATCAGACTCCTCTACCCATCACTCACACTGTACCTGTGGTGATCAGACTCCTCTACCCATAACTCGCACTGTACCTGTGATGATCAGACTCCTCTACCCATCACTCACACTGTACCTGTGTTGATCAGACTCCTCTATCCATCACTCACACTGTACCTGTGATCAGACTCCTCTACCCATCACTCGTACAGTACCCGTGATGATCCTTTATGCATTAGTCCCACAGTACTCATGTTGATCAGACTTACACATCACTCCCACTGTCAGTACTGGAGTAAAATGCAACAGGCCGTTTCATGTCTCACCCATGCACTATGTGTTTCAGGCTGTAGTGTGTACGATCATCTTGTGTGTGTGTGTTTCAGGCTGTAGTGTGTACGATCGTTGTGTGTGTGTGTGTGTGTTTCAGGCTGTAGTGTGTATGATTATCCCTGTCGCGCGTGTGTGCGTTTCAGGCTCTGGCCGACAGAATCGGGGTGTGCTGCAGCCTGGTGAGGGGGAGCTACAGTCGTGCCTGGAACGAGGTTGTTCTCACAGACACGCCCACAGACACGCCCACAGACACGCCCATATTCTACCCCAAACCAAAGAGTTATATTGTAGACCTCATGCACAATCCAGGAAGTCTATTGAAGTGTGGGACTCCGGCTGCTGTACAATACCAGATGATTTAAAACACACCCAAACAAACCTGAGGAAACTCCTGAATGGAAGAATCTAACAGCAGAGTTGCTGTTCCTTTTTTGTCTATACACATTTAAATAATAAATACATGTCAAAATTATGTTGGTGGAAATATTTCCTTGAACAAGTGATGACTTATTAAAGAACCTGCAATGTATGGAGGAACATTAAAAAATGAATCTATATATTTTAAATCAAATCTATTTAAACTGTAATTATGTAAGGTTTAGAGGCCCAAGTGAAAGCACTCCATAGCTGAAGCGAATTTGTATTTGATAACTTCAGTTTAACTTCATTTAAATTCAGTGATCAGGACTGAATGCTGTTAATTATTAATGCACGTGGGCGGTACAGTAGACCATATCAATACCCAAAATAGCGAGCGGGGAAAGTGGAGATTTACTTCACTCTGACTGCTTATGTATAGTCAGGAATGAACCCGGTTGGTCCGGTGTCACTTGGATTCGCACTGTTCAGAGAGGGAGGGTTCGCCGCTCTGTAGGATTTCGCAACTTCGTTCGCGAGCCTTTAGGTCGGCGTTGACATTGACGCCGTTCGGTACAAAATCCAAAGCTGAAAGCCTTGCACAGAGGATGTCACGGTTCGCAGTTCGACTTTTACCCGTGCTTTCTCGAAGAACTGCGGCAAAGTCACTATCCAAATCGATATTCCATCAGAAGAGGTCTGCATTGATCCGACCACTTTGCACAACTACTGGTAAGATTTTTTTTCTACTACCTTGCAGCGATACAGCTGACAGGAGCTCGCTTTTGGCCGTGGGCTGCTGTTGACGGCTTGCGTGCGACGTTTTCAAATGTCCACCCCTTCACCTAAATTCCCGAGGTTGCAGGATCGAGCCAAGAACACGGCGCATGGGTGGTCTGTAGCTGATGTGGAGGGTCGCGCGAGTGCGAAGAAATGGCAGGCAGTTGGATCAAAGTTGGATCAGTATATCTCCCAGAGAATGGTGAAAGATCGTATGAAACTTGGGGCTAAACTATTATTTCAGTAGTTGACAAAAATAATCGATTAATCGAAGCCGGATCCTGTGGGATACGTTCAATATGCTATTGGTGCATAGTGGTGCCGTGGCGTCTGCCTAAAGATTCTTGTGTATGTTTATCCTTACTAATTTAACGTAGTTTTTACTACTATCAGTCAAATATTAACCATCACAGACAATGACAGCAAAGCCTTTCACCGCAGGGAAAGACTCCTAAACTGGAGATGTAATCCAGTGATCTTGTTTTAGGAAAGTTCCTCGGTTTCCAGAGAACTACCATCTTGCATGTTAAAGTGCAAAATATATTAGTCCACGAAGTCCATTGGATTTATGATGTGGTAGTCACTTGTGTTTTTTTTTTTAAATACCGTAATTTTGAGAATATAACATAATTATATTCAATGGCGTAAATGTCATTCAACTTTTCCTACCACGCAACCTTATATGAGTAGTGTGAGCAGGGATTATCTGTCCTATGTATTATAACTAGAATATTAACAGGAGGTTTTCATCTGATAACGACTGCAGGCCATAACATGAGAAGAATTATCAAGGACTGCCTGTTTGAACTCCTGTAATCTCCGATTTATCGTCAACTACACAAAATAAAATTAATATGATCAAGATAACCCTTAACATGTTTAAAATTTAACATGTAGGCTATGAAGTCATATGGAATCATTGTATCCATGCAAAACAAAACGCGTTAACTTTGAACAAATCCTGTTTATGATAAACACATATGTTCACATGAAACAAATACGCACTGCATTATGTGTGTCAGTGTAAGCAAATCTCACCAGGAGAAAAGAAGAACAATCGACTACGTGCAGTAATCCTTCTAATAAACACAGCATTTTAAAGATGTACCAGTAATGTAATAACTGCTTAACTATTAACAGAATAGTTACTTTTTGTATCCCAAATACGTAATGCCATTACATGGATTGCGTTACCACCCCTGTACATAAATATGCCTGTTGGCTTGCTAATAATAAATATATAGATATTTATAAATAAATAAACATATAGATAAATAAATGAACACTCTGCAAAGCAGAACACGATAGCGTAATCATAACTGTAGTAATCCTCATTACCATTAACCTCGTAACAATCATAACACATTAAATTAGGATGTTAAACTAAGTGATCTGGCAAGGACGGTAGGTGTGGAGACTATTGCCCATTTTTTTCACATTATTTTGATGAATTAATTGCATGTGCAGATCTGTCTCTGACACGTTACGATGAGTCCGCAGACTGGCAGAAGAAACTGACCCCTGAGCAGTACGTGGTCACCAGAGAGAAGGGCACTGAGGTGGTGAGTAGGTGAACTGTACAGTGGGCGGAGCCAATTAGTATAAGTTCACTGAGGTGGTGAGCAGGTGAAAAGTATAGTGGGCGGAGCCAATTAGTCAAATTAATTAATTAAGGCAGCACATCTTATACTACTACAGTCACACTCTAGTAGGATAAACCACTCTGTATATTTTGGAATAATTAGATCAGTCATTCATCAGGTTAAAATGTCGTTAAAGTGCCGTCACACCATTCTGATTCAGACATGTGTTGCCTGTCTCTTAGCCATTCAGTGGAATCTATCTGAACCATAATGAGGTGGGCATGTATCATTGCGTTTGCTGTGATGCTCCGCTCTTCAGGTAAACGCTTCCCCACATCCGGGAAGCTATGTCCAGGAACACCACTGCTGTTGTAAGAAAATTGAGATCTGTTATTTTTTGCAAACAAACTTTACGGGTGCCGTGCTGACATTTCCAACAGCTCAGAGTCAAAGTTTGATGCTGGAACAGGTTGGCCTTCGTTCTCTGAGGCTCATGGCACATGGGAGAGGGACGAGAGTAACGCCGGTGTTGTTCGCCGACCGGACAACTCACTGGGGAGCACAGGCACAGAGGTGATCTGCAGACAGGTGAGCTGGCCACAAAGCTGCTGCAACGCAACAGTGTGTGAGAACATTAACAGTGACTTGTCCACTCATTCATAGCAATGTTTTCTCTCATACTTGGAGTCAGTTACTCATGTTGCTGTTCCGATGGTTATTAGCTTTTCAGATAAACCACTGTGATTGCTTGTTTTTACAGTGCGATGCTCATCTTGGTCATGTGTTTGATGATGGGCCAGACCCAAGCGGCCAGAGGTTCTGTATTAACAGCACAGCTCTGAAATTCAAACCCAGAGAAAACTAATGCTTGGAACTTGCGGACAGTCAAGGAAGTTTTACACCTGGAAGAATGTGTCCAAACTACAAGTTGACAAAAGCACGCAATGTTTTCGTGCTCCTGTATCAGTGTGTGAAGTCTGGAGTTGTAATACCTGGTGTAATCTTTTAGGCTGCTGTTGATAAAAAATGCTTGTTGTAAATGTTTTTATTGTGTACTGTTCTTTGGCCAGTTGCTATGTTTTATTGCGGTGTACCTAGTAAAGTCAGCAAGTACCAAACCATTTTCAGTCATTTGTACCGATTACATGCTGTCACAGTGATGACATGACAAGTTAACAAAACCTTTAACACAGAATAATCTGGAAACTGCAATATGTTAAGATAATTATAAAAAAGGGTAACGCTAATTAAAATATTATATAATAAAGCTTGGAGCACAGTTGTGACTGTTCATTTGTGAGTGTGTGTGTCTGTGTGTGGGCGTGTGCACGTGTTTGTGTGTGTACCTGCGTGTGTGTGTGTGCATGCACGTGTGTGCATGCGTGCGTGCATGTGTGTGCTTGCGTGTGTGTGTGTGTGCATGCATGCATGTGTGTGTATGTGTGTGTGTGTGTGTTCATGCTTGCGTGTGTGTGTGTGTGTGTGTGTGTGCACGTGTGTGTGCTTGCGTGTGTGTGTGCATGTGTGTGTGCGCGCGCGTGTGTGCTTGCGTGCGTGTGTGCATGCGTGCGTCTCTGCATGCGTGTGTGTTTGCGTGTGTGTGTGTGTGTGCGTGTGTGTGTGCTTGCGTATGTGTGTGTGTGCATGTGTGTGGTGTGTGCGTGCTTGCGTGCATGTGTGTGTGTGCATGTGCATGCATGCACGTGTGTAGGTGTACGTGTATGTGTGAGTGTGTGTGCGTATGAGCATGCGTGTGAGAGTGTACGTGTGTGTGTGTGTATGTGTGCGTGCGTGTGTGTGTGTGCGCGCGTGTGTGTGTGCGTGTGTGTGTGTGTGCGTGTGTGTGTGGGGGGTTATGGGTGTGTGTGTGTGTGTGTGTGTATGTGTGTGTGTGGTTACGTGTGTGTGTGTGTGTGTGTGTATGTGTGTGTGTGTGTGTGCGTTTGTGTGTGTGCGTGTGTGTGTGTACGTGTGTGCATGTGTGAGTGTGTGTGCATGTGTGCATGTGTGTGAGAGTGTACGTGTGTGTGTGTGTGCGTGTGTGTGTGTGTGTGTGTGTGCATGTGCATGTGTGTGAGAGTGTACGTGTGTGTGTGTGTGTGCGTGTGTGTGTGTGTGCGCGCGCGTGTGTGTGTGTGTGTGGGCGAGGGGTTATGGGTGTGTGTGTGTGTGTGTGTGCGTGTCTGTGTGTGCGTGTGTGGGGGGGTTATGGGCATGTGTGTGTGTGTGTGTGTGTGTGTGTGTGTGTGTGTGTGTAAGGGTACGTGTGTGGAGGGGGTTATGGATGTTTGTGTGCGAGTGTGTGTGTGTACGAGAGTGTGTCTGTGTGTGTCTGGGGGGGGGGTTATGGGGGTGTCTGCTCTCACCATTTTCCAGTGAAGGTTTGTTAATGATCACCTCAGTAGAATGTACTGTTTTTATTTGTTATGTCTCAATGCTGGACATCAGACTCCAGAAAGACACACTGCAACAGCAAAAGAGACAACTCGCAGACAAACTGGGACAGAGCTGAAGTAGGAGAAACAGCAGAGGCCCACGCAGAGGCTCCCTGGGCAGAGAGGACCTGTAAACAGGTAAGACCAACCAGGTGGACTTACGCAACACTGCCATGCGGATCTGTGTGTACCTGTCACTGGTTGTGGTGTTACTGGGCCTGTGTGCTTGGGGACCCGTTGAAATGAGAAGGACCCGATTCAAACCAAAGCCAAAACCCAAAAAGAATGGAAAACCTCTGGAAGAGATCCTGCCAGCACAGAACATCGATATCAAGCAGGTATTTTTAACCTACCTCCAGACATTTGTTTTATCTCTCCTTCTAAATGTCTCTGGCACATAATTCCTTCTTTTAAAAGACAAAAAAAATTATATATATGACTAAACTACATACATGACTCAATTTCTATTCCTAGATGAGTGGAAAGTGGTTCCTGCTTAGTGTAGCATCAAGATGCAACTATCTTTTGGACAACCACTATAAGGTGGAGAGTACCACTATGACTTTGACTGTTCCAGACTCTCCAGACTCACCTGTGGCTGTCAGCACCTTTAGAAAACAGTGAGTACACACAGTGACCAGAAGAGGGCGCTGCCCTCATTCGGATTCATTCATTTTGTGCTTTGCTTTTGTTTGTTTGTTTTGTTTTTGTTTTGATGCTTTGTTTTGCCTACGCGAGTCATTTCCATTCGCCACATTGTGTTAAACTAATTTCCTGCACCTGGAGACACTTAACCACACATCCTGCGCTTTGAAAATACGTTAAAGGTTGTTTTATTTTTTAATTTTAAAAGTTTGGTTAGGGTGAGTTTGAAGTAATAAACATATGCTACCAGCCGGCTAACACTTCTGTTGATTGACATACATACTTAATACTTAATTACCAAATACATTTTCAATTGAATAATAATAATAATCATCATCATAATAATAATCATAATCATAATCATATTATTATCATTATTATTATTATTAAGTTACTTAACTGACAGCACATGAAAATCTACATGAAGCTAATTCCTTATGACTAAATCTAATCCTAGATAAATAGCTAAAACAACTGTCATGAAAATAATAAATAAATAGGTAGGTAATCAGACAAAAACGAAAAAAAAGTGAGAAATCTAGTTATGTTTTGTAATATGAATCCAAGTTTGGATACTGAAGTAATAGTTCAGCTAATATTATTTTATTTGCATTTTACATTAACATTTCCAGTGCTGTCTGGATTAGTCAAACGTTTTACTGTGCACGACTGAGACACTAAACGCAGTAATACTGCAGTAGCTCTAGTAAACATATAAATACTGCAATAGATAAACACTGTAGCAGCTCTTCAGTTACGTTTTGATAAGGTTTTGGCTCGCTAGCTGGTTAATTCTTGGTCATAGTAACACAAACATCCCAAAGACGAGCTTTTCTCGGCACACGAGGACCAGGTGTATCCTTACCTGCGCCCTGTTCCCGTGCGTTACCACCCGATAGATAATCGGTAGAGGAACGGCGCTTCCTGGCAGGAAATCCTGTTTCTTTTGGTATAATTGACGAGCTTCGTTATGACCGTTAAACCACGGAGTGTGTTTTCTAAACCGTAGACTGGCTGCAGCAGAGCAACAGAAAGGCAGTTATTTGGAGCTGCAATTATCATATCCTACCTGATTAATATTCAGGTCACACCTGAATATCTGGGTGTCAGGTCACACATCGATATTGTCTGTGGGGAATATTTAATACCTGATATGATGGATTAATCGTTCATTACTTGTACCTGCTCTATTTAAACATACAAACCTTACCTGATCAACACTGCTTTCTTTGGATCGTGTTGTTGAACTTGGAATTTTTAGAAATTCTTAAATTAGTACAAACATGTGTATTATTTGTAGTTTTCATTGTACTTCATTGCAGTTGCTATTTTATGAATGTGTAAGTAAAAGTTAAAGTCATTGTTCCTGTTAAGTAGACAAAAGTATTTTGCTCTGCTGCTCTGATCCACAGTAGAAAGCATCTCAAAAACGCAGCAAACGGTTGATCACTGCACAGAGACCCCCGTCCTTCAGGAAACTCGGATGTGTGTGTGCGTTTTTAATTCAAACAGTTGACGAACCTCTTTCTTCCTCTTCTCGCTGTTAGCAATTATCAGTGCTGGGAGATCAGGCAGCACTACGAGAGAGCCAGCAGTCCTGGGCATCTCCTGCTTAAAGGTGGGTAAAGTCCTCAGCTCCGTTACACACCTGCTGGACAGGTCACAGAGAAATGGATATGCAGAATGAACTGAAAAAACAAAAACATTTCAGTTGATTTGGGGCAGCAACATTTGGCCGTTGTTAAGTTTCTGAGGCCAGTAATTCGCAAAGGTGCTAACATTACTTACTTACATGTAGAATTTAAAGTTGTCTATAGAGGTATGTGTCATACTACAAGTCATTACTGTCGTGACATCCATCGTGACATCCATCAAGTTACAAAAGATAAACTTTCATATAATCGGTTCTTGGCACTACCTAACTAAGAGCTTTACTCTGTCTCTATCTCGCGTGTCCATGGGTTTTCAGAAGGGAGCTACATAAGTGTAACTTCATTCACTCATATATGACATTCAGAAGATGTGATGCATATACATATAGAATTTGCCCTCCTGTGAGGTTTAACAAGTCTGAAAATAACATTAATTTCATCTCTATTTGTGCATATCCTACAGGAAACCAACCAGAGATGGATGTGAAGATTACTGTCGTACAAACTGACTATAACTCCTATGCTATTTTGGTTTACAAAAGAATGAGAAAAATCACCATGAAGCTTTATGGTATAATGCACGATTGAAGTACATAGTGATTTATATCAATACTCCATAGAAGTACATAGTGATTTCTATCAATACACCATAGAAGTACATAGTGATTTATATCAATATATCACTGAAGTACATAGTGATTTATATCAATATACCACTGAAGTACATAGTGATTTATGTCAATACACCATAGAAGTACATAGTGATTTATATCAATACACCACAGAAATAAATAGTGATTTATATCAATACTGCATTGGAACCTTTTGCTACTTAGTTACCCTCTTAATGGTGAATTTAACATGTACTGTATTTTGTATTCACTGTAGTGTTTGTGGCGTTTTAATTTTCAAAATTGCAACTGCGTGTTCTGTTATGTCGAAGGACGAACTACAAGCATTACTGATACCATTGTGGACAGGTTTGAGGAACTTGCACAGAAACAGAATCTGGGTCTAGATGTTGTTTTCCAGTTTCCTGATTACGGTAAGGTGCACATTCAGAAGTAAGAATACTTAATACGTTCATTCACTCAATTTGTGACCATGTGTGTGTGTTTTATTTCTCAATTGTTGCCATTTCAGGGTTTTGTAACGCTTCAGACAAAAAGCATATTCTTGGTAAGTGGGTGTGTTCTTCTTTTTCAGGACACTAGCCCTGGTCCTGAAACATTTATCATGTGTGGTCACACGTTTGCTCTGCCAATGGACTCAAAGCCCTAACGCAAAGTCCAGGCCCTGCTGATCGGCTCCTTGAGCACCAGAGTGAAAAGAGTCTCTATTACCTCCGAATTTGTACACCAGTTTAATTTTATTAATGAGTTATCCATGCACAAATACTCAATAACAAACTCTTGATTCATGACAGGCCAAAACATCGTTGGTGTTTGTGTCTTGAAATGCAGTTTCATGCAGGTGTTTGTTGACAAACATGAGAAGTCATGTTGATCAGCCACCCAACGTAATGGGCAGGTGTTAACTGGCTTGAATAACTGTACAGGGTGGTTGAGGTTTTGGCTCCAAGGCAACGCATCACCTAACAACTTGTTCTTAAAATGCCCTGTCATGCTAATGTTTGTTTATCAAACATACAGTATTGCTTACCAGTTAACTAGAAGATTAAGACTGATTGTTTGGAGTGAGACATAAAGAGTGAGTGTTTGGAGTGAGTGTTTGGAGTGAGATATAAAGACTGGCTATATGGAGTGAGACATAAAGAGTGTGTGAGTGGAGTGAGATAAAGAGTGAGTGTTTTGAGGGAGACATAAAGAATGAGTGGAGTGATACATAAAGAGTGAATGTTTGGAGTGAGACACAGTGAATGTTTGGAGTGAGGCATATTGTTTGGATTGAGACAAAGAGTGAGTGTTTGGAGTGAGACTAAGAGTATGTGAGTGGAGTGAGACATAAAGAGTGAGTGTTTGGAGTGAGACAAATACTGTGTCGGTGGAGCGAGACATAAAGAGTGAGTGTTTGGAGTGAGCCATAAAGAGTGAGGAGGTCCTGAACACTGATGTAGCTTTCTTGGCATGGACGAGGTTCTCCTAGGACTGTCCTGCTTAAACTAGTCCACATATTTTGAAATTATGAAATCTCACCTTTACCACTTCATTAACTGTTTTATTCTTCCTGTTCCAGCTATGACCTAAGATACGATCACAGCCACACTTGCTGAGACACCTCATCCATGTGTATGGCAGTAACCATGGTGACTTGTGTGGACTTTGTGAAGATAACATGAGTTAAAGGAAACATCTTAGACACATATTAGAAACAATAAAGCCCATCAAATATGCTATTCATACATTTTGTGTTTTTGCATATCATTTTAATTACAAATAATAGAACCAAAATTTTCTTGAGTAATGAGTATCATAATGTTTTATTTACACTGAACCTGAAAGTTTAAGTGTTCATCAACTCCTAATGTGAAGGCTGGTTACAAAACACAAAAAATGTGTGTGTGTGTATCTGTTTATGTGTGTGTATGGGTGTGTTTACATGTTGTAACACAGCCCAGCTTGCCTGATGACCTCTTCCTCAGTTCCGTCAGATGCCAAACAGCTGAAAGGAGGCAAATGTCCCAAAGGATCAAACGTTTGATACACTAGCAGTTCTGCAAAATCTCCAGGACTCATGATTGTCAGGACATTTGCATTGACTTATAGAAGTGCTTTGTTGTTATTTAAACTTATTTTTTATGCTAGTACAACTAGGCTCAAGTCAAGCAAGAGTCCTGTCACAGATGAAGAGTCTGTGCAGCAACATACACACAACAAACACATTTATTCATGTGTATATTAAAATACATATAACAAACATCACATTGTTTTTCATGTGTATATTAAAATTAAGCACTTGTAAGGGATAGGTCGGTTGCTTCTTAAAGAGCCAGGGCTTCATTCTACGAATGAAGACGAGGCACATCTGTGTGGACAGGCAGTGGATGTTGGACCCTTCACGAGGGTGCCGGTGCAGAGGAGTGCAAGGAGGTGTGTGTGTTCTCTCTCTTGATGGGTGTTTTTTTAAAGCTGAATGGGAAACTACAAAAAGCCAGTGAAGGGAACCCAGCAGTGCAGTGATATGCAAAACGACTGGATCAGGTACAAATGCTTAGTAGCATGTCCAGGACCTACTGAGAGGAGTTACAGCTCTACGTCTGTCCAGACTTCAGAAGACAAAGATGCAGTCCTGAGTGGCTTCTACAAATTACCTCATTCTCCTGAGGTGGTACAGAAGACACAAGCACACCAGGGTTACTCTAGTAACATGAGCACCTAATGCTGGGCGGTTCTGTAGAACTACCAGGGTTCATACCATGGAAGGAGGATGTGGGAGGGGCTGAGGGAGAGGTCCATCTGACAGGATAAAACGCCAGTCTGCATCTCCTGTTGAACACATCCCACTGTAGGATCCACACCTCCCACTTCAGAGAGAGAAGAGCTACTCCACCTGTGTAACCATCATGTCAGCCATGCTGGGATTCCTGACTGTGCTGCTCTGGGCTACTGTGGCGTATTCCGACATTAGTCCCATGACTGACTTCAGTTTGGATGGGGTAAGAATGTAAACAGGTCTTTTGACTGGGTGAAAATGATTATTATGTAATGCAACTGAATTAAAAGACTTTAAGATCACTATTTATTAAGGAGTTTTGTATGATCAAACATATTATTTACAATGTCCACATTAGAATTGGTGATGCTCAGCTCTTACTTAAAAGATTGTGTAAAATAAACTGAGCTGGCAGTGATGAGTATGAGCACACACTTCACACACTCTCTGGGATGTAACAGTATTTAACAGTATTTCTCATTGCCTGTAGTATTTCAGAGTTGTTTGCCACACAATGAAGATGTTTTCTCTGCTAAGCTGGGCTGCTTAGCCATAGTTTGTATTTGACTAAAAGTATGCCGCTTGGGTTTGGAAACTCAATCAATCCTCTCCGCAGATGAAAGGAAAGTGGTACAGTATTGGTGTTGCCTCAAATGCAAAATGGTTCACCACTCATAAAGCCAACATGAAGATGGGAACCCTCCAAGTAGAGCCTACAGCTGATGGAGATCTTCACGTGACCTTCACTTATCTGCAGTAGGAAACCATTCTAATTCCTTAGATCAGGGCTGGGCTCCAGTTTGCCAAGACCATGTTAAAATGAAGTCTGCATGAAAAACCATTTCACTTGCTGATTCATCATTGGCACAGTGGTTTGGTTCAAAACTTAAACCTTCTCCAGGCTGGGAAAATGAACCTAGATTTTCTGATTTCTTCTGCAATCCTGCAGCTGTCTGTAATGGATCTCTAGTTGAATAAAAAGATTAGAATATAAAATTTGCACATTTAATTCAGTATCATAGTTTAAAATGAATAAGTTTGATGGTGACACATTTTTTTGTCCAAGTAGTAAAGGTTCCTGCTGGGAAAAGAGCCACGTTGCTAAGAAGACTGACACTTCTGGATGTTTTTTTTATCACAGCAAACGCAAGTCCTGTTTATTTAATTTGACAAACTTATTCCTCTAATATTATATCCTATTATTTCTCTTAAACACACATTTTCTTGTTTAATTGTTTAAAACAGAGTATGAAAGAACATTTATTGTCTTTTGTTCTTCTCAGACTCGGGAAGTAACAATGACATGTGTGTAATTGATGCAAAATTTGATGAGTTTGTCATCATACACGTGACCAATACCGAAGTGGGGCATTCTTCCACGTACATTAAGCTGTGTGGTAAGAGTTTGTCGCCAGCTAAATTTCTTCTTCTCCATGGTTTACCTTCTTCTGCATTCGCTACCTCATTGAGAGAATTCAAGTGGCCTCTGACGTAGCTGGTTTGCCACTGCAGGCCGCAGCCCACACCTCAGCAACGGTGTGGTGGAAAAGTTCCAGAAATTCGCCCTGGACAACGGCATCGAGTCCGAAAACATCCTCACCCTGCCCCCAAATGGTAATGTTTCAAATCCTTTCCCCTTGAACTGTATGAAGTGCTTGTTCAAAGTAAAAAACATTTTGTTTCTGCTGTAACAAATGTAAATATTATTTATTAATGTCTTTCAGCTGAATGCGGAGATTAATAACCATCTCATGCCTTTGATTTGAATCATCTTCAGAAATATGTTCTATGCATCAAATGAGAATGATCAAAGGAGGATGATCAAAGGAGGATGATTAAGTTTATCTGACCAATGCAGATAAAGTTTAAGTAAGCTTTTGTATCTTATGTGTAGGACCATCAGTCATCAGTAAATAAAGATTTAGCACCACTGAGTGACTCCACATTAATTGAACACAAGCAATGCACACACAACTGAACCGAGAGCAGAGGAGCACCATTTAAATGCACATACATCATTCATGTCTCATAAAACAAACAAAATAAACACAAACAAACATTAACACATGATCTGTGGCTTTAGATCAATTCCTAATTTGTGTGAGTAGATATTTTTTCTTTTGCATTTGCAGTAAACATCATTCTATGCACCCTATTTTGGCTGAGCTTGTGACGTGCTAAAAAGCAGTTGAGCAGTTAAACACTTTTCAGGTTGAAGTAGCTTCCGTCTGCTAACTTAAGACGCCTTTATTTAGATCAGACTCCTCAAGGAAAGCCATCAGCACTCCAGAGCTCACAGGCACCCTTTCTCTATCTCCCCAGGCATACCAACATCACAAGATGGTTTCAGTTCAGACCTTGTTTTTCTGTTTTCCTTGTCTAACGGTCTTGCCTCTAGCAGTCGCTCAAGAAAGCTCATGTTTTGGGAAAATCAAATGGTAGGGCTCTCACAAACATGATGCTATATGAGAACGTTATCAAATAAAAATTTGAACTCATAATCTGATTAATCTCAGCTACATTTCTGAGCCCTTCCCAATGAGTTTGTAACAGTAGAAAAAAAAAAAACTCAAGCCCACTCCAGCAAGCCGACTAAATGTAGACATGAAGGGCCTTTCCCACTTTCCATCAGGTGCCTGATTCTTGCACTGTGCCCCGTGTTCGTGCTGGGTGATACATGCTGGAGCCTTTCTGTCTTCAGGCACCCAACGCAAGGTCTCTGCCCATCAGCCATGACATGGCAGCTTGACCGTGAGCTGGTCGCCCGAGGTCATCTGCTCCCTCTTCTTATCTCCTTTACCCCTCTCTTTCTTTCTCTCTCTCTCTCTCTCTCTCTCTCTCTCAGCACAGGAGTGGCTCATGGTGGGCACGGGAACAGCTCGTGGCTCGTTCATGCAGAAAACATCTAATCTTTACTAACCTTGTCTCTTTCCTTTCTACGTTGACCCTTAGAACGTGCCTCACTCTTCCCCATCATCCTGTAGATTTAGATAGTAGATATAGGACACATATATACTCTGTGCTTTCCTCAATAAAGTGGAACTCTCTTGATTCACTACCTTGGTGTCAGTGTCTCTTGACTTCCCCGGATTGATCCAGCTACAGAAGACGGAGGGCAGAGGGTAACTTGGAGGAGATCGAACCTGAAGGACTGATCACTTTGAACCCTTTTTGTAACAGTCTGGGTCAGAAGTAGGACACTGCTCAAGTAAGTGACACCCTAGTATTTAATGTGTCTTCTTCCTGCTCAGTATCTCTGTGCTTAAATTTAGTTTCAATTTAGTTTAGGTGCGTTTTTGTCTGAAATAAAGTGGAAGAAGTCTCGTCCGTTGGTACGAGCTGAATGCTGAATTTTGTACTTGTTATCCTGCCTGTTGAAAAGGTGGAAGAAGTCTCATCTATTGGCATGAGCTGAATTTTCTGTACACTGTGTAAAGATTTGTTATCCTGCCTGAGACTTATTGAAACGCAATTTACTGTTTATTGGTGAACCCTCCCTCCTCTGCACTTATTTGAGAGCTCTTTGTATAGTTGTATACTGGTTATGATTTTACTGGGTGACCCATGGGTTCTGGTGTTAGTTATGTAAAAGCCAAAAAGGGGGAAATCCCGAAGAATTGGACGTTTCGGTGTGGTTTGGGCTCACATTGTGATCTGTACATTGATTGTCTGGCTGGTTAGACTGAATGTGCTGGGTTTAGACACTATCCACGTACAGGCTCATTTGAAAGGGAGTTTACAGCACTCAGTGCTATGTTTGTTTATGAGGGATATGGGGACCATAGCTGGGATTTTCAGAAGAATTCTTGGCAGGACTGGAGTAAGGCCAAGCCGGTGTGGGACAAGGCGCATGGTGTAAAACCCAATAGGATGCCTGGGTCTGAAATAGCTGTTTTTCCTGCCACACAGCTGAAAGGATCCCCTCCTCCGCTTGTGAAGCATGCACTGATAAGACAGGCTCCTGTTCAGGCAGATGTTTCTGTGCCAAATGCTACAGACACGTCTGAGCTGAATCAGGAAGCTGAGAGGGGGGCTTCTGGAGGAGGAGCGGACGGCAAGCCCACACCACCCTCCATCCTAACCTCGCCTCCCTACAGCAGGGTGAGACTTCAGGGCATGGCTCCAGCCCCCGTGAATGTTTCTACTTCATTCATGATGCTGGGTGAGAAACTGTGTAGAGTTAAGCCTCCTAGCATGACTGATATTCAAAATATTTGTGACCTGATCCAACTAATGTTCATGCATTTGTGGATGCTTTAAAGGCATGCACCAAATATGCTCCATTAACACGATCTGATTTCAGGACCATTCTGATGCGTTGTTTAAAGCACAGGTTTACTGAGGAGGAGTTGATTAATGGCATTAAGTCACTGTCGTTTAGCAACGGCACCCTCCCAAATTGGAATAGCGACGGAGCCAGTGTTTATTACTGGGCACAGCACACTAACGTTGACACCTTTTATCAGGAACTGAGGAAATTCCTGCTTAGACTACATTCCACTCGGAGAATGTATTTCCCGTTTATGTGGGAATTTCAGGGGTCCCTGTGGACTGTCCCAAAACGCACTCTCTGCCCGTTAGAAGTCCGGATGACCCCCCAATTTTTTTGATGCATTGGTTTGTAGTTATTTCTGGTTCTCCATTTAACCTGTTGGGTCACAATTGAATGTTTAAAATGAATCTCTCTCTCCCTCTCTTTTGAGCAGGTCAAAATGATGATCCATTCCAGACCACATATCTCCATGTTTACAGATGTGCTGGGTCAGCCTAGTAACACAGCTGACCACTCTGTACTTCCTGAGCTAGAAGACATCCCTAAATCACTGTGGGCCACCCATGATAACAATGTGGGGTTTATAGATTGTCCTCCCTACAAGGCTCGACTCAAGCACGGTACCCCTGTTTACTGTAAACAGTATCCGCTATCTCCTGATTTACACAAGAGATTTACACAAGATCTCAGGCGCATTAATGACATAGTAGTTCCCATAACCCCACTGGTGCCTGATGTGTCTGCCATTCTAACTGCTATTCCTGCACACCATCACTTTTTTACTGTTGAGGATATTTGCTCTCTGTACCAGTCCACCCAGACAGCCAACCACTTTTCACATTTACGTTTCAGGGTAGGCAATACACGTGGTGCCATCTCTCCCAGGGCTTCCTGGACTCCCTGGCTGTGTTCATCGCTGTTGTAAGAGACACATTGGTGTCCTGGGTCCCTCCAGAGGACTGTGTTGTTATCATTTACTGTGTTATCAGGACTGTGTTGTTATCAACAACGTCAGGAGTGCTGCGTGATGGGGTCCCACTCACTACTGAAACATCTGGCTTCATGTGGGTTTAAGGTTTCACCATCTAAGCTCCAGTGGTGCAAGCCATCTGTCACGTATCTGGGATTCCTGCTGTCCGCTGGTGAACGCCGCCTCTCAGATGACCATCAGGCAGTCATACGTGACATCCCTCCGCCCAGCACAAAACAAGCCATGCTGAGTTTCCTGGGTCTGGTTAACTACTGCCGTCAATGGGTGTCAGATTGTTCCTTTCATGATAAAGTACTCAGGCAGGGCTGTGGAAAAGACTGTCCTGATACGTTGGTCTGGACTGAGCCCATGTATCAGTCATTTAGGACTCTGAAATCGGCCTTGTGCTCTGCTCCAGCACTTGGCCTGCCGAACTATAATCTGGCCTTCCACCTTTACGTTTCTGAAAATGGCTCCACAGCCATGGGCGTCCTGGCCCAGGAGCACGGTGGCAGTTATTGCCCTGTGGCCTACCTTTCCAAAACTTTTGATTGGGTAATTCAAGGCGTGCCTGGCCTGCTTACGCGCCGTGGCTGCCTCGGCTCTTCTGGTCACTGACGCAGAGAAATTGGCACTGTCTCATCCCATGGTTCTACACACTTCACCTCAAGTTATTAACATTATGAATAACATTCAAACACAGCACATGATGGCACAGTGGCGTTCAGGCAATGAGGTCATCCTCTGCACCACTCAGAATTTAACCATTAAATCACGCACGACCCTGAGTTCACCTGCTAATCTGTTGCGATCACTTTTGACATCGCTAGATCATTCTGATGACTCTGTGCCCCACGACTGCATGGAGGCAATCCTTGAGTCCTCGAGCATGCGCTCTGATCTCTCTAGCATGCTGCTCGAAGGCGGCTATCACATTTTTGTAGATGGCTCATGTTTTAAACCGTCTGACTCTGAATTTTCCCGTAGCTAATCTCTCCCTTACAGGTCTGCTCAAGTAGCTGAACTGATGGCATTGACCAGCGCCTGTCATCTATTCCGGGATCAGGTTGTCACCATCTGTACTGATTCCCGTCATGCGTTTGGAGTTGCTCATGACTTCGGTAAGATTTGGCACTCCAGGGGGTTCCGCACCTTGACCTCTGGATCTGACACGGCCTCTGGCAATGCCTTAGCGGACGAGGTTGCACGTTGGGCAGCTGTTAATGCCCCCTCATGCCCATACGCTGTATCATCCGCATGTGATGCTGTCTCCATGTTTTCTGTTTGGTACCGACTGATATTGGTCTGCCTTTCTTACAAGCTCAGGGTACACGACAGGACTGCTCTCACTGGGCTGATCAAGGATGTAGGCCTGATAAAGATGATCCGATCTGTGACCCGGAGGGGAGTATCGCCCTTCCTAAATCTGTTTTGCCATTTCTTGTGCATCAGTTTCATGGGATTTCACGTCGCACAAAGGGGGGTGACGGCTAACATTTCAAAAACAGTTTTGTATACCGGAAACACGTAAAACTCCTCCTAGATAGCTGTTTAACCTGCGCTAGAAGCAACCAGGGGAAAACACAAGCCAAACATGATGCCTTGCCAGCTCCTGATTATCCCGTTCAGTGTCTACAGATAGACTTTACGCACATGCCACCTTGTGGTCAGTTGAAGTACTTGCTGGTGATTGTAGACAGGTTTTCCAAATGGACTGAGGTGTTTCCTTGTCCTAAGGAAGACGCCCGCATTGTGGTTAATAATACCAAGGTACGGTGTGCCTCGGGTAATAGATTCAATCAGGGACCCTGTTTCATTTCCAAGGTAACTCAGAAAATATGCACCTACCTAACTATTGACTGGAAGTTTCACATCTCTTATCCTCCTCAGTCATCTGGCATTGTTAAAAGAATGATTTGTACCTTGAAAGAAAGGTTAACAAAGGCTATGATGGAAACAGGAAAGAAGTGGATAGATGTACTGCCAGCGGTGTTATGTGAGATCAGAATGACGCCCAGTGCCACCACCAAATTGTTACCATTTGAGGTCATTTTTGGTAGACTATTTACCACCCCATGGGTCAGAGGTAACCCAGGTGTTTCTCATTCAGGTGACATGACTGTGATCTTGGCAGACTACACCCAAATGTTGATTGAGAAATTGAACAGTGTGCATGGTAATGTCTCTTGCACTCTCCCTCTTCCCACAGACAAGCCTACTCATCCATTTATTCCAGGTGACACTGTTTTGGTCAAATCATTGAACCCTCGGAAAGTTGGTGAAGCTGTGTACGGACCCCCAACAACTGTGATCGCAGTGACCCGAACCGCTGTGCTAACATCGGGATCAGCACATTGGAGACATGCCAGCTGGCTGAAGAAATCATCAGTAGCTGACGCGTCCGACAAGCCAAATGCACCGTAACACATTCACATGTAGTACAAAATTTGTTATATGATTTCATGCTGAGGGACTGGCCCTTGGCTGCACCACTCACCAAGGAAGTCCTCCTTGGCCCTGTATGTCATACACTTTAGCACTGGTATTATAACTTGATAGATATCCTGTGCCTAATATGTGCCTAATAACATCCTTTGCAGACTCTTTGGTCTTTTCTCTCCTTGTTTTTCTGATAAGCGCATGCAAAACCTTACTATAGGAATAATGGGCCCCATTCGTGTGATAATATTGGCATTATTTTCAGTCTCGAAAGGTACAAAAGGGGGGATAGTGGGCTTTCAGAGTCATCAACAACAGTGTAATGGTAATTTATCTTCTGTGGTCTCCCTGGTAGCGGCAACAGAGGTGGAGCCAGGGAGGGACTGTCTGGTGTATGAAGCATTCCATACACCCTGGGTACCGGTGCCAGTAGATGATGTTATGGCAACAGCACTTAACCATAATTCATCAGACTGTCAAATCAATATGGGAGTAGGGTTTATGCTAAATGTATCTAAGGCAGTGGGCATCTCCCCGCATGGGCCTTGGATGGTGGTTCATGGCTGGACCAAAGGACAGATTGCGACATTGGCATTAGTAAACAGTATTACCCCAGATTCAGAAACATGACCCTAGCAGTATTACCTGTGACGGGTACCACCTGTCTATGTTCTGCAGGCTTACCTGATGGTCCATTTTTGGGCCACAAGCCATGTAAAAATGAGGTATGGGCATTAGGTGTGGGACTGGGCAGATGCACAATAAATAATATAACAGGCACACCATCTCCTTGCCCTGCAATCATGGGCACTGGAGCATCTGCATATCATGTGGGTATGTGGTAGGATGGCATACTCCAGCCTACCCATTTTGATTGTTAGTCATACCCATCATAAATTTCCCTGGAAAGGATGTTGTACCCCAGCATTAACTATCCTGTCTCTGGTCATATATACACGCTCGCAGTCGACATCTGACAGGGCTAAAAGGTCTGTAATTACTGGCACCCCTAACAGGTATGGTGGGTATGTACTGGCCAACCCATGGACTAACCCTGGAGCGAACGTGGGTTGGAGTTTGTTCCTGGGAGGAGGAACTACTGCAGCCCTTAATAAAATTAATGGTTTGGCATGGCAGGTACTTAATTTAGCCAATAGGACTGAAAACACCCTGGCAGTGATGTGGCAGATAAGATCTGTACCGCTGTCTTGCAGAACTGCCTAACCCTAGATCTACTCTTGGCAAAGGAGGAAGGCATCTGCAAGGTCATTAATGAAACAAGTTGCTTTGACATCCCTAGTTAATATAACATTACTGACATCATTTCGCACATGAAGACCACTATTGCTGAGCCTCCACCCGCCGATGATTCTTGGTTCAGTTGGTTAACTGATCTGGTTGGCCCTTGGGGATCTTGGCTCATAAACATGTTTTCCCATACTCCTGATTATTGTGTTGATTCTTGTTTGTGGACCCTGCTTATTGTCACTGCTGTCTTCTTTTATAACTCACATCTCTACCTCCGTGATTAATCATGCTAATGTTGCCTTGGTGCCTGCATATGAGAAAGGTCTACATATTGATATGTGATTCCTTTGGACTCAAAGGGGGGAGTGTTGGCTACTGGAGCCTTTCTGTTTTCAGGCACCCAACACAAGGTCTCTGCTTATCAGCCATGACATGTCAGCTTGACAGTGAGCTGGTCGCCCGAGGTCATCTGCTCCCTCTTCTTATCTCCTTTACCCCTCCCTTTCTCTCTCTCTCTCTCCCTCTCTCTCTCTCTCTCTCTCTAAGCACAAGAGTGGCTCATGGCGGGCACGGGAACAGCTCATGGCTCGTTCATTCAGAAAACATCTAATCTCAATTATTGCTTTCTTTTCCACCCTCTGACACGCAGGTCTTCAGATGTATCTCGGCATTATACAAACTTATCATTGTCTATTATAGAGCCTCTATGTATTTTGCACTTCTAGGAATCAGCATTGATCCCTGTATTTCAACAGTATTCAAGTTCATTCGTATATTGGACTCTGACCTATTGTACTAGCTAGGATGTATTCCACGAGTAAACAACAAAGCACTTTTGTTAATCGCTCTGGATAAGAGAGTCTGTTAAATGCCGTAAATGTAAATGTAAATAACACACACACAAATCCTAGTATCTTAAAAGATTTCACACCCAGGTCCAGCGTTTAATGAGCAGGTAATCTGTAAGTGTCAGTTTTAAACAATACAAATAAATATACAAGTACCTTTGCATTATAAATTTCAAGATGAGGATATTCAATCAAAACCAAAAGACAAAACAGGCAGATTAAAAATTTAGCAGTTTGTTTGCTTATATCTTATAAGCCTTATTTTTATCTTATACCTGCATTTCAGGTGAAGTACAAGCCAACAGAAACAAGAGTTTCACTGCCTAAGCATTTATGAAACTCACTGCACAGGCTGGGCCATGCTAGGGAAGAGTGATAGCACTGCTACATCTGTAGGTGAGCTTTATGACCTTTATGACCTTTATGACTTGTCCTGTTGTATGACCAGAGGACTCTTAAGCATGAAGTAAAACCAGTTGGTTACACAAGGTCCTTGTAAGGTTGAGCAGTAAGGAGGCGGACGTATGTGCGGAGAAGAGCGAGATTTAATTGGGGCAAATCCAGAATCAGTCATTAAGGCAGTGCAGGGTCAAAGAGCCGACACGGAGAGTATGTAGATACATGACTAACAAACAAAAAGACACGAAGGCTAACGGAAAGCAGGCTATAACTAAGGCTAGGAAAACACTCGGGGCTAAACAAGACAAAAATGGAGGCTTTGGAACACAGATTCCAGAAACAACCACAATGAAACACATTCACAAATTCAGTGAACATCCCCGACCAAGGCACACAACAGGGTTTAAATACATGAACTTAATACTAGAAACGAGGGACAGGTGTGGAAAATCAAACGAGGGAAGGAGAAAACGAAACTATGGAATGGAGCTAAAGAACAAGACAGGGAAAACACAGAACCTGGGAGGGACTGATGGTGACAGTCCTAAACGCTCACATTTGGCTTCGGAAATATTTAACATCCCTCAATTTTGAAAATATGTAGGGACAGAGACCCACAGAGAAGAGGATGCTGACAGACACACAAGATGCTGAAACCTGGTCATATGGTTGTGTTACTAGAATTTAAATTAGTCTTGTAGGAAATTTAAATGAAAACCATTTGTTTCTCACATAATCATTTACATAACATAGCTGACACTTTTATCTAAAGTAACTTACAATCATGGATGAGTACAACCTTTAGCAATTGAGGTTTAAGGGTCTTGCTCAGGCATCCAACAGTGTAAACTTGTCAGAGGTGGGACTTGAACTGGCAACTTTCCAATTACAAGTCTATACATTAACCACTGAGCTACCACTGAGAGGCACAGGGATGTGGACAGGCAGTGGATGTTGGACCCTTCACAAGGGTGCCGGTGCAGAGGAGTGCAAGGAGGTGTGTGTGTTCTCTCTCTTGATGGGTGTTTTTTTAAAGCTGAATGGGAAACTACAAAAAGCCAGTGAAGGGAACCCAGCAGTGCAGTGATATGCAAAACGACTGGATCAGGTACAAATGCTTAGTAGCATGTCCAGGACCTACTGAGAGGAGTTACAGCTCTACGTCTGTCCAGACTTCAGAAGACAAAGATGCAGTCCTGAGTGGCTTCTACAAATTACCTCATTCTCCTGAGGTGGTACAGAAGACACAAGCACACCAGGGTTACTCTAGTAACATGAGCACCTAATGCTGGGCGGTTCTGTAGAACTACCAGGGTTCATACCATGGAAGGAGGACGTGGGAGGGGCTGAGGGAGAGGTCCATCTGACAGGATAAAACGCCAGTCTGCATCTCCTGTTGGACACATCCCACTGTAGGATGCACACCTCCCACTTCA
Source organism: Electrophorus electricus (assembly GCF_041902795.1). Taxonomy (NCBI): domain Eukaryota; kingdom Metazoa; phylum Chordata; class Actinopteri; order Gymnotiformes; family Gymnotidae; genus Electrophorus; species Electrophorus electricus. The sequence continues at coordinate 43,892,309 of NC_137497.1, forward strand.
GAGAGAGAAGAGCTACTCCACCTGTGTAACCATCATGTCAGCCATGCTGGGGTTCCTGACTGTGCTGCTCTGGGCTACTGTGGCGTATTCCGACATTAGTCCCATGACTGACTTCTGTTTGGATGGGGTAAGAATGTAAACAGGTGTTTTGACTGGGTGAAAATGATTATTATGTAATGCAACTGAATTAAAAGACTTTAAGATCACTATTTATTAAGGAGTTTTGTATGATCAAACATATTATTTACAATGTTCACACTAGAATCGGTGACGCTCAGCTCTTACTTAAAAGATTGTGTAAAATAAACTGAGCTGGCAGTGATGAGTATGAGTACACACTTCACACACTCTCTGGGGTGTAACAGTACTTCTCATTGCCTGTAGTATTTCAGAGTTGTTTTCCACACAATGAAGATGTTTTCTCTGCTAAGCTGGGCTGCTTAGCCATAGTTTGTATTTGACTAAAAGTATGTCGCTTGGGATTGGAAGCTCAATCAATACTCTCCGCAGATGAAAGGAAAGTGGTACAATATTGGTGTTGCCTCAAATGCAAAATGGTTCACCACTCATAAAGCCAACATGAAGATGGGAACCGTCCAAGTAGAGTCTACAGCCGATGGAGATCTTCACGTGACCTTCACTTATTTGCAGTAGGAACCCATTCTAATTCCTTAGATCAGGGCTGGGCTCCAGTTTGCCAAGACCACATTAAAATCAAGTCTGCATGAAAAACCATTTCACTTGCTGATTCATCATTGGCACAGTGGTTTGGTTGAAGACTTAAGCCTTCTCCAGGCTGGGAAAATGAAGATTTTCTGATTTCTTCTGCAATCCTGCAGCTGTCTGTAATGGGTCCCTAGTAGAATAAAAAGTGTAGAATATAAAATTTGCACATTTAATTCAGTATCATAGTTTAAAATGAATTCGTTTGATGGTGACACATTTTTTTGTTCAAGTAGGAAAGGTTCCTGCTGGGAAAAGAGCCACGTTGCTAAGAAGACTGACACTTCTGGATGTTTTTTTTATCACAGCAAACGCAAGTCCTGTTTATTTAATTTGACAAACTTATTCCTCTAATATTATATCCTATTATTTCTCTTAAACACACATTCTGTTGTTTAATTGTTTAAAACAGAGTATGAAAGAACATTTATTGTCTTTTGTTCTTCTCAGACTCGGGAAGTAACAATGACATGTGTGTAATTGATGCCAAATTTGATGAGTTTGTCATCATACACGTGACCAATACCAAAGGGGGGCATTCTTCCACGTACATTAAGCTGTGTGGTAAGAGTTCGTCGGCAGCTAAATTTCTTCTCCATGGTTTACCTTCTTCTGCATTCGCTACCTCACTGAGAGAATTCAAGTGGCCTCTGACGTAGCTGGTTTGCCACTGCAGGCCGCAGCCCACACCTCAGCAACGGTGTGGTGGAAAAGTTCCAGAAATTCGCCCTGGACAACGGCATCGAGTCCGAAAACATCCTCACCCTGCCCCCAAATGGTAATGTTTCAAATCCTTTCCCCTTGAACTGTATGAAGTGCTTGTTCAAAGTAAAAAACATTTTGTTTCTGCTGTAACAAATGTAAATATTATTTATTAATGTCTTTCAGCTGAATGCAGAGATTAATAACCATCTCATGCCTTTGATTTGAATCATCTTCAGAAATATGTTCTATGCATCAAATGAGAATGATCAAAGGAGGATGATTAAGTTTATCTGACCAATGGAGATAAAGTTTAAGTAAGCTTTTGTATCTTATGTGTAGGACCATCAGTCATCAGTAAATAAAGATTTAGCACCACTGAGTGACTCCACATTAATTAAACACAAGCAATGCACACACAACTGAACCGAGAGCAGAGGAGCACCATTTAAATGCACATACATCATTCATGTCTCATAAAACAAACAAACAAAATAAACACAAACAAACATTAACACATGATCTGTGGCTTTAGATCAATTCCTAATTTGTGTGAGTAGATATTTTTTCTTTTGCATTTGCAGTAAACATCATTCTATGCACCCTATTTTGGCTGAGCTTGTGACGTGCTAAAAAGCAGTTGAGCAGTTAAACACTTTTCAGGTTGAAGTAGCTTCCCTCTGCTAACTTAAGACGCCTTTATTTAGATCAGACTCCTCAAGGAAAGCCATCAGCGCTCCAGAGCTCACAGGCACCTTTTCTCTATCTCCCCAGGCATACCAACATCACAAGATGGTTTCAGTTCAGACCTTGTTTTTCTGTTTTCCTTGTCTAACGGTCTTGCCTCTAGCAGTCGCTCAAGAAAGCTCATGTTTTGGGAAAATCAAATGGTAGGGCTCTCACAAACATGATGCTATATGAGAACGTTATCAAATAAAAATTTGAACTCATAATCTGATTAATCTCAGCTACATTTCTGAGCCCTTCCCAATGAGTTTGTAACAGTAGAAAAAAAAACAAACTCAAGCCCACTCCAGCAAGCCGACTAAATGTAGACATGAAGGGCCTTTCCCACTTTCCATCAGGTGCCTGATTCTTGCACTGTGCCCCGTGTTCGTGCTGGTGATACATGCTGGAGCCTTTCTGTCTTCAGGCACCCAACGCAAGGTCTCTGCCCATCAGCCATGACATGGCAGCTTGACCGTGAGCTGGTCACCCGAGGTCATCCGCTCCCTCTTCTTATCTCCTTTACCCCTCTCTTTCTCTTTCTCTCTCTCCCTGTCTTTCTCTCTCTCTCTCTCAGCACAGGAGTGGCTCATGGTGGGCACGGGAACAGCTCGTGGCTCGTTCATGCAGAAAACATCTAATCTTTACTAACCTTGTCTCTTTCCTTTCTACGTTGACCCTTAGAACGTGCCTCACTCTTCCCCATCATCCTGTAGATTTAGATAGTAGATATAGGACACATATATACTCTGTGCTTTCCTCAATAAAGTGGAACTCTCTTGATTCACTACCTTGGTGTCAGTGTCTCTTGACTTCCCCGGATTGATCCAGCTACAGAAGACGGAGGGCAGAGGGTAACTTGGAGGAGATCGAACCTGAAGGACTGATCACTTTGAACCCTTTTTGTAACAGTCTGGGTCAGAAGTAGGACACTGCTCAAGTAAGTGACACCCTAGTATTTAATGTGTCTTCTTCCTGCTCAGTATCTCTGTGCTTAAATTTAGTTTCAATTTAGTTTAGGTGCGTTTTTGTCTGAAATAAAGTGGAAGAAGTCTCGTCCGTTGGTACGAGCTGAATGCTGAATTTTGTACTTGTTATCCTGCCTGTTGAAAAGGTGGAAGAAGTCTCATCTATTGGCATGAGCTGAATTTTCTGTACACTGTGTAAAGATTTGTTATCCGGCCTGAGACTTATTGAAACGCAATTTACTGTTTATTGGTGAACCCTCCCTCCTCTGCACTTATTTGAGAGCTCTTTGTATAGTTGTATACTGGTTATGATTTTACTGGGTGACCCATGGGTTCTGGTGTTAGTTATGTAAAAGCCAAAAAGGGGGAAATCCCGAAGAATTGGACGTTTCGGTGTGGTTTGGGCTCACATTGTGATCTGTACATTGATTGTCTGGCTGGTTAGACTGAATGTGCTGGGTTTAGACACTATCCACGTACAGGCTCATTTGAAAGGGAGTTTATAGCACTCAGTGCTATGTTTGTTTATGAGGGATATGGGGACCATAGCTGGGATTTTCAGAAGAATTCTTGGCAGGACTGGAGTAAGGCCAAGCCGGTGTGGGACAAGGCGCATGGTGTAAAACCCAATAGGATGCCTGGGTCTGAAATAGCTGTTTTTCCTGCCACACAGCTGAAAGGATCCCCTCCTCCGCTTGTGAAGCATGCACTGATAAGACAGGCTCCTGTTCAGGCAGATGTTTCTGTGCCAAATGCTACAGACACGTCTGAGCTGAATCAGGAAGCTGAGAGGGGGGCTTCTGGAGGAGGAGCGGACGGCAAGCCCACACCACCCTCCATCCTAACCTCGCCTCCCTACAGCAGGGTGAGACTTCAGGGCATGGCTCCAGCCCCCGTGAATGTTTCTACTTCATTCATGATGCTGGGTGAGAAACTGTGTAGAGTTAAGCCTCCTAGCATGACTGATATTCAAAATATTTGTGACCTGATCCAACTAATGTTTATGCATTTGTGGATGCTTTAAAGGCATGCACCAAATATGCTCCATTAACACGATCTGATTTCAGGACCATTCTGATGCGTTGTTTAAAGCACAGGTTTACTGAGGAGGAGTTGATTAATGGCATTAAGTCACTGTCGTTTAGCAACGACACCCTCCCAAATTGGAATAGCGACGGAGCCAGTGTTTATTACTGGGCACAGCACACTAACGTTGACACCTTTTATCAGGAACTGAGGAAATTCCTGCTTAGATTACATTCCACTCGGAGAATGTATTTCCCGTTTATGTGGGAATTTCAGGGGTCCCTGTGGACTGTCCCAAAACGCACTCTCTGCCCGTTAGAAGTCCGGATGACCCCCCAATTTTTTTGATGCATTGGTTTGTAGTTATTTCTGGTTCTCCATTTAACCTGTTGGGTCACAATTGAATGTTTAAAATGAATCTCTCTCTCCCTCTCTTTTGAGCAGGTCAAAATGATGATCCATTCCAGACCACATATCTCCATGTTTACAGATGTGCTGGGTCAGCCTAGTAACACAGCTGACCACTCTGTACTTCCTGAGCTAGAAGACATCCCTAAATCACTGTGGGCCACCCATGATAACAATGTGGGGTTTATAGATTGTCCTCCCTACAAGGCTCGACTCAAGCACGGTACCCCTGTTTACTGTAAACAGTATCCGCTATCTCCTGATTTACACAAGAGATTTACACAAGATCTCAGGCGCATTAATGACATAGTAGTTCCCATAACCCCACTGGTGCCTGATGTGTCTGCCATTCTAACTGCTATTCCTGCACACCATCACTTTTTTACTGTTGAGGATATTTGCTCTCTGTACCAGTCCACCCAGACAGCCAACCACTTTTCACATTTACGTTTCAGGGTAGGCAATACACGTGGTGCCATCTCTCCCAGGGCTTCCTGGACTCCCTGGCTGTGTTCATCGCTGTTGTAAGAGACACATTGGTGTCCTGGGTCCCTCCAGAGGACTGTGTTGTTATCATTTACTGTGTTATCAGGACTGTGTTGTTATCAACAACGTCAGGAGTGCTGCGTGATGGGGTCCCACTCACTACTGAAACATCTGGCTTCATGTGGGTTTAAGGTTTCACCATCTAAGCTCCAGTGGTGCAAGCCATCTGTCACGTATCTGGGATTCCTGCTGTCCGCTGGTGAACGCCGCCTCTCAGATGACCATCAGGCAGTCATACGTGACATCCCTCCGCCCAGCACAAAACAAGCCATGCTGAGTTTCCTGGGTCTGGTTAACTACTGCCGTCAATGGGTGTCAGATTGTTCCTTTCATGATAAAGTACTCAGGCAGGGCTGTGGAAAAGACTGTCCTGATACGTTGGTCTGGACTGAGCCCATGTATCAGTCATTTAGGACTCTGAAATCGGCCTTGTGCTCTGCTCCAGCACTTGGCCTGCCGAACTATAATCTGGCCTTCCACCTTTACGTTTCTGAAAATGGCTCCACAGCCATGGGCGTCCTGGCCCAGGAGCACGGTGGCAGTTATTGCCCTGTGGCCTACCTTTCCAAAACTTTTGATTGGGTAATTCAAGGCGTGCCTGGCCTGCTTACGCGCCGTGGCTGCCTCGGCTCTTCTGGTCACTGACGCAGAGAAATTGGCACTGTCTCATCCCATGGTTCTACACACTTCACCTCAAGTTATTAACATTATGAATAACATTCAAACACAGCACATGATGGCACAGTGGCGTTCAGGCAATGAGGTCATCCTCTGCACCACTCAGAATTTAACCATTAAATCACGCACGACCCTGAGTTCACCTGCTAATCTGTTGCGATCACTTTTGACATCGCTAGATCATTCTGATGACTCTGTGCCCCACGACTGCATGGAGGCAATCCTTGAGTCCTCGAGCATGCGCTCTGATCTCTCTAGCATGCTGCTCGAAGGCGGCTATCACATTTTTGTAGATGGCTCATGTTTTAAACCGTCTGACTCTGAATTTTCCCGTAGCTAATCTCTCCCTTACAGGTCTGCTCAAGTAGCTGAACTGATGGCATTGACCAGCGCCTGTCATCTATTCCGGGATCAGGTTGTCACCATCTGTACTGATTCCCGTCATGCGTTTGGAGTTGCTCATGACTTCGGTAAGATTTGGCACTCCAGGGGGTTCCGCACCTTGACCTCTGGATCTGACACGGCCTCTGGCAATGCCTTAGCGGACGAGGTTGCACGTTGGGCAGCTGTTAATGCCCCCTCATGCCCATACGCTGTATCATCCGCATGTGATGCTGTCTCCATGTTTTCTGTTTGGTACCGACTGATATTGGTCTGCCTTTCTTACAAGCTCAGGGTACACGACAGGACTGCTCTCACTGGGCTGATCAAGGATGTAGGCCTGATAAAGATGATCCGATCTGTGACCCGGAGGGGAGTATCGCCCTTCCTAAATCTGTTTTGCCATTTCTTGTGCATCAGTTTCATGGGATTTCACGTCGCACAAAGGGGGGTGACGGCTAACATTTCAAAAACAGTTTTGTATACCGGAAACACGTAAAACTCCTCCTAGATAGCTGTTTAACCTGCGCTAGAAGCAACCAGGGGAAAACACAAGCCAAACATGATGCCTTGCCAGCTCCTGATTATCCCGTTCAGTGTCTACAGATAGACTTTACGCACATGCCACCTTGTGGTCAGTTGAAGTACTTGCTGGTGATTGTAGACAGGTTTTCCAAATGGACTGAGGTGTTTCCTTGTCCTAAGGAAGACGCCCGCATTGTGGTTAATAATACCAAGGTACGGTGTGCCTCGGGTAATAGATTCAATCAGGGACCCTGTTTCATTTCCAAGGTAACTCAGAAAATATGCACCTACCTAACTATTGACTGGAAGTTTCACATCTCTTATCCTCCTCAGTCATCTGGCATTGTTAAAAGAATGATTTGTACCTTGAAAGAAAGGTTAACAAAGGCTATGATGGAAACAGGAAAGAAGTGGATAGATGTACTGCCAGCGGTGTTATGTGAGATCAGAATGACGCCCAGTGCCACCACCAAATTGTTACCATTTGAGGTCATTTTTGGTAGACTATTTACCACCCCATGGGTCAGAGGTAACCCAGGTGTTTCTCATTCAGGTGACATGACTGTGATCTTGGCAGACTACACCCAAATGTTGATTGAGAAATTGAACAGTGTGCATGGTAATGTCTCTTGCACTCTCCCTCTTCCCACAGACAAGCCTACTCATCCATTTATTCCAGGTGACACTGTTTTGGTCAAATCATTGAACCCTCGGAAAGTTGGTGAAGCTGTGTACGGACCCCCAACAACTGTGATCGCAGTGACCCGAACCGCTGTGCTAACATCGGGATCAGCACATTGGAGACATGCCAGCTGGCTGAAGAAATCATCAGTAGCTGACGCGTCCGACAAGCCAAATGCACCGTAACACATTCACATGTAGTACAAAATTTGTTATATGATTTCATGCTGAGGGACTGGCCCTTGGCTGCACCACTCACCAAGGAAGTCCTCCTTGGCCCTGTATGTCATACACTTTAGCACTGGTATTATAACTTGATAGATATCCTGTGCCTAATATGTGCCTAATAACATCCTTTGCAGACTCTTTGGTCTTTTCTCTCCTTGTTTTTCTGATAAGCGCATGCAAAACCTTACTATAGGAATAATGGGCCCCATTCGTGTGATAATATTGGCATTATTTTCAGTCTCGAAAGGTACAAAAGGGGGGATAGTGGGCTTTCAGAGTCATCAACAACAGTGTAATGGTAATTTATCTTCTGTGGTCTCCCTGGTAGCGGCAACAGAGGTGGAGCCAGGGAGGGACTGTCTGGTGTATGAAGCATTCCATACACCCTGGGTACCGGTGCCAGTAGATGATGTTATGGCAACAGCACTTAACCATAATTCATCAGACTGTCAAATCAATATGGGAGTAGGGTTTATGCTAAATGTATCTAAGGCAGTGGGCATCTCCCCGCATGGGCCTTGGATGGTGGTTCATGGCCGGACCAAAGGACAGATTGCGACATTGGCATTAGTAAACAGTATTACCCCAGATTCAGAAACATGACCCTAGCAGTATTACCTGTGACGGGTACCACCTGTCTATGTTCTGCAGGCTTACCTGATGGTCCATTTTTGGGCCACAAGCCATGTAAAAATGAGGTATGGGCATTAGGTGTGGGACTGGGCAGATGCACAATAAATAATATAACAGGCACACCATCTCCTTGCCCTGCAATCATGGGCACTGGAGCATCTGCATATCATGTGGGTATGTGGTAGGATGGCATACTCCAGCCTACCCATTTTGATTGTTAGTCATACCCATCATAAATTTCCCTGGAAAGGATGTTGTACCCCAGCATTAACTATCCTGTCTCTGGTCATATATACACGCTCGCAGTCGACATCTGACAGGGCTAAAAGGTCTGTAATTACTGGCACCCCTAACAGGTATGGTGGGTATGGACTGGCCAACCCATGGACTAACCCTGGAGCGAACGTGGGTTGGAGTTTGTTCCTGGGAGGAGGAACTACTGCAGCCCTTAATAAAATTAATGGTTTGGCATGGCAGGTACTTAATTTAGCCAATAGGACTGAAAACACCCTGGCAGTGATGTGGCAGATAAGATCTGTACCGCTGTCTTGCAGAACTGCCTAACCCTAGATCTACTCTTGGCAAAGGAGGAAGGCATCTGCAAGGTCATTAATGAAACGAGTTGCTTTGACATCCCTAGTTAATATAACATTACTGACATCATTTCGCACATGAAGACCACTATTGCTGAGCCTCCACCCGCCGATGATTCTTGGTTCAGTTGGTTAACTGATCTGGTTGGCCCTTGGGGATCTTGGCTCATAAACATGTTTTTCCATACTCCTGATTATTGTGTTGATTCTTGTTTGTGGACCCTGCTTATTGTCACTGCTGTCTTCTTTTATAACTCACATCTCTACCTCCGTGATTAATCATGCTAATGTTGCCTTGGTGCCTGCATATGAGAAAGGTCTACATATTGATATGTGATTCCTTTGGACTCAAAGGGGGGAGTGTTGGTTACTGGAGCCTTTCTGTTTTCAGGCACCCAACACAAGGTCTCTGCTTATCAGCCATGACATGTCAGCTTGACCGTGAGCTGGTCGCCCGAGGTCATCTGCTCCCTCTTCTTATCTCCTTTACCCCTCCCTTTCTTTCTCTCTCTCTCTCTCTCTCTCTCTCTCTCTCGTTTCTGTTGGCTTGTACTTCACCTGAAATGCAGGTATAAGATAAAAATAAGGCTTATAAGATATAAGCAAACAAACTGCTAAATTTTTAATCTGTGTGTTTTGTCTTTTGGTTTTGATTGAATGTCCTCATCTTGAAATTTATAATGCAAAGGTACTTGTATATTTATTTGTATTGTTCAAAACGGACACTTACAGATTACCTGCTCATTAAACGCTGGACCTGGGTGTGAAGTCTTTTAAGATACTAGGATTTGTGTGTGTGTTATTTACATTTACGGCATTTAACAGACTCTCTTATCCAGAGCAATTAACAAAAGTGCTTTGTTGTTTACTCGTGGAATACATCCTAGCTAGTACAATAGGTCAGAGTCCAATATACCAATGAACTTGAATACTGTTGAAATACAGGGATCAATGCTGATTCCTAGAAGTGCAAAATACATAGAGGCTCTATAATAGACAATGATAAGTTTGTATAATGCCGAGATACGTCTGAAGACCTGTGTGTAAGAGGGTGGAAAAGAAAGAAATAATTGAGTGTCATCAGCATAGCAGTGGTAGGAGAAACCATGAGAAGATATTACATCACCAAGAGAACAAGTATACAAAGAGAAGAGAAGGGGGCCCAATACTGAGCCTTGTGGAACACCAGTGGAGAGTCTACACGGTTTGGATGTGGATCCTCTCCATGTCACCAGATAGGACCATCCCTCCAGATAGGACCGATGTAAATGCCAAGAGGAGTCAAATACAAACTATGGCTAAGCAGCCCAGTTTAGCACAGAAAACATATTCATTGTGTGGAAAACAACACTGAAATAGTACAGGCAATATGAAGTACTGCTACATCCCAGAGATTGTGAAGTGTGCGCTCATACTCATCACTGCCAGCTGTTTATTTTATACAATTTTTTAAGTAAGAGCTCAGAGTCACCGATTCTAGTGTGGACATTATAAATATGTTTGATCATTCAAAACTCCTTAATAAATAATGATGTTTATGTCTTTTAATTCAGTTTCCACCACCTGTCGGAGCTGAAGAAGCACATGAGGACTCACACGTGTGAGAAGCCCTATGCCTGCCTCTATTGCGACTACAAATCGGCTGACTCCTCCGACCTGAAAACATACGCAAAGATGAAGCACAGCAAAGAGTGCAAGTGTGCACTATTTATTAATGTCTTTCAGCTGAATGCAGAGATTAATAACCATCTCATGCCTTTGATGGTATTGGATGCACCAACCTTCCAGACTTTACAACTCACATAACTCTCCAGAAACACCTCCCGACACTAAAACCTCTGCTGCTTACTGCAATCACATTAAAACTTTCAGATGCCGTCATTTCTCACAAACAAGAAAAGGGAAACATCGACCACAAAATATTGTTTAATAACTTTATATTTACAAATATTATGTACACACACTTTTCAGAATATATCTATTCAAAGTTATATGTTAGCCTTTTCAATGGTCAGGTGCTTCTCTCCTGCTACTCTCTGCTACCAGAAGGGGAACCACATTTAGTACTATTGAAGGTCTTACACACAAGATATTTCTGTACTTAAAATCCATGTACTAATTTGAATCATCTTCAGAAATATGTTCCATGCATCAAATGAGAATGATCAAAGGAGGATGATCAAAGGAGGATGATTAAGTTTCTGACCAATGCAGATAAACTTTAAGTAAGCTTTTGTATCTTATGTGTAGGACCATCAGTCATCAGTAAATAAAGATTTAGCACCACTGAGTGACTCCACATTAATTAAACACAAGCAATGCACACACAACTGAACCGAGAGCAGAGGAGCACCATTTAAATGCACATACATCATTCATGTCTCATAAAACAAACAAAATAAACACAAACAAACATTAACACATGATCTGTGGCTTTAGATCAATTCCTAATTTGTGTGAGTAGATATTTTTTCTTTTGCATTTGCAGTAAACATCATTCTATGCACCCTATTTTGGCTGAGCTTGTGACGTGCTAAAAAGCAGTTGAGCAGTTAAACACTTTTCAGGTTGAAGTAGCTTCCGTCTGCTAACTTAAGACGCCTTTATTTAGATCAGACTCCTCAAGGAAAGCCATCAGCGCTCCAGAGCTCACAGGCACCCTTTCTCTATCTCCCCAGGCATACCAACATCACAAGATGGTTTCAGTTCAGACCTTGTTTTTCTGTTTTCCTTGTCTAACGGTCTTGCCTCTAGCAGTCGCTCAAGAAAGCTCATGTTTTGGGAAAATCAAATGGTAGGGCTCTCACAAACATGATGCTATATGAGAACGTTATCAAATAAAAATTTGAACTCATAATCTGATTAATCTCAGCTACATTTCTGAGCCCTTCCCAGTGATCTTGTAACAGTAGAAAAAAACCAAAAACTTAAGCCCACACCAGCAAGTCGACTGAACGTAAAGACATTAAGGGCCTTTCCCACTTTCCATCAGGCGCCCTATTCTTTCATTGAGCCCCGTGTCCGTCTTGGGCACCTGTTCCTGCAGGGAGCACCATCACAGGCACCAAACGAGCCCTAAATGAGCACTAAATGAGAAGCCCGGACCTTTCTGGAGGTCGTCAGGCTCATGCAGCCTACACCAGGTCTTTGTGGTGTCTTGCGATATGCTGGTTCTTTTCTGAAGGCCTACGGAAGCCCTTGGAGCAGAAGTCGCAGCGGTGTGGGTACTCCTTGGTGTGGATGGAGATGACGTGCCTTTTGAAGCCCGAGGCGTCACCTGTGTTGTAGTCGCAGTACTGGCACTGGTACACCCGCCGTTCCCTGCGGATCTTGGACACCCCAGACCCACCCAGAACCTTTCTGCCACCGTGAGCCCTGAGCATGAGCACCTTCTTCGGACCTGTGCCGTCAGGGAAGGCCTTCTGCTCCTTGGTGTGCACAGACAGGATGTGGCGGCTGAGCACAAACGGGTCAGCGTTCTTGAAGCCGCAGTGTCTGCACTGGTGCAGCCTCTTAGCGCGGTGCGCCGCCGCGTGCTTCTTCAGCTCCGATGGCCGGTGGAAGCCCTTGCCGCAGGCGGAGCACTTGTGTGGGTAATCCTTGGTGTGCACGGAGATGACGTGGCGCTTCAGGTCACTGGAGTTGGAGCTGCGGTGTTCGCAGTGGCCGCACTGGTGGCTCTTGGCATCCTCATGCGCCAGAGTGTGCCGGCGGAGGTCCTCCGGCTCGCTGAACGTCTGGAAGCAGCGCTCACACTTGTACGGCATCTCCTTGCTGTGCTTTGTCTTCACATGCGTCTTCAGGTTGGAGGAGTCAGCCGATTTGTAGTCGCAGTAGAGGCAGGCATAGGGCTTCTCGCCCGTGTGAGTCCTCATGTGCTTCTTCAGCTCCGATGGGTGGCGGAAACCCTTCCCGCACTCCACGCAGATGTGGGGGAAGTTCTTGCTGTGCACCGCCAGCAGGTGACGGTTGAGGAGTCCCTGCTCAGCCGTCTCGTAGTTGCAGAACTTGCAGCTGTGCATTTTGGTGGTGGTTGGGGGGATCTGCAGCTTGGGCTCTCGGTGGTGGGGGTGGTGCTGCAGCCGGTGGGAGAAGAGCGCCGCCTGCTGGCGGAACTCCTTCCTGCACGTCTCGCACTCGAATGCCGCTGCCTTGCTACTCTGGGTGTGGACCTCCATGTGGTTGTTCAGGTTGGTTTTCTTGTTGGTGGTGAAGTCGCAGTCTGTGCACTGGTACTTTTTTCGGCTTATGGCTTCTGGGTGATGATTCTTGGCATGGCACTTCAGAAAACCGCGGGACTTAAATTTCTTCCCACACAGCATGCAGGGGTAAACTGTGAGTGGTTGACCCTGTGGTCCAATGATGATCGCTGAGTGGAAGCCCAGAAGAAACAAAACATATGACCAGAAAACAGAATTACATGAATACTCCAGTATTAAAGATCCAAAGACAGAAAGATTATTCCAGATAGATAGACAGATAGATATACGGATAGATAAGTATATTGACTGATTGATTCTTGAGGGAAATTCTTATGTCACAGCTGAATACAAGGTGCATCAAGTACATAAGACAGCACAAACATAAGATCCTACAGACTAAGTTGCCAAACAAAAGCATGTAAATGGTGGTATATGGTTGTAAATGGGAACCTGCATGAACGTAAAGTTTCAGCTGGTGATAGTAAACAGTCATTGTTAAAAATAGAATTAAAATGAGTAAGATTACATTTTGTTGAATGACTGGTTTCAGATTTACAGACCAAAGAATTCACCTTCTGTAGAAGGTAGAACTGGAGGGCACGATTATTGCAGTGTCTGGAACTCTAATGCGTGATCGAGCAGGTCAGGCACCTGTGTGGATGTGATGAGATGCTGGGTGTTTTTTATTCCTGGTTTTGCTCCGGGGACGGCTGAGCTTCTCCGTCACGTGACCCTCCATCACGTGACTCTCCTCCACGTGAAGCACGGCACTTGCTGCTCCGTTCCTGTTCTCAAAGCTCTCAGGCTCCTCTTGGCCTGACCAGACATTTACAACACACACACACACACACACATACATACACACACACACACACACACACACACACACACACACACCCACACACACACACACACACACATTCTAGTATCTTAAAAGACTTCACACCCAGGTCCAGCGCTAAATGAGGAATTCCAAAATATGGCTTCTGAAATATTTAAAATGTCTCAATTTTGAAAATATGTAGGGACAGAGACCAAAAAGAGAAGAGGACGCTGACAGACACACAAGATGCTGAAACCTCATCATATCGTTCCCCCTTTAAGACATGAAACATGTTATAAAACATTTCAATCAGTATAAAAATAAATCTGCTATCTTTTGGACCAACGTGATACTAGAATTTTAAGGAAATTTAACTGAAAATCATCTGTGTCTCATGCAATCATTTACAGTTACTGCACTTAGCTGACGCATTTATCCAAAGCGACTTACAATTCTTACTGAGCACAACTTGAGTAATTGACGGTTAAGGGTCTTGGTCAGGAGCCCAACAGTGGTATCTTGGCAGTGCTGGGACTTGAACTGGCAACCTGATTACTAGTCCAGTACTTTAACTACTGAGACACCACTGCCCAATCAATCATTCAGTGAAACAAACAAACAGATATAAGGTAATTACTTAATACTCGATGGCAACATCACTTTGTGTCTTCTTATGCAACAGTCCCAAGATCTGGGATGGAACGATAGAAGAGAAAACGCAGCTTTAGGCCGGTGCTGTGGTGCAGAGGTCTACTCGGTCCATATCCTGCGCCTCCCAAACCAGCCCACGTTTTTCGGTTTCTCATGTCTCTATTAACGTGTGGCTATTGTGACTCGTGAATATTAATGTGCTTTGCTACATTACATGGTGCTGAGCAAGAATCACAGTGTAGGGTGGACAGAAGAGACTGGGCAGTCACACGATAACTGTATGCTGTGTTAACGAACCGTAGGCTGTGGCCCAAGCTGCAGGTATGAATTCTTTCCTGAGTGTCACACTATCGAACGGCCGCTGGGGATTGGAGGGATCCTCGCCCCCTATCACCACCTCCATGTATACTTCATCTGTGAGCTTAGTGACATCTGTTAGAACACACACACACACACACACACCTCCTCAGTGCACACCTCACCAGAGGTACTAGTCCCACCCACCAATCACACTTTGGCGTATTTAGGTCTGGCAGCACCAATGTAAAATTGATCAGAAGAATTGATCAGAATTGATCAGAAGAATCAGAAGACTCACTGATGTCATCCTGGTTTTGACTGGCTTCACCCATAGACATGTAGACCATTTTATTGCTGATGGGCAGCACAGACGAGTCCACCAACTCCACGCTCTCGTCTACGTCTATATCGGTATCTCCTATATCCACACTGCCACCTTCAAATGACAGAATTACATAAGCATTAAAAACAACAAAGGATTAGAGATGAACCGATATGTCAGATAAAAATCGCCATCAGCTGATAAAATTAAAATATTGCAGTCATCTTATGGACTGAGTTAGAAACAGCCAGCAGTCAGCACCGGTTGTTTCAATGTCAATCAAAAGACACTACTGCCCATTATGAGTCCCTCAGTCCACAAAACAACCCCCCCACACATACATTATTCTGTTATTTGCTTTGACTCTTACTTATTAGTTTTTTTATATTGTTTTATTGTTAGCCCTCTGTACAGCTCTATGGTCAATGTCCTTTGTTATAAAAGGTGCTCTATAAATAAACTAACTTCAGCTTTCAGTTTGAGGAATGTGAGGAAATAAAAGTAATTATTTACCTTTGTGTAAATGTAATTTAATGTCATGCAAGTGAGATTTGTTTTTATTGGCTGTTGGTGTCAGCCAGCAGTTTTCATATTAGTGCATCACTACACACACGCCCAAAACAGTGAGAAGGAAGGAAATTATCTGCACAGACGAGTGAGCGTATGGTGAGAGTGGTCTGAAGCCTGCCTCACCAGGGTCTTCCTCTCCAGAGTCAGCTTTAAGGATGTACACCTTGATGACATCTCGACCCTCAATGTCCTTTTCTTCATCCTCGGCTGTTCCCTCCATCGTGATTTTACCATTTGCGTCTGCCACGATCTTCCCTGTTTCATCCACTGCACAAACGTGTCATGAGATCAAATGAGAAGACAGAAGCATGCCTGCTGTCTCTGCAGACTCACAGGAGCCTCTCACACTCACAGGAGATCATCAGGTAGTCCTCACAGGCATCTGGATCGTCCTGCACCTGAGACGCAGTCAGCACATCCACCTGGAGCCCCTCGCCCTCCAGAGACATGTCGGGTGACATCACACAGGTCTCCACGGCAGCAGCACTCAGGCCCCCCTCTCCCTCCCCACTGCACTGTACATACTCCGCCACCACGTCCTCGATGGCGTCCTGAATGACCAGTTCCTCCATCCCAGACCCCTCCACGCTGGAGACCAGAACAGCCTCCTGCAGCTCTACTGCCAGATCATCCTCCTCTGTTTCACCATCCCCACCTGGGACACACACACACACACACACCCAAGTTAACATGACAAAATGTGTCACAGACTACAAAGAAAATACTATCAGATAACTGTAGGTACATGTATACAAATGTATATAAAGAGTTAACCTTGTTGACTCTGTAAGGAAATTCTTAGTACATAAAAGTGCAGAGGTGATCTTATTCAGTGAAAAAATTTAAGATCTCTTAATACGCAAGTCATATGGTTTATAGTATATAATTATAGCTACAGTAACTTACCTGACCCATTGTATACAATCTTGGGCTGATGGGAATGTAGAGAGAGACTCTGCACATTTTCATCCATCGACCCCCTTAATCATCTGCATAATATTTTAAGCCCTGTAGGTGCAGAGTGCGGAAGAAAAACTTCACAATCAAATTCTTGGCTTCAACTCTAAGCCTGGATGATGTGAATAGTTGAAAAGATTATATATACATATACAAAGTTGCAATTTTTCTGACCAAAAAGGGAAAGAAATTTTGCTTATTTATTTTTGCTTACAATTTTTAAAGTCAAAATATCCATGTTTTTAAACAATAGTTTATTGATTTGTTTCGATGAATTTATCAGTGGTTTTAAAACGAATTATTCCAGTGACGCAAAAGTGACGCAAATTGTGCACACACAAAACAAAGCGGTTTTCGCGGCGCTTTTATTGACAGCTCTCTGTTGACTTGCAGGCGTGGGGGGCGTGTCTACGGGCGACGTAGTAACAACGCCAACGGCGCCGCGTTGATGCCACGCCCATCGCTAATCTTAGCGCCATATTGAATGAGTAAAAACGGTAAATAAAAGTATATACAGACCACTTTAACGCGTATACAATCGCATTTAAAACAGTTAGTTTTAATACTTATGCGCCAGACGGGTCACTAGACTGCATGTGTAGCTCGTTAAGAGCTCTTAAACCAACCTCAAACAACCTCTCGCTTGTGTTCGCGGCCTGCGGTGCGGCCTGAGGAGGCCCTGACGTCATGCTAACCGAGGCTAGCTGTCGTTACATCGCTAAATTCCGCAAACAGGAAAATCGAATCAATTTCGCGAGTTTATAATGCGAAATCAACCGCTAATCAAATACGCGAACGTATAATCCAACAGCCGCAGCGAGCCGCCGTCGTTGACCGCCGAGCGCCGTTTGAAAGCTTGTTTCGGTGCAGCGGCCTACCTTTCCCGCCGCCCAGGCCGCACGCGTTCCCCCAGACTCGCGCCGGGCTCAGGCGGTGATCTCGCGTACGCAGGGCGGGCCGCCGAGCAGGCGCGCGGGGAGTGGGGGGAGGGGCCGAAGCTCTCCCGCGCGCCAGCGCTGCGCTCGCGGGCAGCGCGGGCCTCCGGGTCCGCGAGCGCTCAGACCCGCGCTCGGGCGCTCACGTCACAGCCGCGGAACCGCAGGAAAACGCGGAAGGGCGACGCGCCGGCGCGCGTTTGGGCAGGCCAGCAGCTCGCTATGGGCGCTGTTCGTTTCGCGTTTTTTTTTTTTTTTTAATTCACCAAAGCGCTTTTATCACCTCCGTTATCCCCAACCCGATGTTGACTGTTTACGTTGAAGTTTTAGTTTCATTTTGTGCGCCTCGGCATTCAAAGAAGCAGTTAGCTGGCTACGAAGATTAGCTAGGTGTAAGTGCATATGGATCTGTATGGAGATGGCTAACGAAGATTACTGTGTCAATCTCGTATATCCTCACAGCTAGCGCAGATTACTGTGTTAACGTCGTATATCCTCACAGCTAACAAGGATTACTGTTAATCTCGTATATGCTCACAGCTAACGAAGATTACTGTGTTAATCTCATATATCCTCACAGCTAATGAAGATTACGGCATCAGTCTCGTATATCCTCACAGCTAACGCAGATTACTGTCAATCTCGTATATCCTCACAGCTAACACAGATTACTGTGTCAATCTTGTATATCCTCACAGCTAACGCAGATTACTGTTAACATCGTATATCCTCACAGCTAACGAAGATTACTGTTAATCTCATATATCCTCACAGATAATGTAGATTACTGTGCTAATCTCTTATATCCTCTGATAACGCAGATTACTGTTACTCTCATATCCACAGAGTTAACGAAGATTACTCTGTTAATCTCATATATCCTCACAGATAATGTAGATTACTGTGCTAATCTCTTATATCCTCTGATAACGCAGATTACTGTTACTCTCATATCCACAGAGTTAACGAAGATTACTCTGTTAATCTCATATATCCTCACAGATAATGTAGATTACTGTGCTAATCTCTTCTATCCTCTGATAATGCAGATTACTGTTAATCTCATATCCACAGAGCTAACAAATATTACTGCTAATATCGTATATCCTCACAGATAACGTATATTACTGTTAATTTTGTATACCTGCATACCTAACACAGATTACTGTAACTCGTATATCTGCACAGATAACGCAGATTAGTGTGCTAATCTTGCATATCTGCACAGCTAACGCAGATTACTGTGCTAATCTCGTATATCCTCACAGTTAACACAGATCAGTGATAGTCTCGCCTAAAATCGTAGCTAATGCTGAATACTATGTTAATCTTTAATTCTTTCAGTGCTTCTGACAGTATGTGAAACTAGTTATCTGAAGTGATTTGAGCATGTAACTATGGACCAAGTCAGGCTCCTGTGTATATTTGGGCAGTAATGATATGGAAGTGTAAATAATTCTATTACAAGCACTAAAGAAAATACACCATATATAATATATAAATAAAGTTTGATTAATCAGAATACAAAATGTTCTCCATGTGCATCATTTACCATAGACCTTTGACTAGTTTTTATCTGCAAGCACAGTTGGTTTTTCTGTGACATTTCAACTTTTTTGTTTTTTTTTAAACAGCTGAGATTTAAATAAATATAAATTAATACATTTAATAGCCCTCACAAGTCAACCCACAGCATACAATTTCAGTACCGGTCTGTCGGGAACAAACCTGGCAATCCTTGATCCATATGGAACATCTTGTAGCATATAGCAATGAACACACATTGTATTAACATCCCTTAATCTGCAGAGATCTAACAAATTCAAAAACACCCAAATTTTGATCCAAAATGTTTTTATTAGTCATTACTGAAACATGACACCTGCTTCATCAGATCCTGGGAATGCAATGCTTCTTCCCATATTGCGGTAGAAATGAAACAAGACCTGCTACTTATGATGGTGTACAGCTTTAAAACACAGGGCCAGTGCAGTCTTATGAGATCCTTCCCTGCACGCTGACCGCGGGACGGCACTGCCCTCTGCACTAATGTGGAAAAAATGGTTTTATATTTATGCCCTGCTGTGAGGGCAGCACAAATTATTTTTCATTCAATCTGAAATCCTCAGTCGTCGTCCACTGTAGGTGTGATGGTCACGCCCCTCCTGATCTGACCCCAGCCAATCAGACTAGAAACAGAAAAAAGAGGGCGAGGCATTAATCAATATAAAAATCTATACAAAAAAAAGCTCTCCATGTCTGTCAAGTCATCATTTTAGTGCTGTTTAATCTGCTCACCGCCAATGTTTCTCCACTCTGCGACTCAGAGCTATCTTCTCCCCCACCTCCGTGCAGACAGGGTTGGTGAGCACGATCTTGGCCAAATCAGCCTTCACTGCACTCACACGGCCTCCCGTGGACAGAGAACCGATGTTGACCATCAGCACCTCGTTCTTGGACAGCTTCTGAACCTGTGACCCAAATGAAGAGGGGTTTAAAAAAAATAAAATAAAAAAATCGCCATCCCTTCCACACCCGTGGAAAACAGGCACTTCCACCTTGCATTTCAGTCCGCTTGGTGTAGCCATCTGTGCCCATCTAAAATTCAGCAGAGCACCTCAATTCTAGAAGAACGGGTACTTCGCTCACCTTTGCTGCTTTCTTATCGCCTTCTGTGCGGACACCGAGCAGCCTCCTCAGAAGGAAGTAGGAAATCTCCAGCTCCGTGAAAATCTCTGGAAGAGCCCCAACCGCTCCCAGGACCTGCCCGACCATCCGATCTGCTCGGCACAGCGTCGGGTCGATTTTGGTCCCCACACCTGCACAAGGGCGCACAGAGTGGCTCTAAAAGGATGCCTATGGTAGCTTAACCGCCACAACTCTCACACTCTCTCACGTGCGTACCGATCAGGCCACCGGGTGCAGCGTACTGGAGGTCATTGTGCTCAGCGAATAGCGAGACGATCTTGGAGAAAATGGGTTTGCACATGAGTTTCCCTTCGTGGTCCTTAGAAACAATACCAGGCCTGACTTCGATCTCCTGTCCCACCTAAAACCAGAAATCAGGAGGATGAGATGGAGGAACACGTGACACCAACAAAAATGGGCAAAACCCTGCAACACCAGAAACTGCCGAAAGACGCTGTCACGTAAACAAATATTACTGACGAACCAAATGCTACTAACTAGGGACAAAAAGGACAGATTACATGATTTCTACCTTTTCCTGTAAAAGTGATGTCAAATTTATGACATCAATTATAATTTACGAAGATAGCTGGTTTATAGACCTCATATAAATCTATCAGCTGCCTGAAGCAGACAAAAGTGGGCGAATCTCACCTTCAGAACTCCTTTGAGGATACTGCCTCCAGCTACACCTCCTTTTAGATCATCCACCTCACAGCCAGGCTTATTGACATCAAACGATCTGATTACTGCAGGGGGAAGAAGAGACTCCTGCACACCAGTCTTACACACACAAAAAACACCTGAAAGGTGCATATAAATATTACTACTATATTTTCAGAATTTGGCAGATGCTTTCACCCAGAGCAGATGGGTTTATCTGTATTTAAATACAGCGTTTATCTCTACAAGAGTGGGTAGTTTATTTAACAGCAAAGTAAGCACACCTGACTCCCAGGTAAATGGAAGGTAGAAGATGTTAGCTTTATTTTGTGAACCTGTGGATCAAGTTGTGATGTGAACGCCCTTCCACTGGAGAGGACTCACGGTGAGAAGGTATTTACCGATCAGCCTCGGCTCAGAGGTAAAGTCCCGGACAGGCACGGGGATCTTCTTTACTATGTACTCACACACCACCTCTATGTTATATTTTAACTGTGCTGAGATTGGGATGATGGGAGCCCCCTCTGCAACTGTGCCTGTAAAAAAAAAATAATACCACAAAAATGTAATAAGTGATATTATACATGTACTGCTATTTATTCATGTGTCAAGTTTAAATGATTGTGTAGGGATAGACTCATTACCAGATTTAGATTCAACACACCTCATGGACCTGGCTTGTAATGCACTCATTCATGTTTAACATGATTCACCACAAGGGGGCGCTGTTAGCACTGAAACAGCTTTGGTGGACATGGTGTCCTCGTTATATGCGCTAGTATACAAGTGAGATTTCCAATGCATGTATACAATTAACTTCATTTTAAAAAAGGAACATTGGGAGACCCTGCTGCCAGAGTCCCTGAACAGTCTGAACATTTACAGCATTTAGCAGACACTTTTTATCCAAAGCAATTTACATTTACTGCATTTAGCTGATGCTTTTATCCAAAGTGACTTACAATTATGACAAGTTGAGCAATTGAGGGTTAATGGTCTTGCTCAGGGGCCCAACAGTGGAAACCTGGCAGTGGTGGGACTTGAATCTTCTGATTACTAGTCCAGTACCATAACCACTGCACTGCCACAGGCCCACGGAGATACAGGGAGGCTCTCACTCTCTGGATCCATTTCACCCAAACTCTGAAGTGTTTTATTTAAAAGACCTCAAATGTTTGTTAAAAATAAATAAATAGATAAATAAATAAATTCAGTGTGCTTAACTACATTGTAAGAATATCAAAGATTTTGGTCAATAAATTATGAAATGTTAGCATGCATGGGTTGAGAAAGCCTATTAGAAAAGGTTTAATACAAGGAAAGAGAGGCTTTCAAACTGAACACAACACGCACTCCCTGTAAAGTATGTCATGTTGAAGCAGCACATCTGCACAAACGTGGTAAGCCGTACCCTGTACAAAGGCCAGGATCTGCTCATACTGCTCCTTGGCTTGGCTTTCCTTCACCAAGTCGATCTTATTCTGCAGGATAAGAATGTGTTTCAACTTCATGATCTCAATCGCGGCCAGATGCTCCGAGGTCTGTGGCTGAGGGCACGACTCATTACCAGCTGGAGGGAGAAAACCATGCAGTTACACATCAGCAGCGGCACACTGCTATTGGCCTAATGAGGGGGAAAAAAAACAAAACAAAACACCAACCAATCAGAAGGAGGGCAGCATCCATCACAGCAGCACCGTTCAACATGGTGGCCATCAAGATGTCGTGACCAGGGCAGTCAACAAAGGAGACGTGTCTAACAGGATAACCAGAAAGTAACACCAAACGATAAATGTATTTGCACACAATGTTTCTTTTTTCGGAAATAATACAACATAGGAGAGTGCCCGCCTTGTCCACAAGGTCAAGTTTTTGTTCCTCTACTTGTGCATGGCTCAGATGAAAACGTTCTACTTGACCAAAACTGACATCACTCAAAAACACTGAAGTCAAAGCCACCGGAAAAGAGTCATAAAACAGACAGCAGGGCTCGTAGGGATGGCAGCAGTATACATCAACGAGGTCCGGGTTCTAAAACAAGGACACTGGGAAGAACAGGATGCCTGGAGAAGTCATACACTCATCCTTCCACCACAGAACCCCTCCTAATGGCCTGACCAGTAAAAGAGCTAACCTCACCAGACCAGTTCGACCAGTATATAAAAGAGTGTAACCTCACCAAACCAGTATATTAAAGAGTGTAACCTCACCAAACCAATTTAACCAGTATGTAAAAAAGAGTGTAACCTCACCAAACCAGTTTAACCAGTATATAAAAGAGTGTAACCTCACCGGACCAGTTTGAAGTTGCCTTTGGTGCCAGGAATGTCTGTGGGGAACTCATCCGGCGTGCTACTGCCACACGACCTGTAGCATTCCGGCCGTGGGCAGCTAGGGTCATCAAGTTTATACACCTGCAAGAAGAGCGAAGACCGACTTAGATTATATAGTCATCTCCCAAATTAACAACTCCTACAGATATTACACATCAACAACCTTATGAAACCTGAACAAATCTTTATGAAATAAGTCATGTGACATTAATGAACCTCTCCTAATAAAAGAACTGGAACTACTAGATAGGCGAGAATTTATATTACATATTTCCAATGGAAAGGGTATTTTCTACATTCCTTAAAAGGCAGTGGTCACTATCTGACACTAACCCTTAGAGAGCAGCAGTAATTATTTAAAATTAGTGTTTTTAAATCCAGACTGACTTGCATTACATGGGATTTTAATAAAATCCTCTAAAAGAACCTATTTAAACCTACTCATTGCTAATAGAAATGTTTCCTTTTCTGGTCATACTGTACACAAATATACACATATAAAATATACACAAATATTTTAAAAATTGTGCATTAAAAAAATAATGAATTATTGAATTAATGACAATTTCTGTATTGATTTTGTAGACTTGGTTTGTAACTGATGGAACTCTTCAATCCATTCACGGCATCAGTATATTTAAGTATACAAATTAATGCATGAATAATACATCTTTTTAAAAAAAATATCCCTTAGTATAACTTT
Organism: Electrophorus electricus; assembly: GCF_041902795.1. Taxonomy (NCBI): domain Eukaryota; kingdom Metazoa; phylum Chordata; class Actinopteri; order Gymnotiformes; family Gymnotidae; genus Electrophorus; species Electrophorus electricus. The sequence goes on from NC_137497.1 coordinate 43,916,274, forward strand.
CACTGTGTAAGACTAGAAGGAAAGCTTGAATGACATCAAATCACTGATGCCCTAAAGTCCTGACTCGTGTGAGGTGGGGTTTCTCACCTTCGCATTGGCATAGCCCAACTTGATCGTAATGTTTCTCTCCAGCTCATTTTTGAATCGTACAGTGTGAACACCAGAAATCGCTTTCACCACCGTCGACTTTCCATGGGCGACGTGGCCTATTGTTCCTGCAGAAAGATCAGTGAGGTAATGGTTTTAGTCGAGGTTTAGGGTCAAACTAAACCACAGCCAGACGCATTCGTGACCAGCACGCTTTACTCTTTTACGCTTTTAATGGGAAGGAGAACCAGGAGTTTAATCAAGCACCAAACCCCAGTAAAAGTGTTGGTCTCAAATGTGGATCTGTGCATAGACAGTCTTGATGACAAACAATGCTATGCCCGTTCTTCTGCATAACTGCATACTGATGTCAGCGTAAGATGTGCGTCATTGTATTAATTCCAAACAAAATGCAAAATATTACTTCACAACAGGGCCTTACATTATGAACATAACTGGATTAGATCAGACATGACGAGAAAGGGCTTGGTGGAGCAAAAGCTTGACGCTGCGCCCACACACACCCACACACCACGGTGTACACACCTATGTTAATCGTGGCTTGTCTGCTGATGATCTCTGTTGAGAGTGGAGTCAGTGAGCTTTCATCCTGCGGACAGACATGCACGTTATCTTACATTCAGTACTAGCTTCAATATGTTTCTATGGACCTGATCCACACTGCATCTCTAATCTCTCATGCGCCTCACCGGGGGAGCTGTTAGCTACCTAGCTATTACAGCTAACAAGCCGCCTCGCTACATACCAGGCCTCAGGTGACCTTAATTCAGAATTAAGACAGACAGGACGACGTTAAATGAGTAGTTAGCACACCGAGAGGCAGACGGCCGAGACTCACCAGCGTACTGAGGTCTTGTTTGGCCAGGTGAGGCTGACCCAGCGTTACTCCAGACTCGTCGCCCGCCATCTTCGTCGAAAAGAAATGAAAGTGTGGCTCTGCTGTGCCTGAACGTCTTATAAAAACGCACGAAAACACTCCGAGACGATATCGGAGTTTCAGCGAATGTGTAAAAGCCAAACCAAACTGCAAGTGAAATCCAAACACCGATTGCACACTAATAAATAATAACTAGAAAGGCAAGCGCACCGCACAGGCGAGAATGATGCAATAGGAAGTCAGCTAATAGCGGGAGGGATGTGTGTGAGCATATGTCCAACACGAAGACAAATGTCATGATAGGTACACCTTTCTTCCATACAAATGTATCTGAGGACGCAAAATAACTTTATCGGCATTTCAGTATGATTTCAGTAGTTTGTAAATCACGTGTCCGGTCGTAGAAACGCGGTGAAGTAGCGGCCGACAGATAAGGGGTCCGTCGTGCGAAGTTGACGTCATTCATTTTGTAGTTTTTTTAAAAGTCCACGTTGTTTCAGCAGGTTAAGAGAAGACAACCACTTTTCATCGATTTAATATTAAAAGATAGCCGTCAAATGTTTCCAAAAATTGTTGAAGTTTCAGTATGACCACGGATAAAAAAAAAATCTAAACACTGAATTACAGTATTTTGAAATATAGGCCTATAAAGTACATACTTTTTTTTGCTATGGGACACCTCATTTAGTCTAGGATATAAACGAGAAATTCAATTTAAAATACATTTATATTATGGAATGTATTTATTTATTCACTAAATTGGCTGCCTTTTACCATAAATACCTCTGTGACTGTAATTTTAAGAAAGGTGGCATCAATTTCCCTACCTTAGACACCAGAAGAATAACTCACATGATTTACAATTATATACAAAGTGTGTTTTTATATTAATCCATTTGTGTAATTGTGCAATTCCTTAATGTGTAAATATTTTTAATCTTTTGTGGTATATTTCTTGTTACCACAGAATGTAATCTAGGCCCAGAAACTCTGTCTCTAGAGAACCTCCTGAGTAGATGCAATATGACACCCCCCACCCTCCAGTGGATTTCCTGCAGAGTGGAGTGAGGAACGCATGCACACACTTTGTGTTAAGATTCTCCAAAGGCTCATGCAACTGTAAGCTTCTGTTAAACCAGGTCAAATGAGTTTGGATAGTTGATTGAAACCTGACAATTGCATTTGTCAAATGGCTGGGGATGGGAGGGGCGGCTGCTCTTGGTTCATAAAGAGACAAACATACATTAAACAAATTAAACATTAAATAAATAAATCATACATGAAACTAAACAAAACATTCATTTTCAAATTTATATTGATGACTTTTAAATAAAATACAGAGTATTGGCTCTCCTTTTTGAGTAAAATGTTAATAAAAATGTTTTAAAAGTTAATTATAACTCATGTCATAATAATGAAAAGAAATCGTTCCAGCTGTGGGTCATGTACTATTTACACAAAAGGACAGGAAATTCACAGCTCTTTGTGAAGGTCAGAGACATGGACATGCCATCCATACAACATATCCTGTAATTCTAGATGTAAACTTGGGTTTTGTTTCCTACATATATGGGCTATTCCCACACTCCATAGAAAGCAGGAGCCCTGAAATACTATTATATTTTCTGAGTGAAATAAAGCAGGCTACTGTGTGCTTCTCTCCACATTTTAAGTTCTACCGGCCTGTACTCTATCATATAGGCCTATATCTAAATATTAGATATATATTAAATATATTATATATTAAAAATGAACTACGGGTAAACAAAGATTTTCCTATCAAGAGCATAAACATGCCTGAAAGAATTCCTGTTAACATTCAAACATTAAGTATGATGAAGCATTTTCAGCCTTTAATACACACTCTGGGACCGAGTTCGTACTAAAATATTACCTAAATGATAAATGGTACATGATGGTGCATGGTAAGGCTTGAAGAAATAATACCTAAATGATAAACGGTACATGATGGTGCATGGTAAGGCTTGAAGGCTGAACTCTGTCGACCTGTCAGTCACATTTCTGAGACTCACCGCCTACAGTTCCGCTCCAGCAGGAAGTGACGTCAGTGCAGACGATAATATGGCGTCTGGGGTGGCTGAGGAGGCTGTAGACAAACACAATGTTGTAGCTCATTCAAAATAGCGCTGGTCTGCTGCTACGCCGCGACGCACATGGACAGCATCTCCGTATCGATCATGAATGTTCGCCTTCGGTCTGTGTGATCTGTGCGGAGCAGCGGAGCTCCATGTCCGAAGGCTCGAAGCGGGGCTGTGTGGAGTCGCATCGCCAAGGTAAACCTCCAGAGCAGAACCTCCTCCACAACAACACTACTGCCGAGGCGCTCTCTCTCTCTCTCTCTCTCTCTCTCTCTCTCTCTCTCTCTCTCTCTCTCTCTCTCTCTCTCTCTCTCTCTCTCTCTCTCTCTCTCTCTCTCTCTCTCTCTCTCTCTCTCTCTCGTTCAACACCTGCTGCTGTCTTAGAGAACATTTTAATGGCTTATTCATTTACCTTCACCACTGCTCTCGGGTCAGTGTGTGTAGCCTAGCTCCAGAACGGGTTGCCAGGTCCTCTATTTGTCGAATGTGACTATTGTGATGGCACCAGGCTGCTCAGTTTCCTTTGAACGTTAAAGTTCAAATGGGTGAACTGTAGGTAAAGCAACTCTCTCAACTTTTTGTATCAGAGCTAAACTGTAGAAGTGTCTGGAAATAAGCAGTGGCACATAACATGTTTGTTTTTCTTCAGCTCCTGTGATATACACTCCCTCGGCTTTAGGTCAGCGGGGCAGTATGGTCATTGATCATACTTTTACACACTTAACAGTATAGAGAGCTGTTTTGTAATTCTTTCAACTTGGCAAGAGAAAGTTTTGGTAAGGTTCCACATGTGAAATTTTTTAAACATCTAGCAAACTATACTTTCGACATAAAACGCCTCTTCTTCCCCTGTGCAATTAGAAATGATGAGAATTGGGCACTTTATAGAACAATATGTGTTGTATATTCAAGACTAATATCCAGGTCCTGGGGAGTGAGATGTTGGCATGGCAACCCCACTGACTAGTGTCCTATTGCAAACAGCACTGAGCCCAAGCCTTTGCCTATGTACTCCCAATGTTAGAGAGCACCGATGAGCAGAAAAATATGTCCTGTTTTATTTGGTGTTGGGTAAAGCTAGAAACTAATTAGCTGTCTTGATGTGTGGTTGTTGGTGTGTGTATATTATGTTGGAGTGGGTGTGTGTATATTATGTTGGAGTGGGTGTGTGTATATTATGTTGGAGTGGGTGTGGGTATATTATGTGGGAGTGGGTGTGGGTATATTATGTTGGAGTGGGTGTGTGTATATTATGTTGGAGTGGGTGTGTGTATATTATGTTGGAGTGGGTGTGTGTATATTATGTTGGAGTGGGTGTGGGTATATTATGTTGGAGTGGGTGTGGGTATATTATGTTGGAGTGGGTGTGGGTATATTATGTTGGAGTGGGTGTGTGTATATTATGTTGGAGTGGGTGTGTGTATATTATGTTGGAGTGGGTGTGGGTATATTATGTGGGTGTGTGTATATTATGTGGGAGTGGGTGTGGGTATATTATGTTGGAGTGGGTGTGGGTATATTATGTGGGAGTGGGTGTGGGTATATTATGTGGGTGTGGGTATATTATGTGGGTGTGGGTGTGGGTATATTATGTGGGTGTGGGTGTGGGTATATTATGTGGGTGTGGGTATATTATGTGGGTGTGGGTGTGGGTATACTATGTTGGAGTGGGTGTGGGTATACTATGTCGGAGTGGGTGTGGGTATATTATGTCGGAGTGGGTGTGGGTGTGGGTATACTATGTTGGAGTGGGTGTGGGTATACTATGTTGGAGTGGGTGTGGGTATACTATGTTGGAGTGGGTGTGGGTATACTATGTTGGAGTGGGTGTGGGTATATTATGTTGGAGTGGGTGTGGGTATATTATGTCGGAGTGGGTGTGGGTGTGGGTATACTATGTTGGAGTGGGTGTGGGTATACTATGTTGGAGTGGGTGTGGGTATATTATGTTGGAGTGGGTGTGGGTATATTATGTCGGAGTGGGTATGGGTGTGGGTATACTATGTTGGAGTGGGTGTGGGTATACTATGTTGGAGTGGGTGTGGGTATACTATGTTGGAGTGGGTGTGGGTATATTATGTTCGAGTGGGTGTGGGTATATTATGTTGGAGTGGTGTTGTCGTTACAGTAAAATGTGCTTCTAACACACCAGAGCAAGGGAAGCACAAACAAAGGAAATGTGACCTTCCCCTGGGAGTGTCAGCGGAGCCGTCGACCGGCCCGGAGGAGGCTGCCAAAAGGTATAGTCACAGGTCACAGGTCACAGGTCATAGGTCATCTTAACCTTTGGTTTCGGGTGTCTTGTACATGGGTTTTAAATAATGCTCAATAGAAAAAAAGTAATAGTAAGCATGTCTGATAGTTTGCAAAGTTAATGACTTATTGTGTTCTGTCATAGCTTTCATTTTTAAGCAGCTATGCACAAGATTGTTACAAATGTGTTAATACTGGCTTGAAATATTAAATAAGCATCATTGTAAAACGTCCATCAACCACACTGCATCTGGAGTCGACGCAGAAAGTCACGTATGTTCAACAGTTATGCCAATTAAACAGGCATCTTACACATATAAAGGGTGTGGGGGGTGTACTGGAAAAGTGTTGCCTTTTTATCCTGATTGGCTGAGACAAATCTTGGCTTCTTTTCCAGGAAATTCAAACACTTCAGCCAGTAAAGCACTACTTTGACACAACTCTGTAGCTGCAGAAGCGTAGCATATGAACTATCTGGTATCAGGTACACCTATGTGTAGCACTTTCAATAGGTTATTCCCCCAACACCCCCAAAACGTTATTATAGATTTAAAAGTGACCTTTTATTGTGTCTTTTGAAGTTTTGTGTGAAAAGGAAAATAAACTGTATGAGTAGTTGATATAAGATCATTGACCTCGTCACTCTGTCAATGTGTTTCACTTTAATTTTAAAGTGGGACTTTTTGTCTTTTAGGTTAAATATCTGTTAACTTGTCATTTAGGTGAAAACCTTCAGAAAAGAGTTTTTTTTTTCTCTACGGACACAAGGGTCACTGTCCTCTGATTGGCTCGGACACCCTCCTGTGACATGCCCGTGGCCAATCAGAGGTGAGTGTGCACTGCGTGTGTGCGCGCGTGTGTGTGCGCGTGTCTCAACAGCACAACTCAAAGTGCTGAGGTATGAATGTTCTTGACGTCCTTCCAGAAGTTTCTTTAGCAACTGGCAAATTTAAGGTCACATAGAACTGTGTGTGCATTGACAGATTTTTTTCTTTATACTGGTCTTACTAATCTTTAAATTACACCAGTAATAGATCATGGTGTAGGTTTTAAATAAGTGCGCGCATGTGTGTGCATGCGTGAGAGTATCTGAGGAAGATTGCAGGGAGAGCGTACAGTATACTGTAATTAAAAACATATAGGTAGAAAGATCTCAGTGTAGCACACAAGGTTTCCAAAACACTTTGCTTTTATGGCTGATGAAGGACATCAGTGCCTTTGGGAGGTAGGAGGCATTTTTACAAACATTTTAAAATCCATTTTCTCTAAATAATATCCAATTGCTGATTGTAGCTCAAGACCACATGCCCTCTAGTGCTGTGGTGCGTGTGAAATGTTCCTGAGTTGTTCCCTCTTCCTAATGTGAGCTTCAGATGCACCTCATTGTTCAAGGGTGGCAACTGGGAAACCGAACCTGAATCCCAGCTTTAAGTTGCACATCACTGCTGCTGAGAAGCATTTGTGAACAGTGCACCTGTTTTGCAGGACCCATAAAAGACTTTACAAAAGCCCCCGTAACACATGTGGAGCTGTTTTTTCATGAATACTAGTGAGTCCTAGTGAGTTGAAATGTCCTGAAGGTGTCCATGTCCCTGTGCCCCTGCAGGTGTCTCATGGCGGGGGATGTAGAGGTGTACCTGTCCCAGGTGCATGATGGGAGCGTATCCTCAGGCTTCCGAGCCCTATACGAGGAGCGCCTTCTGCTAGATGTGACGCTCCTCATTGAGGAGCACCACTTCCAAGCGCACAAGGCACTGCTGGCCACGCAGAGCGACTACTTCCGGGTCATGTTCACTGCCGACATGCGGGAGCGGGACCAGGACAAGATCCACATGAAGGGCCTGACGGCGGCCGGCTTTGGCCACGTCCTGCGCTTCATGTACTACGGCTCTCTGGAGCTCAGCATGCCCACGGTGCAGGAGATCCTGCAGGCGGCGATGTACGTGCAGCTCACGGAGGCCGTGGAATTCTGTTGCTCTTTCCTGCTGGCCAAGATCTGCCTGGAGAACTGCGCTGAGGTCATGCGGCTGCTGGATGACTTCAGCGTGGGCGTGGAGGGCGTCCAGGAGCAGCTGGACGCCTTCCTGCTGGAGAACTTCGTGCCGCTGATGGCGCGGCCGGACTTCCTGTCCTACCTGAACCTGGAGAAGCTGGTGGCGTACCTGGGCAGCGACCGGCTGAGCCGCTTCGCTGAGCTGGAGCTCTATGAGGCTGTGCAGGCCTGGCTCCGGCACGACCGTCGCCGCTGGCGGCACACAGACGCTGTGGTGCAGAACCTCCGCTTCTGTCTCATGACGCCCACGCAGGTGTTCGAGAAGGTGAGTGCAGGCGGCCGAGTGCAGGGGGCCCTACGCTCGCCTCGCCAGAGCATGGCAGTAAACCGAATTCGTTTTGTCCCGCAGGTGAAGACGTCCGAGTTTTACCGCTACTCCCGCCAGCTGAGGCAGGAGGTGGACCAGGCGCTGAACTACTTCCACTCAGTGAATGAGCAGCCGCTGGTGGAGAACAAGTCCACGCGCATCCGCTCGGTTCGCCCGCAGACGGCCGTGTTCCGGGGCATGATTGGCCACAGCATGGTGAACAGCAAGATCCTCCTCCTCCACCGGCCCAAGGTGTGGTGGGAGCTGGAGGGCCCGCAGGTGCCCCTTCGCCCCGACTGCTTGGCTATCGTCAACAACTTCGCTTTCCTGTTGGGCGGCGAGGAGCTGGGCCCAGACGGGGAGTTCCACGCCTCGTCCAAGGTCTACCGCTACGACCCCAGACAGAACTCCTGGCTCCGTATGGCGGACATGTCCGTGCCGCGCTCCGAGTTCGCCGTCGGCGTCATCGGGAAGTTCATCTATGCGGTGGCGGGCCGCACGAGGGACGAGACGTTTTACTCCACGGAGCGGTACGACATCGCCGAAGACAAGTGGGAGTTCGTGGACCCGTACCCGGTCAACAAGTACGGGCACGAGGGCACGGTGCTGAACGGCAAGCTCTACATCACCGGCGGCATCACTTCCTCTTCCACCTCCAAGCAGGTGTGCGTGTTCGACCCGGAGCGGGAGGGGCCGTCGGAGCAGCGCCCGCGCCGGACGCCCGTGCTCACCAGCTGCTGGGAGAACAAGTCCAAGATGAACTACGCTCGCTGCTTCCACAAGATGATCTCTCACAACGGGAAGCTGTACGTCTTCGGCGGGGTGTGCGTGATCCTGCGCGCCTCCTTCGAGTCGCAGGGCTGCCCGTCCACGGAGATGTACAACCCCGAAACGGACGAGTGGACCATCCTAGCCTCCATGCCCATCGGGCGCAGCGGCCACGGCGTGGCTGTGCTGGACAAACAGATCATGGTGCTGGGGGGCTTGTGTTACAACGGACATTACAGCGACTCTATCCTCACCTTTGACCCTGAGGAGAACAAGTGGAAGGAGGACGAGTATCCCAGGATGCCTTGCAAACTGGACGGGCTGCAGGTGTGCAGTCTGCACTTCCCAGAGTACGTTCTGGAACACGTCAGACGCTGCAGCTGAGGGTGTCTCTTTATCTCTGAGAAGATGGAAAAGGAAAAAAAAAAGAAAAAAGGTTTACACATGTGAAAAATACTGATAATGCTTTTAAAACAGTAGGCCAGTGCTTATCTAGGAGGCAGAAACCATACCAGGTTTGGGGCAGGTCACTGCTGGTGGTAAATACACAACCCCCCACCCCCCAACTACCTATATCATTTGATGGGGACATAGAGATAAATACTAAATGTTCCCATAGTTCCCATTTGCGCAAAACTTATTCCGTTCTGTTGTCATGCCAACCTGGAGAGCCGGAGCATATCCCCTCCACACCTCTGTACGTTCACACTCGTTCCCTTTTATTCTGTTTAATAGTGTTTTGAGGTATAATGTTGGCTATGTGCACACCCACTGACACATGAACACACACACACGCGTGCGCGTAATTTTAATGCAACCTGCTGCACTTATGAGCAACTGGACAAGATTAACAATACTGTAGATTATCAGTTCCATGAAGATGAGAAACAACTCGGCTTATCCCTCCAGCCCCTGCGTTCTCCATGTGTTGGTGTTGGCAATGTGGGGACACAGAGTGATGCTGGCGAATGTTGCACTGTAAGGGGCGTGTCTCACTGCACCGCAGTGACACTGCCCCTCCCACTGCTGATGATGTAAGAGACGATTCTATCCTTCCTTCCCCAGTATCTCTCTCTGTGTGTGTACTGTAATGCTCTTTAATTTATTAAACTGGTGCAGACTCCGCTCGATCCGCCAGTACAAACCAGCTGCTCCTGTGTTTTATTTTTGCCCCATGAGCTAAAGGGCTAAAGCACATTATGCTTCTTTGGGTTGTTTGTTTGTCATCCCCAACTTTTTTGTGGGCAAGCTGATGCCAAATAAAAAATAAACAAAAACAAACAAAAAAACGTTAAAGGCACATAACATGCAGGATCTATCGTTTTACTAATGACGGTTTATAATTATATAATGATTATAATTTAGTAGTCGTTTCTAAAGTATGCACATGAAGTTATAGGTGGTGAGTGAACACATTTAGGCTTGAAATAAAACCAATAAGATCTACGAGATTGTCAAAAACTAGACTTAATGCTCAAGAATCTTTTAGTTCAGTCCTGTTTGTGTCTAAAATGGTTTCTTGAGCTTCAGAAATCTTACCACAACTCACGTCCTAAACTTTCACCAGGGAGTGCAGGCTCGGGTTTACCTCTCACCAGCACTCACAAGCCACAACTCACAACTGCATCTATGTAGCTGATCTCGGGTATTAGACATCGTCCTTCAAAACAAGGCCATTGTGAGCGAGCTCATAAATTATTTTGTTTGGAAACACCCTTTGAAGTTGTACTAAAGTTGATGCTCATTCAATGTTTTAATTGAGTTGTTTTTTTTTAAAGCATTTTTTTCTGCTATGGTTCTAGCCCCGCTCCCTTTTTGATAATTTGCCTGCGTAGTGATTGTACGGGATGGGTTGGAGGTTCCTCAGAAGCTGACTCATAACCTCACGTCTGTGTCTTGCTGTCATGTGTGTTTTGTTGCCCCGCGTCGCCCCGTCACTGCCCTGTGCAAACAGGTACCACACTAGTCTCTGAAAGGTTTTGTACCGTGTGGATTAAGGTATACTAATTACAGGTATATCAGAATTAGATTTCTAACCTTGTCACATTTATCCCTCTGCAGAATAAAACGAATAATCATGTTTAATAAACCGTACCCCTATATCATAATAGTACTTGAGAGTAATCAGATTGCTAACATATTTACCGTGATCTGATGGTTTACTGCTATTTGGAGACTTTGTAATTCCTTTCCTTAAATAAATGTTCTTATTGTTCAGCTTTTTTTAAAGCTTGGTCATTTTTGAACACCAGACACGACCACGACAGAACACAAAAGCAGAAGTGTATAAATACCTCAATTCCACAAACTAAAGGGTATGAAAACCATCACAGTCGTCTGTAGCACCTAAGCTAACCTCTCAGGCCTGTGGAAACACCACAGCAGCCTGAGGGATTTGATTTTGTTATTCGTTTTAAATTTCATGTTGTGTGGTCCACCCTTTATGTGGTCTTCATTATAATATAATATACCGGCTTACGTTGTAAGTACCCCTGGCCCATATCTGCTGTTAGCCATCTACCAAATCCACGTTTGATCAGAGATGTCTGAACGGGGCGCAGTAAGAGAGCACGTTACTGTGGCACAAAGCGCATCCAGCCGTATATAAGGTGTAGACTGGTTGTTTAGATACTCATTTTAATCTATACATTCCTAACATGGTTTGCCCTTCTAGGCTTTCCCGTGATTTCCACAGCGCAACCCCTCCGTCCCCAAACACGGATGCTCAGTGTCAGAAAATGGCCTCTCGGCTCATGGCTGACAAGAACGGATCTACAGCACCATCTGCTGGACAAAGGATGAGTTACACTGCTCTGAGATAGCGACCACTCGTTCTGACTCTACAAGATCTCTACAAAATATCGGTAAAATGCATGAGAGTCCCCATGTTTAATTAATCACAGAGGCAAACGAACACCTCCAGGTGTAGTGGTACATGGCTAAAACAAATGCCATCTTAACGGGGCTTATCGGTGTGTCTGAGCTCTGTTATCCACCATGCCATCGCACGGTGGATAGCATGTTATTAAATCAAACGTTTTAAAAATAACCAAAAAAGGCTAGTAAAAAAAGGCTAATAAAAAAGGCTAGTTTTCAATGGACGGACGCGGCGCCGTGGCTTAGTTGGTTAAAGCGCCTGTCTAGTAAACAGGAGATCCTGGGTTCGAATCCCAGCGGTGCCTTTTGCCCTTCGAGGAGCTGTAATATAATGTAAGAAAACCCTGACATTCCTAATTGTTAGATAGTTGTTAGCTAGGTAACGTCAGTTGCCATCCCAGAAATAATACATTGAACAATGCGTTCTACTGCAAACACTGATAGATGACCAGATCCGATGTAATGAGAACTTCACCAGCAAAATTCCCAAGACAGTTTTTAGTTCTATTAAAATATTGCAATAGTTAGAGACCCTTGTGCGCGGATAGCGACAAAGTTAGGGAGGCGAGACTAAGATGATTTGGGTATGTACAGAGGAGCAAAGAGAGTTACACTGGGAGAAGGGGTGGTGAGTATGGAGCCCCCAGGCAGGAGGAGCAGAGGAAGACTAAAGTGGAGATTTATGGATTGTGGTGAGGGAGGACACGAAGGTGGTTGGGGTGATGGAGGAGGATGTCAAGGACAGAGCAAGTTGGAGATGAATTACCCCTAACGGCAACAGCAAGAAGAAGAAGAAGAAGAAGAAGAAGAAGAAGAAGAAGAAGAAGAAGAAGAAGAAGAACTACTCATGTTTCAAATCTGACCGAGGCTTGACGTCGACCCTTTCTCTCACAGCAAGCTGTCCAGGTGGTTATACAGTCTCTTGTCATCTCAAAGCTAGACTACTGCAACTCGCTACTTGCTGGTCTTCCTCTAAGAGCCATCAGATTTCTACAGCTAAGCCAGAATGCAGCAAGACGACTGGTCTTCATTCTTCCAAAGTTCACACGTCACTCCACTGCTGCGCTCCCTTCATTGGCTTCCAGTAGCTGCACACATCAGATTTAAAACCATGATGCTCACCTACATAGACCAGCCCCTCCATGCAAGATGTCCATGGACAAATCCTGATCCGTACCTCGGATACTTCGAACTCCAAGCACGGCTTGGCTTGAAACACCATATTCCAAGTCTCATGGAAGACAAGCATGGATAATTTTCTCTGCCCTGGCTCCCAGATGGTGGAATGAACGTCCACTGGCTGTCTGGAGACTTCTGGAATATTTAAATGGATCCTGCACCTCCTGGGTAACTGAAACTCTAGCACGTATAGCTTGATAATGTTTGTTAATGCACTTATAATCGTCTGTTATAAACCTTATGTATTGTGTACTTCTAGGTATCAACAGTGATCCCTGTATTCTAGTTCATTGGTATGTTGGACACTAACCTACTGTACTGTACTAGGATGTATTCTATGAGTAAATGACAAAGCACTTTTGTAAGTCGCTCTAGATAAGAGCGTCTGCTAAATGCCGTAAATGTAAATGTAGACGTAGAAGTGCACAGATACAGAAGTCCAGAAAGTCAAAGTCCAAAGGAAAAGCACACGCCTTTTAAAATTTATTTATTTATTTATGCTTGTCTGTATGTCAGCGCGAGACTTTTATTGTGCCCAGTGAGTGGCTCGTGGCGGTGGGCGTGTGCAGTCGGGGCGGGCGCCAGCCCTGCTGCTCAGGTCACGCACAACCGGGCGGACGGTCAGAAGTGTAGTACAGAACGCAACGTTACGGTAAGTGACACGAACATATTTACTCTCGACCATAGACCATAGGGGAACGTTTATTTATTCACGTGATTAAACCAGGCAACAACACAACAAGCAGAGACGTAGCTGTGCGTAAATAGAAAAGCTTCCAAAGGAAATCCCACTAGTCCTGTCGACGAGCATCTGTCAAGTATGTCCGGTCTAACGCGCTGCAGTCTGAGCAGTTCCCGTTACGGGTAGATCTGGGGTGTCTTTTAAAGCTCTGCACCTGTTTCAGATGGCGAACGAGGCCAGGCCCTGTCCGTGCGCCCTGGGGGACAGGATGGACTACGGGAGTCTCGGAGAAGAGATTCGCATCGAGCACGTCGACGCTTATGTTGTGAAGCCCACATCGGCCCCGGGAAAGGCCGTCATTGTAATCCAGGACATCTTTGGATGGCAACTTCCCAATACAAGATACATGGCCGATATGCTGTCTTCAAACGGATATATGTAATATTTCTTTTCACAGTATGGGTGGTTAAAATTCAAATGGTCGCTGACCAAGGCAACAGTAACCGAATAGAAGTTTTATGGTTACAGTGTGGTTTGTCCAGACTTCTTTGTTGGAAAGGAGCCGTGGAGTCCGTCCAATGACTGGTCAACATTTCAGCTGTGGCTAGAGGACAGGAAACCTACCAGCATCAACAAGTAATGGTTGCTTTTGATCTGTTCAGAGTAGGAAAAGTGTCCTTCTCTCATTCCGGCGATGACTGCACTTTACTATGTGTTTGTCCAGGGAGGTGGACGTGGTTTTGAAGTACCTGAAGGACCAGTGTGGTGCCCAGAGGATTGGTGTCGTGGGCTTCTGTTGGGGAGGTGTGGCCAGTCACTACATGGCTCTCCAGTACCCTGAGATCTCAGCTGGAGTTTCAGTCTATGGTACAGTCTACGAGTACATTTACATTTATGGCATTTAGCTGATGCTTTTATCCAAAGTGACTTCCAATTATGACTGAACACAACTTGAGTAATTGAGGGTTAAGGGTCTTGCTCAGGGACCCAACAGTGGAAACTTGACAACAACAGGCAACCTTCGGATTACAAGTCAAATACCTTAACCACTGAGCTATGAGTAGTCTATAGTACTCATTAAAGCAAGCGCGCATATATACACACACACACACACACACACACACACACACACACACACACACACACACACACCAAAAAAACCCAAAACAAAAACAACATGCCACTTTCACTTTGCAGGGATCATTCGAGAGAAGGAGGACAGTTATGAACTTAAAAGTCCAACTCTATTCATTTTTGGTGAAAAAGACCCAGTGATACCACTGGAACAGGTAAGACTGGCTGGTTGAGATAGTGTCCGACAGAACGTCACGTAAACACTTGGTAATAATGTATTCTTCTTCTTCATACCAAGGTGAAAGGCCTTGAGACAAAACTGAAGGAGAGGTGCTCTGTTGACTACCAAGTGAAGATTTTCCCTAATCAAACCCATGGGTTTGTGCATCGTAAAAGGGAAGACATCAATGAGTTGGACAGACCCTACATTTTGGAGGCCAGGGAAGACATGGTAAATTGGCTAAATAAATACATGTAAACACAATGTTAGGTGTACATGTGAAATGCTTCACATTAACTTACCAGTACAGGAGGCCTAGAAAACCATGCAAAATATTTCAAATCTGCTTTCTAGTTATTTTACAGGTCTCGTAAAATATCAAATCTCTATGAATCTTTTGATTTTGATTAGACCCAAAAACCAGGTTTTGCGAGTTCATATTTACTTCAAATCAGGGGAATCAGATGAATTCACTGGAATTGCTGAATCATCACTTAGTCATCCCCTACCTCAGTTTGAAAATAGTGTGAATTTCACAGGGGCCTTCTGGGCCACCTGTCGTGCCCACCCACCTTGACTCTACACCTGTCGTGCCCACCCGCCCTGACTCTACACCTGTCGTGCCCACCCGCCCTGACTCTACACCTGTCCTGTCCACTATGCAGGTGTATCCAAACCCATTTGACCTGATCCACAAAATCCACCATTTATTCATTTAAAACAGGTTTTGCTACCTGAGCTGCAATTGCCTGACATGATTCTTGGTATTCACATATGATCTTCAAATGGGTGTCATGCCAAGGTGTGGGTTACACCAGCCTGTTCCATGATAACAGATCTGTGTTTCTCTCCATTACATCTGGGACAACGTATAGTTTTGAAGAGTCTTAACCTTGAGGTTGGGAGGAGCCAAGATGTCCATGATCTGTTACAGAGTTCCCAGTGAAAGCCCAGGGCTGGCTTGCAAAAACTGCACAAAATTCTGAATGGTTACACATGTATTGTTAAAGAAGTAACCAAAGATCATGAGCTACACCTCTAGCCTTGTTCTCCCCACACACCTATATAATTGGGGCATACTGTACCCCTGAACTGGGCAACTGGGCCTGGAGCTGCTGTGAAGGGTATTTCAGACTGAGGTGGTGTAGTAATTCATTTGACAATCTGATTGTGACCAAGTGGAATAAACAGTAATATTTTTAATCTGAGTCATGCTTTTTCAGTCACCAATCACTGGTTAATCTAAGATTAGTAAAAACTGAATATTTGTAACACAGTGCAAGAGACATTTCCCCAGCCTGATGCTTTCATGTGCAGAATAGATGTGCAATATCTGATTAGTGTCCAAGATTGTCTGTTTACTAACCACATAAAACCTAAGTTACATCATGAACTGCTAAACATCATCAGATATTGGTACCCCCCCACCAAACACTGCAAAACTGAGATGATTCAAACATGTAACCTGAACATATTGTCTGCATTAGTGATGGGTTGGTCAAGACACCATCAGCAAGTCCTGACTGGGATTTTAGAACATTCCTTCTACACATCAGCTGTCACTGAAAGTGTACGCTTTTTAAAATCAAAACAATGACAAATCAAAGTTTTACAGGTGAGGACTTTAATGATCGTTTCTGGTCTATACATTAGAAGTAGCGCATCAAATGATAACAGTAAGAAGGTTCAGACAATGACATTCTGGTCAAAGTGCTCGAGACCCTTCGATGAGGTTCAAGGTTGGTGACTAGTCTTCAGATTCGCCTGGATTTCTGATGTCATCTATCTTCAAGATCATCTTCACCACTTGTGTTGCCAGGGAGATTTGTTGTTTCTTTCCAATAAGGGTCTCGATCACATGCTGCTGCTTCATATCTGCAAAAGAACAAAGAAATTAAGTGAAACTCATTAAAGGAGCAGATTTCTAGGGCAGAACGAGCATCGTATTCCATTAAGACGCCACACAGCTGTCAGAGCAGCAGTGTAGTCGAGGCAGGTTCCACGTGGGAGAGCTCTGTTACTCCACTCCAGCACAGCTGAGATGTAGAAATAAAAACCTCCCCGTTTGTTTTGGAGGATTCAACAACATCTGATAACACATTGTGTGGTGCACACCTTTACCTGTATTTTTAAAGATACAGAATTTAGAATTTGTAAAACCATGGCAACCAAACTTCTTGGGTAATGACCAACACGATATCCGTGCACTTTTTTTTTTTTGCAGCGCATATAGCAAATATGTACCAAAATGATCCACTATTAGGTCACAGGTAATAATCACAATACACAAAAATAAGTACGTTAGCAAACCAATTTGCAGACGCCACTTCTAAGTGCTCGTCACAAACTGTCAAAGTGTTTATATCTGAACTGCTAAGGATCAGTTCGATTTGCAATAAAATTTAATAACACCCAACTGCTTTCATTACATAACTAAATGAAAAAGCCATTGTATTTACCAAATGACTCATTCTTTTCACTTTTTTAATGCTAGCCACACATTTTGGTTAGGCTCAGTATGAGCGGTCCTTGTTTTCACACAGTGGAAGGACTGTTAATAGCTCCACTCTATGTGAGTCACCATTACAAGATGTTTAAATATTTTGTAAATATGTGCACATACGCAAACCATCTAACGCCAAGAACATTTGGTTGAGCAGCTAACATGGAAGGACAACTGCTAATGTGAACAAAAACAGCAAAGCAATGGTGTAAAAACAAGTGTGACTAATGAACTGGCTATTGAACAGACAACACACACTTTTCAACATGCTTTTTGCATACAGTAAGCTTACATGTACATACCTTATTAATTCTATTCTACTATCGCTCTCTCCTCACTTTGAAAACGTCCTGTCTGATAATCACACTTTAGCAAAGCCACGCACCATTTGTGTTCAGACGCAGGCAGTCGATCCCCAGCGCAGAGTTGTTCTCTTTGACCTGCCGGGCCCGGACCTCCGTCATTGTCTGGATTGGATTCAGGCCGCTGTTCTCGGCCAGCGCCATAGGGATGACCTCCAGAGCATCAGCAAACGCCCTCATGGCGTACTGCTCCAGAGAGGGGCACTGCGGAGACAGCACATGGCATACGTCACCCCAAAGAAACTCCACACCTGCACACCAATCGCTGCTGGATCGCGGCGCACACAGGGAGCGCGGTTCACCGCGGACACAAACTGACCTTCTCGGCTGCCTCATTCACGGCGAGAGCGCAGGCGATCTCGGACGCGCCTCCACCGTAGACGATGCGGTTGTCCCTGACCAGGTTGCGGATTACGCACAGGGCATCATGGAGCGCTCGCTTGGCCTCCTCAATAATCTGAGATTTTTTACACAGACACAGACACAGATACAGACCAAGCAGCGTTAGCCCACATGCTCCAGATGACTAGCCAGAGAGAGAGAACGGTCGTGCCTCAGCTCAGGACCGGTGCTGTGAACATGCTGTACCATTTTGTTCCCTCCACGGATGAAGATGGTGACGGCTCTGGAGTTCTTGCACTCCTCGATGACGAGCATGCGGTCTTTGGTGGTGCCGAAACAGAGTTCCCTCACCAGACCCGCCATGCCCAGCTTCTCCGGCGTCAGCTCACAGAACCGTGGCACGATCCGCCCCCCGGTGGCGATAGCGATGAGCTACAATAGTAGCGTCAAAAACACAGGCATCTCAACGCAAGCAGGCTTTTTCTATACAGAGTCCAAACCTGCTATACATTTCAGCTGTTTTGGGAAGGATGATGCCAGCCGGAATAAAGGGAACATCTGTAGCATTTTGCTAACCTCAATCTCGGGCCCACCGACCCAGCGGACAGCAGGAAGCCCATTCTGGAGCAGAAGGTGGTTGGCCTCATCATCAAAGCCCCACTGGCAAATAGCCAGGTTGGCACCGTTCTGCTTTACCTGTCGGGACACACGTGGACAAAACGTCACAACAGAATCTTTCACAGCCCAAAATTTCTCATGACACCTTTTATAAACAGCACACAGTTGCAAATTAAGGAAACATTTTTTTGATAGATCTAGTAATACTCATATACTCTGGTTATTTTTAGCAATTTAAACTGAGAGCCAATTACTGCATGGCAAACCAATTAATTTATATACTAACACCAACCGTATTCAGAATGAACCTTTCTGAATTCTTCCCATGGAAGCACAACTTATTACTACACAATACCACAATTTTCCATGTTTTATCATAATTTTATGGTATAAATTACCACATCCGAAACAGGACATTTTTTTGGGATAAAGCAAACATGCTCAGTTCCTTCACCAGAGAATGTAGCAGGAGACCCCGGACTGCACCTACCTGCTGAATCATCTCCTGAAACTTCTCCTTCTCGTACTTCTGCAGAGCCTTGTAGTCGTCCACAGAGGTTACGTCAAGCTTGTGCTTGGTTTTAGGTTTGGGAGGTTCGAACGGGCAGGTGAGGATGGCAATTTTTGTGTCCTTTAACACCTGCAGACAAAATGCATGTTGCATAAGCACCCTGCGTCTACATTTATGGCATTTAGCTGATGCTTTTATCCAAAGTGATGTACAATTATGTCAGAACACCACATAATTGAGGGTTAAGGGTCTTGCTCAGGGGCCCAACAGTGGAAACCTGGCAGTGGTGGGACCTGAACTGGCAACCTTCTGATTAATAGTCTGCACTTGACTAGTCAAGTACCTTAACCACTGAGCTACCACTGCACACTGTCTACAGATGTACTGAATGACAGACAAGCAAACAGCACAGTAAACCCTAGAATAAGCCCCACAGTAAACCCCACCTTGGGCATTTGAGGATGGCTGAACTCTTTGTCCACGATCACTCCTTTGATGAGCTGCGTGTCCTCCAGTTTACCTCCCACCTTCCCTTCCATCTTGATCAGCTCAAAGTCCACATCCCTCCTGTCCATGTCTGCCACGGTCAGGATGGCATTGACGGCAATCTGAGCCATCTGTCTGTGGCAGCGGTTGATCCTGCAAAAACACACCCGAAAAGGTTGAGTGGCCCCAACTCAGATTAGAGAGTAACTACTGAAAACCTGCTGCTCAATCGACCTGCAGCTGAGCGCAGACAAACAGCACACATCATAATCCTCAGGTGTAATTCACAAGACCTCCCATATGTCAATTATAAATGTCTTCTTTGTCTCGCTTCATTCTGATAGTCTAGACCTTACACTTTGGATCCGAGAGTGGTCATGGCTGTCTGGATTAAGGGCTCTGTGTTGCTGGGGTCCACTAGAAAGCTGTCACCGATCTTGTCCAGGTGTTCGATGGCAGTCCGGGCGGCCTGATCATAACCATCAGCGATCCGGATGGGATGAATGCCTCTGTCGAGGAGCTGCTCTGCCTGCTCCAGGAGCGCTCCAGCTAAGACTAACAGGAGCATGATGGAACACCACATCAACTTTGGGCACGAGTGCTTCGTGCAGTTTTTACTAATCGCAACATTCAAAGTAAAATGTGAATCATTAAGGGTCCCTAACTGTGAATATGAAAGACTCTGACTATTAAAAACAAACAAACAAAAGAACATAACTCAGCATAAGGTGTCTATTACGGTGCTTAACACCGCAAGTCCAATACCCGTAGTAGATTTTTTTTTTTTTTTTTAACCTTTTCATTGTTTGTTTATTTTATGGTTATTACTTTGTTTTCACATTTGTGAACATTTTAGCCGTGACAGTTACATAAGGGTGACCCAGCCATGGAATTTACGTGAGGGTTAAGCAGATACTCACCAACCACTCCAGTGGTTCCATCTCCAATTTCGTCATCTTGAGACTTGGAGAGTTCAACCATGAGCTTGGCGATCTGGTGATCCACATCCATCATGCTGAGAATAGTTGCGCCATCATTGGTAACGGTCACTTCGCCATCCTTGTCCACCATCATCTTATCAAGTCCTGCAAAATGGAGTAAATCACATTAGCAAACTTGGTTTTTTTTTTCAAGCCAAATTGCACTTGAACAGAACTGGAGCAGCACTATCAGTCTCATAAAAACTCTGACTGTACACAAAATCAAGCATATAATCAAACAAACCAACCAACCAACAAAACAGTTTGACAGAATCTACATAAGACATGTATCGCAAATCCTTGAACATCTTCACGAGCACAAGACTCCATAAGACTTTTAGCTGAGTCATGGATATCAAACGTACTGAGGGACGTGTATTTAACGGACATCACGTACTGAGGGACGTGTATTTAATGCGTTAATGCGTCTTACCGTTGGGGCCAAGAGACGTCTTGAGGGTCGTGGCAACTGCCTTCGCTGCCATAATGTGTGACTGTAAATTACAAAAGACACGCATTATAATAAACCGTTAATGCTGATATTAGCTAAACCATTACCCTCTATATATATGCACATTTAACACTTACTTTAAATAAAACACTACAAAGAATACTATATACAAATCTTACAGTTCATGCATAAAAAAGGTAAAAACCGCTGATGATTAAAAGCGCTGTGCGTTAGCATGCCTCCAAACGAGCGCGAGCACACATGGGTCTGCAGGCTATGGCATAGCACGCGGATAGCTAGCTGGCTAACGTGCTAATTTCAGACGTCAACAGTATCTAGTAGCCACACAAACAAGGAGACGCAATACTGTCCGGCTCATGCAGTTAAATAACAACAACGGGGAGGGTGCGGACCGTGACCATACTACAGACAAAATAAAGGCAGCGAACGGGCACGCTAACGGGTGAGCTAACAGGCTAGCTAGGCTAAAGAGGAAAGCCTTTTTCCATTGTAGCGTGTTGGCTACCTTCAGAGCATCGAGGCCCGTCAAGCGAGATTTCTTCTCCTGGTCCTTAATAATGATGAAGGGCCTCCCATATTCATCGAAGGCGAGCGTTCCTAACGTGGACATCGTGAACGGCGGCGACACGCGCGGTTAACGGCAACGCTCTGATCTGAGAAGGCGTTATCGGTGCACGCGGCCGCGCGGATCAGCCGGCGACTTTCTGGAAGAATCCCGGGGCGGTGCGGGCCAAACCAAATCACCTCGTTAAAGAAACACGAGCGTCATTCCGCTGGTTTTATGTCAAAGCGGAATACTTTTCAAAATAGTCGAATGCGCGTTGAAAGAAATGAACACACAAAGACATTGGTGGGTGCATCAAAACTTTGTGACAACACAAACCGACCACAATAATGTGGATGGTTTGTTCCACTCTCGAGCTAACTGTCATACTCTCGCATACTCAAGCACATGTGTATATAACAGTTGGATCGTCCTCGAAGGCGGTGGGCACTGGCGAGGCGGTCCTAAGTCGTTAACGAGCAGGTCTTTGACCGAGGTGCAGTTTTGGCTCAGTTGTGCGTTTATGGGGCGGTCACATTGAAGGGGACGTGTTAGACTTTCATGCATGTTTCCAAGCCAGCAATTCGAGTGATATTACTATTATGAAGGTAATAACAGGCTTTCTCTACATGTCATTAGTTTGATAGTAACTCGCATGAGGCCATGGGTGATGTGATGTGGTGTGGATTTCTGAATGAATGCTTTAGACATAATCGACACATGGCAAGAGATGGCTAGCCTAACTGTTGATAGCTAACCTAGTTGTTAGTTTTGGGGGGGTAAAAAAAAGCTGCATCGTCACGTAACCTCTTATCTTAAAAGCGTGTTGCATGCTTGTGTGTACATAAGACTCAGCTCTGGTGGTGCACACCGGGTCCCTACCATGCGCTGCGCACCCACGCCTGCCTTCTTGCTCCTGTACGGGTCGCAGCGAGGTCAGGCTCAGGCGCTCGCTGAGCAGATCTCAGAGCAGGCGGCTCAGCACGGTGTCTCGGCCGAGCTTAGCTGCCTGAGCAAAGAGGAGGTATGTGGTATTAGACACGACACGGTAAGGCTTGGCCAACGCGTCCGTACTTGCCTAATCTCACGACAGGCGGTTTTTTACACCTCTCGAAGTATAACTTGGACAGGGAACGCGGCCCCGTGGTCTTTATAGTGTCTACGACGGGAGATGGTGAGCCTCCAGACACTGCTCTCAGATTTGTGAGGAAAATCAAGAATAGATCTTTGACTGGTGACCACTTTTCTCACCTACGTTACGCATTACTGGGTAAGATTTCTGTCTTATGAAAGTTATGTCATTTAAAAAGATGAAACAAACACCCATTTTAAGATGTTTGGTTAAGATACTTGTAACTTGTTTTTGAATGCCTAAATAAAATGACAAAAATCACAGCATGCTGCATTTGATGGTTTTCTTTAACCAGTCAGGACAAGGTCAGACAAGTGTGCAGGGCCTTTCCTGTTTTGCTTCTTTCGGAATTTATTGCCATGACAACGTACATGCATGTCAGTGTAATTGCCTGTGATTGGAAACACTGTGTATCTCATCCAGCTTTGGGAGACACAAACTATGCAAACTTCTGCAACTGTGGAAAGACCATTGACCGCCGTCTGCAGGAACTTGGTGCGAAGCATTTCTATGCAACGGGTCTTGCGGATGACGGTACTGGGTAAAAACAAATCTTCCTCCTGTCGCACCAAATTGTAATCACTACTAATTCCGAGGACACTATAAATGTTTGTTTGTTTATTTATTTTTCTTATTTCTGGCCAGTCTCGAAGTAGTGGTGGATCCTTGGATTGAGGGACTTTGGGAAGCTCTGAAAAAGACATTTACAGAAATGTCTGTCCCGGATCGGAAGGCTGATGGTGACATCGTTTACGGCACGGCTGACGGAGCCGCAGGCACACAGGGGAAGACGGAGGTGAAGATGGAGGATGCTGCTCTCAGCCTTCGGCTGCTCAAGCTCGGTGATGCGGACTCTCCAAAGGCAGAGCCAGGAGCGTTTGTCGCTCAGAGCGGCGACGCAAACAATACCGGTCCTCCTCTGGTGGCATCTTTAGTCCGATCTGTGCCCCCCTTGTCGGTGTCGCCTCTCAGCATCCCTGCCCTGCCCCCGTCATACGTGGAGGTCTGTTTGGGAGACGGTCCTACTGACGGGGTAGGATTTCCGTCGATAGTGGAAGGAAGTTGGCCAAACAGCAAGATTCGGACAGAATGATTGTAGTTCAAAATATCCCAACATCACAGAAAATATTAACTGAAAAATAGTTCTTCGGCTAAACCTGTTCTTGCTTGGGCTGTAGGAGAGATGCTGCCCATTGAAGGAAGACTTTCAAGAAGTTCCTGTGTGTAGAGCGGTCCGTTTAACCCGGGACGATGCGGTGAAAACAGCCATCTTGGTGGAGCTGGACATCTCCGTGTGTTTGCCTTCAACACTCTTACTGTACCGTTGAAATGCTCCGTTGTGTCCTTTTAGTACCAGAGAACGCGGTTCTTTTACAATTGCCTTCCAGTTATTTCCCCATAAACCGTTTCCTTGTACTTCAGCAATAAAACCTGCATGAAAAGAAACCAGACATGCTCAAAATAAACCCGACACGTTCTGACCATCCTGTCTTCTCTTTGTGGTCAGTGCAGACTTGTCTTGTGTCATCAGGGTCAAAACATGCCTTACCAGCCAGGAGATGCCTTCAACGTGTGGTGTCCAAACAGAACTAGCGAAGTGGACAGCTTGCTCCAGAGACTCGGGCTCCAAGACCAAAGGAATCGGCTCATCTGCCTCCAGCTGTGTAAAGACACTAAGAAGAAAGGTACTGGAACCTCCGAGGACGTGTCCACAGGGATTGTTGTTCTTCATTTTCCAAATTACATCAGAGTGATGATGCCGTTATTTCAAGTCTCTGGATGTCTGTGGGTGGGGGCGTGCCTGTGGCCGGGGCCATCTGTAAGCTGACTCTGAACTGTATGCAAGCGCTTGTCTGTCTGTTTCTTCAGGGGCGAAGGTTCCTGCCCACATCCCACAGAAGTGCACCCTGCTAGATCTCCTGACCTGGTGCTTGGAGATTAGGAGTATACCAAAGAAGGTAATTCCAGACAGAGAACTTTAGATCTGGTTTCAACAAGGATTAGTGTCTGATGTCATTCATAAGAATGTAAGGAAAGCTGTGCTAATGCACTGGTGTGATGGTCTGTTACATTGAGGATTTTGGGTGGTTTATGCCGATTGGGAATGTGTGTGTGTGTGTGTGTGTGTGTGTGTGTGTGTGTCAGGCATTTGTGCGGGCGATGGTAGACTGCACGCAGGACAGTGGTGAGAGAAGACGGTTGCAGGAGTTGTGTAGCCAGCAGGGGTCAGCAGAGTACAACAGCTTTGTGAGGGACCACAGTGTAGGCTTGCTTGACCTGCTGCTGGCCTTCCCCTCCTGCACACCTCCCCTCAGCCTCCTTATTGGTTAGTAAATCCTCATTTGTTTGTCTTTTAAACTTCTCAAGCCCAAGCACATCCACCAGGTGGCAGTAAAATCACATGAAATCCTTATTAGGTCTCTAGGAACTGTTATTCTTTCAGCAACAGCTAATGATGTATTTTGTAGTGATCTGGAGAGACGAACCTACCATCGATGTGGGTGCATCTTTTAAATGTTGGCAATCCTGCCTGTGTTCCAGCCCACTTGAAAGCTGGTAAAAGATGTTGCAGCTGGGGTGGGCATCTGGGGTCAAGGTTGGACCAGCCCCCTGCTGTGCAAAACTCGCAATAACCTCATTGGATTTTTCTGCCTGTTCTGATTTTTGGGAACAGATGAGTGACCTTCCGTGTTTCGTCATGCAGGCTTTTTGGTGACGTGTTTTTTAGGATGTCGTAATAATCATAAAATCAGCATGACTGGCTGACATGTATATAGGTTGTGCAGCTGTTAACTGACTTGGTGCTGTTAAAATCAGTGCCATCACTCGAACACCACATGCTGTTTATCGGCCTCCCTCGTGCTGAAGAGGAGATTTGATTTACCGCAGCTGCTCCGAATATTTAATCCTTAATTGTAATTCAGTGGTGGTGTTGAAGGCTCGTTCTTCGCGCGTATGGCATGGGGAAGATTGATCTTGGAGAAAGGGGAAAACCGAGCCTAATGTCTTCTGATGGTTGGAACTCAATTGTAAACACTCTGTTAATGTTCATGAACGCCTGCATCCTGTTTCCACGTGGGCTCTGACCCGGCGTACATATGGCTCAGTAAAGTCTAAGACTCGCCTCCCTCGCTGCACTCACAATGGAACCAGCGAGATGGAAGTCTCTCTGCCGGCTGGACCAAAGCCAGCGGAAAGATGAGCGCTCACCGGAACTGCTGTCCACGGCGGTACCCAGTAGCAGGTTTAACTAGGTCAGAAGTTAAAGGTCACGTACGCTCCCTGACAAGCTGCGGTCATCCTTGTTTGTGCCAGCTGTAGTTGTAGGTCTCATCCTGAATCAGGAGCCTGTTGTGTCATCAGTGCGCATGGCCCTCAGGACATGTTCCTGTCTCGTTTCAGAGCACTTGCCTGCGCTGCGGCCGAGACCCTACTCCGCTGCTAGGTGAGACACCTGCGATTTTAGATTTACAGCTCGGGTTGAAGGTGGAAATTCAGAATTCAGTTTTTGGGTCGTTTTTTAAAAATATTCGTTAATGTCCTCATTACCTTTATGATGCTTCAGTGTGGTTTTAATTTTTTTTAATTTTAAATCAAAGGCAGCAGGACAGCGGGCAGGGGGCGGAGCTGGGGCAGGGCAGTTGGCAGGGGCTGTGGTTGGGGCGGGTCAGCAGACAGGGGGTGTGGCTGGGGCGGGGCGGGGGTGTGGCTGGGGCGGGCGGGAGGCGGGGCTGCTGTGTTCAGAGCTGCCTGACGACCTCATTTTCTGCACATTCCGTGGCCTGTGATGGTCTTGCTGTCAGAGTAACGCTAGTGATGGATTGTAATGAGCGTATCGGCTCTTTTTTTTCTGTTCCAGACACTACATTAGAACACTTAAATAGTACCGTTTGATTTCCCAGAAGTCGCTTCACATCTGTGGGGTGACATGATGACTCTGGTCCTGCTTCGCTCACCTGCATCTGTTCTGTTTAGCTCCAGCCTGCGATCCCCTGGAAGAGTGCAGTTTGTGTTCAGCGTCGTGGAGTTCCCCGCGTGTGCCGTGCGTCCGGCGCGGACAGGCCTGTGCACGGGGTGGCTGGCAGACCGCGTGGCCCCTGTACTCCAGCCTTACGGGACACCGCAGGTTTCAGCAGACGCCGGGGAGACTTCCACCTGGCCCAAGGTCAGCAGGCTGGTTGCTCCGCCTCCAGACGGCCTGGCCTCTCATAGCAGAGCTGTAACAAATTATTCTAGTTCGGCTTCTTTTTTAAAAACGTGAACATGGCTAATTGCAGGCCGCGGTGAGCTCAGTTTGTGTCAGACACCTTTAGAAAACTGACATTTTAGGGAACGTGGGCTGTGTGTGTTTGCCTGTGCTGGTGTGGGCTATGAGCTCATCCTAGGGGTTCCTCTGTTTCCAGGTTTATGTGAGTCGTCGCCTTGGCAACACCTTTCACCTGCCCTCTGATACCACTGTTCCCATAGTGATGGTGGGCCCAGGAACAGGTGTTGCCCCGTTTATTGGATTCCTCCAGCAAAGGTATGCCCCGCCTTAGCCTTCCTCTGTTCTGCTGCGATGGTCTCCGTGTGCGGCTGGGGGCAGAGCGCCCCCTGCTGCCTGATTCCAGGAGAAGCCCTTCTAACCTAGAGCCCAGTGCTACCGCCCTGCCACAAACCAGTCTCGTACCAGCAGGAAGTTGTTTCATATCAGCAGGAAGTGGTATAGTCCTCCTGCTGATGTTCATGAGAGACGTTCTGCGGTGCGTCTAAAGTTTTGTCAGTAACACTGTAGAGAAATATATTAAGTGTAATATATATGGAGTGAGTTGGCACTGAAGTATTAGGTCAAAGCATTCCATGACCATAGTCAGACCTGGGTTAGAGATGCGGCTATCAAAACATAAATAAATACGTGAGTCGGCGTCACAGCTGTACCTGTGATTTAGTCCTGCACACTAACCGCTTTGGTTGACCCTGTTGTCTTCTGTTAGCCTGGGCTGTGGTAGGCTAACGGTCAGAGACGTGGGCGGCGGGAAGTATGACATCAGTGTTGACCCTGGAGAGGAGAAGCCATTTCCCCGGCGATGTGCCCTCGTGACTCGGCCCCTCCCACAGATACGGAGGAGGCCGTCACCGGGCGCGGACATGGTGCGAGGCATTGATGTCGTCATGTGACCTCTTAAAAGGCAGCTGGAGGAGCTCTGTCACCCTGGAGTGATGTGATAAGACTTCATATGAATGGAGCTATTTGGAGTGGGTCGTTTCTGTGTGTGTGTCTGTGTGTGAGTGTGAGAAAAATACAGGAGAATGCAGTAGTAATCAGAGAGGTGAGTGGCCCAGCTGATGGTATGGCTGATTGATGCGCTGTCCTGATGAGCTGATGGTACATCCTGTAGAAAGCTGGGAAAGATGGTCTTCTGACACACACACCACACACACTACCTGTGCACACTTTTTAATGGTCATTGTTGTCCTATATGGTGTGTGTGTGTGTGTGTGTGTGTGTGTGTGTGTGTGTGTGTGTGGGGGGGGGTTGTTTTCAGAAAGTAAATGCAGACTTAAACACTGAACTGTGGGTAGTTTTGAGACTGATTTTAGAAATTGCTCTCCAAATGACTCCCTGCGATGCCGAGGGCTGCAGACAGGTGGGCAGCGCTCCATGTTGTGCCTTGCCATGGTAGAGCTCCTGTTCTTCTTCTCTTTTCTCTCTCGCACGAAAACAACATGACCCCCTCCCCAACACACACACACACACACACACACACACACACACACACACACAGTAGTGGCTGATTGGAGAGGTAATTTAGTCATGCTCTGAAGGATGCCTAGCCCTCTGGCTCTGCTGCCTGGGCTAACTGAATTGTAGCGACTGCGTCTCTGGACGGTTTTTAATTCTGAGGTTCTGAGCGTGGCTGCCTTTTGATGCCGGGCTTCAGTGAGAGATGACAGTCACCGTTTTGTTGGCAGGGCCCTGTTGGTGTTTCAAAGCCTGAGGATTTCTGTTTAGTACCAAACGGTGTGGAATGCTTCGATCGCCCCCCCCAGCCGATCGATGGCCTGTCAGCAGGCTCGCAGAAAGGCATTGTAGCATGCCGTGAGAAGCAGAATGAAGAAGGACCACGGGAAAGGTCACGGGTGGCTCCAGTGGATGCAGATTATCAGTGAGAATCAGTGCTGCACCAGACTGGACAACCAAAAATTGGACTAAAGCAAAAAGCAGTACTGATCTTATGATTTGGATTCTCTCGTGTCTCTTAAAAAGCTACAAAAATTTCAATAAGAATTTTATTTATTTATTTATTTTTATAAAGACCAGACAGAATCAAATCCAGGTGACTTGATAATTTGAATAAGTATAGCATGTACTGCGTTAATGTTGCGTTAGAGTGGCTTGGAGGACTTGCACTTTATTTACTTCCAGGTCAGCTGTCATGTGACCAGCTATTGGCCTATAGCTTCCGCAGTTGGCCTGTGTCTCCCAGCATGGAACCTGTGGCAGTGATGTCTGTGGGAGTACTGGTATCACGGCAGGTTCCAGGCGTGCGTGACTGTCCTTACTGGGGTGCTGGTATATACCAGCCAGTCTTCCACTGGAAGTGCAGAACAGGTGAATGATTAAATGT
The DNA here is from genome assembly GCF_041902795.1 of Electrophorus electricus. Classification (NCBI taxonomy): domain Eukaryota; kingdom Metazoa; phylum Chordata; class Actinopteri; order Gymnotiformes; family Gymnotidae; genus Electrophorus; species Electrophorus electricus. The sequence continues at coordinate 43,945,329 of NC_137497.1, forward strand.
TCTCTACACTTTAAACGGGCCCAGTTTTCTTCCTCGGAGATCAGTGAGCGTCTCCTCCGAAGCACAAGACGATGGGCTCACTTTGGTCTGTTTGTGGGTTGTTTTTTTTTGTTGTTAAAACTAAATCCAGTTTTTCATACTGAGCACCGTGGGCAACATAAACTCACGGTTAAGCCGTTTTATTGAGTGCCATTTCCAGATTGCATATGGAGATCCCAGATGCTAATCGCATTGCTTGGAGACAACATTATTGCACACTCAAGCAAGAATTCTTATGCTAAATGGATTTGCCCAGATGAGATTGAGCTGTTATACCCTTGAGTGGGGCAGAAATTCACTCTTGCCCCATTTAGGACCATTTTTATATAGTTTGACATAATGAATTTGTGCTTGGTACAGTGGTAATACTTTATTCTGAACACATTAATAAAGTGTTACATGAGTTTTTGTGTTCAAATTCAGACTGGTTTCATTTGAAGAAATTCTCTTCAGTGTGAAGTCACTTATGCATTGACCTCATGTCAGGGGTCATAAACCGTGTAATTACAAGGCCGTGTTTATCGTTGGCTTTCACTCTCACTTTTTTTGGACGTGAACATTTATGTTGCTACCAGAGCTGCATGATCTGTGCGCAACCTGCCACTACGTCATTACTGAAGTAAGACTGGATGACATTGACTAAACCACCGCAAGATTGAGTTAAAAATATCATCCCAGCATGTAGTAAACAAAGGCTTTTGTTCGAGCTCTTCTGTATGCTTGTCTCCTTCCACAGCATCGATATTGCAAAGGCCAGCACTGCAGTAAATAATTCTAATCATACTTTGCTCAGTTATACCAAATATGGGCCAGACCGCCTCACAGGCCGGTTCCCGCGGTGTTCAGACACGCTCTGTCACACATGCCATCCTGTTTCCCAACCGCCGCGGGACGCCTGCTACCAGGGCTGCATCCTTCGGCTCCGTGCTGTGCTCCAGCTCTCTGGTGGAGGTTACAAGTTGTTTCGCCCCCCCCCCCCCCCCAAAAAAAAAGCAGGCTAAGGGTTTTTTATAGCAGGCTCTAACTGGGCCATGGTGTCCTTCGCAGTCTCGTAGTTTCCGTTGGTTTCCTTCTGTGATGTGGTCTGAGGTTCTGTTGGTGGTGTCCACGCTCCATCAGCTGTAGCTAAGAAGGGGTTTATGAGGGAGAGATTATGCCCATTTGTTGAGCTTTACTGTGCTGTCTTTAAACCTGACGGTGCGTCATGACGCTCTAGGGTTCGGATTCTTTTTGGTATTTGATTTTGTGGGTAATAAGAAATTTATTTCTCCCCCCAACAAAGGTTTGAGATTTTCCGTTGGGTTAGTATTCAGACAGCAGCAGTAGTAGAAAAACCAAGAAATCCTCCTCCCCTGTAATAGTCACGAGGAAACCAGGCCTCCTGAACTCTAATACGGAGTGGGCAAATGGGCCCTCAGTGATGTGCGTGTGTTAGATGCACTTCACTTTGAAGGGAACATCTGTGTCTACCAGCTCAGCCAGGGGCTGCTGGCACGGGCACCGCTGTGACTCCACACCAGTGGGTGTGATGGTCCACCATGAGTGGAGGAGCACAGATTGTGTGGTCTCGGACACACCCAAGTTCCCCTGGACAGGCCTGCTGTGGTGCAGCTCGTTACCGTTAGAAGGTCGGAGTGTTGAGTACACGGTTTCGTCTGTGGTTTGGATCCGTCCGCACCAGAATCGCTAAAAAGCTACGCAGAGCCGTCGGGTCCATGGAATTTCATCCCGATACTCTGCTCCTTCTCCTTGCTCGCTCGAGGAGCCTCTTCCTTGTCGATGGATCACTATACATCGCTGTGGCTCTCCCGGCGGGATTGGACAGATGGCCGACGTTGGTCGTGAGACAGGGTGCCTGCACCTACATACGAGCGGTTGCCAGCACTGAGTGGGTGCGGCGTGCAGAAAGCCACCTCTGTGAAGGGTATTCTGGGAAGATGGCCAGATGTCTTTACCCTGCCAGTCTCCAAAGAAGTATTTCTGTAGCTGTTAAATATCTTTAAGCTCTTTTAGGGAAGGAGTGAAATGAAACATAATTGGATGCCAGCAGTGTAATTATAACCCTAATACTTTAGAAAGCATCGTGTGAAAAGACTGTAGGTGAACTCATCAAAATGCACAGTGTATTATAACAGCGGTTAATTGCACACAAATAAATTTTAAATGCTAATTTGAATACTGTATGGAGTTGCTCAGCTCAGTTCCATTTATTTGTATACATTTGTGTTGATTAAGAGAAATGTGGGTTTTATTAAACAGGGAAAAGGAGCGAGAGCAGAACTGTGGTAGCACCTTCGGAGAAACCTGGCTGTTCTTTGGCTGCCGACATATGGACAGAGACTTCCTTTTCAGGTATCTGCGCACACACGCGTGCGCGCTTTTCTCTTTTTGGGGACTTTCCTTGAATCTTTTTCACACGAACATTTTATTTTCAATTATTTAACATGTTACTATAAACAACAAAACACAAAAATGAGGACTATTAAAGCAGTGTTCTAGAGAGTGAAATCAACCCTCTGTCTTAATGGGGGTATTCAGTTATCATCTCTCGCGTGCGTGCGTGCACACACACACACACACACACACACACACCCCTACCTTGTCTGTTGATCTGGCCTGCTTTCTCTAGGGTCCGTGACACACTGGCCAAAGCTGGCACAAACGTTCGCGCTGTCCTGTCCTGTGCTGTCCTGTCCTGTGTGACGGCCCCAGCGTCTTGTTGCACTTGTCCTTGAGAGTCGTAATTGAGAGAGCCATGAAATTAAAGTGCTTTCTTTGAGGATTCTCTGCACAGGACGCTGGCCAAGCTCTGGTCACTCTGTAGACCCAGAGCCATAACTCAGAGCACTGCCGGACTAGTGACGCTGGTTTGGCATGGGCAAGTGTGTGTGTGTGTGTGTGTGTGTGTGTGTGTGTGTGTGTGTGTGTGTGTGTGTGTGTGTGTGTGTGTGTGTGTGTGTGTGTGTGTGTGTGTGTGTGTGTGTGTGTGTGAAACCATTGCATGGTTCAAAGTCAGTATTCTCCTTTTGTCAAGCCATTTATCTTTATGAAGAATTAAATTCTTTTCTTCTGATTTTACTTGTATTAATCAAAGGGGAGAGTATTTCCCATTGTAATTCTCCCAGCGTCCACATGCTTCCTGTGAAATGTATTTACTCTGAACATGTTCCTGTTTGCCAGCTTGATGTAGTGTGCTGTATTTATTGACTTCCTATGGACGAAGTTAATTGATGACATGTATACTGTGCAACACCTCAGCCAGACTGAGTTAGAATGGAAAAAGACTTTTTTGATTTTGTTTTTGAAAATTCTTGCTCTAGTCTTGGATGAAATGCAGGCGGGGGTTTGTGTCAACAACCTTCTCCAGGAAACGTCGGCCTGCAGGAATTACTCAAGGCCAGCATTTAATATAGGGGCAAAGGGGTCATATCTGTGTGGTCAAGGGTGGGCAGGGCCGTGGGTGGACCGTGGCATGCTGGTTTACGTGAGGGCATTGTGGGCGTAGAGCCCGTCAGAGGCGCAGACAACTACTTGAGCCGCCTTTTAAATTTTTTTCCCCTCTCCTTCACTGGGGGGTTGGAGCTACACCTGCTCTCGTGACCACACACACACACACACACACACACACACACACACACACACACACACACACCCAGGTCTGAAACCCAACCGGAGAGTCCACATCAAGTGCTAAAGTTGTGTTTGAGGGTAAGGACTGCACACTCTCCTGCTAAGCCAAACACTGGACTGGAAGAAATTCACCTTAAGTCAATGTTCCTGTGGCTCCTGCACATACCTGCAGGCTGTGCTATAACATCAGGGCCTTTTAATTAATAACAAATAAACAAGCAAACAAACAGCACTTCAGAGTTCAGCCTTGCCAGAAGAACAGAGCATGCTACAGCCGGGAGTCTGACCCCTTATTAATTCTGATCGGGGGGGACAGATGGACTTGCTCGCTCGCTCGCTCACTCACTCACTCACTCACTCACACAAACACACACACACACTAGTTGAAATGAAAGCAGAGTTGGAGAGGTTCTCCATGACGAGTTAAACTTAAGTCTGTAAGACTGTTTAGTCCAGCATCACATGGTCACATGTGTCAGAATCCTACAGAGGAGCCATTTGAGAAGTCTGTTGGGACACAGTCGTTGTCTGTTGTAGCGTATGACTGTTTCCCACTCATGTGCTTCATCTCAGCGAGGAGCTGGAGAGGTTCATGGAGAACGGGACACTGAACCATCTGAAGGTGTGTTCCTCTCGAGACCAACCAGAAGACAGTGGCTCGGAGCCCAAACCCAGATACGTCCAGCATCTCCTGTCCCAACACAGCAGGAGTGTCGTCCACAGCCTCTTCAGAGACCACGGCTGCCTGTACGTTTGTGGGTGAGTTGTTATTATTATCGACTTATTATAAATCCTCGTTTATTGTAAGCCTCAGAGCAGTTCCTGAGTGCAGAACGGTGCCGTTGATGATGTTGGCCCGCTGGTTCTCCAGAGATGCGAAGAACATGGCTAAAGACGTTAATGACGCACTGGTGGACATGCTCGGGCGGGAACTTCAGCTGGACAAGCTGGAGTCCATGAAGGCAGTGGCGAACCTGCGCGAGGAGAGGCGATATCTGCAGGATGTTTGGAGCTGAGGAGACGCTCTGATCCCACCGCTTCTGAAGATTCTCGTCACGTTTCCTCCGTGCGCCAGGTTTAAGGAACGGGAAACTTCCTCTTAAAGGAAACACTTTTTTTTTTTTTTTTTTTAAATCAGACAAACACACAAATTGATAAGTTTGAAAACCATTTTGTTTGTGCCTTTATGCATTTAAATTCCTATTTTTTAACAGTGGCTCCCTATAGCTTGGAGAGATTACAGGTCATAAAAAGAAGGATTTATATAATGTCGGATATCGGCAGCAAAAATATGGCGTTCTGCCAGACTGGGCTGCTGTCTACCAGACATAACAAACTGGAATGTGCCAGATGGGCGAGTGCTGTCGGAAACAGTCTGGGACAGTCCGCAATCTTCCGCAACCTTTAATACTCAAATGGCTTTTTAGTAGTGAGCAGAGCAGCGGAGATGAATGCACCACTGGTTTGGATTCCGCTCGTGTTTCCCTCGTCTTGTACTGCGCCAGAGGCCTCCGCGTTTCAATCCAGTCTTATTTTACGTCTGATTACAATTCTGTAATCAAGCAAATTATTTTTGCTGCAGCTTTGAGAAAATAAAAGTGGTAAATTTGGCACCCCGTGTGTTCTCTCTATGCAGCAGCGTGTCAGAGCGTCACCTGGGCACGGGATTTTTTCAACAGTTGTTCTAATTCTCTGGTTGATGTTCTCGTTTAGTTTTACGCTTTTCCTTCAAACATATTTCATTCTATTCCCGGCTGATTAGTTATCGCGTGCTATACGAGTCGAGTTGGCGCAGAGCGGAACCGTCACCGGGTCCGTTAGCCCATCCCTGGGCAAGGACTCGGTTCCCGGGCCTGGCGTGTCAGAAGGCTGATGAGAGGTATTCATTATAACTGAACAAGCATCTAATCGCAGCTCAGCACACGGTTACAGACTTTCTGCTGAAATCCTCCTCCCCTGTACTTCATGTCGGTGTTGGTGTTGGTGTTGCTAGGACAACGAGCACCGAGCAGGTCCTGATTTCAACCGCAGGACGGTTCTGTCCTAAAGCAAAAGGTCTAGTGACAAAGTTCCTAACCAGAATTCCTGCAGCGGGAATAGGACAGTGAAGAAGATTCCAGATGAATGACTGCAGTGTACTGGAGAAAAAGACGTAGATCCAGTCAAGACTGTAGTGATGTACACTACAATTTCACTCCAATGAAAGTAGTGAAGGTTTCTCCAATTGTTTTTTTATTTTTTTTAATGCCAATTCCTCTTATTTGGACTGGCAGTGAAGTTTGGGGGGGAGAACATTATGTAAGGAAATCAGGGGAAAAAAGCTTCAGAAATTCTTGATTTTGGATGTAGACAATATGAAACTTGCATGAAAGTTCTCATACCTCATTAGTCAGACTCACTCCCTGTGACGTGAGGCCACTCGGTATTCCATGAAAACGAAATTAAAGAGACGGAAAAGGGGAGAATGGCTCATAGATTTGAGGGAGAGTTCCAAGAAATTCAAAAGTCGTCTATTTTTAGGAGCAGGAAAGCCTCTTTAAATTGCCAATGCGTTTTATGAAAAATATAATTAAATAAAAGGGAAAATAACTTGTAGACCATCTAGCTGTCTGAGGGAGTCTTCAGTCTGATGGTGTTATCAGGCATATTATCCTGGTAATAAATCCATTTTAGTCTTGAGCCAAACTGATGATGACAGAGTGACCTGCCGTGATGATCCTGTGACATTTCATCTCATGCTGAACCTTGTGGTTGCTGGTTCTGATCACATGACCGATAACCTATGTTCAGGACCACGGTCTTTTCAGAAGCCGAGGCACAGAGTTGTATCTAATAATGGATGCCCTGCATTAGGGAGACATTTGAAGTTTCAAATTACGGCGTCTTAATTAAAAAAGGTTCAAGATGCCATTGTAGACACAGTGCACGGATGCAAAATGGTGATCTCAATAAATCAAAAAATAATAATAAATAAGGCTACAAGCTCACATGCTGGTATACATGACAGAAACCGGTTATGGGCATCTTAAATGATCGAGGAAGATTTATGCAGAAGGTAATGATGCGGTAGAGGAGACTCCTGTCCAGTCTGCATTGGAGATTGTATTTCACCTTCAAAGGCACACTTCCTGTCCATGTGATGGGGTCCTCCCCCACTGCCACTGTCGCCCTGTAGAGGGATGTGATGGGGTCCTCCCCCACTGCCACTGTCGCCCTGTAGAGGGATGTGATGGGGTCCTCCCCCACTGCCACTGTCGCCCTGTAGAGGGATGTGATGGGGTCCTCGCCCACTGCCACTGTCGCCCTGTAGAGGGATGTGATGGGGTCCTCGCCCACTGCCACTGTCGCCCTGTAGAGGGATGTGATGGGGTCCTCGCCCACTGCCACTGTCGCCCTGTAGAGGGATGTGATGGGGTTCTCCCCCACTGCCACTGTCGCCCTGTAGAGGGATGTGATGGGGTCCTCCCCCACTGCCACTGTCGCCCTGTAGAGGGATGTGATGGGGTCCTCGCCCACTGCCACTGTCGCCCTGTAGAGGGATGTGATGGGGTCCTCGCCCACTGCCACTGTCGCCCTGTAGAGGGATGTGATGGGGTCCTCGCCCACTGCCACTGTCGCCCTGTAGAGGGATGTGATGGGGTCCTCCCCCACTGCCACTGTCGCCCTGTAGAGGGATGTGATGGGGTCCTCGCCCACTGCCACTGTCGCCCTGTAGAGGGATGTGATGGGGTCCTCCCCCACTGCTCAGTTGTTGTCTTGGCTCGCTTACTGGGGGCTTGGACTCGGACATTTGTAAAGCTGTTTTGTGACAGCAACTGTTGTAAAAAGCGCTACATAAATAAATTTTGATTTGACTTGTGGTGAAGGGGAGAAGTTACAGACACCAGGTTCACCGCGGCCTGAAGAAAGGGTTTCAGTGAACTCTGCAGATCTTTGTATCACTTGTCTCTGTAAGACAGATTTGGTGTTACAAGACTGATTGTAGGACAGATGAGTTAATCTCTCTCCCTACTCTCGCTATCTCTGGAGACCAAAGTTTAATGTCTACATGTTCCAGTGTATGTTGAACAGTCAGATCAGTCAGGTAGTGTTCAGATAGCATTAGAGTCTGTGTTTTACATTGTATACACTTAGAATAATAAGTTAAAAAACTCAACATTTCATTTTGATAATTATTTACAGTGTATGTACTATATTAGCGCAGTGAAACACTGATTCTGTCTAAGGTCATTATGATGTTCTGTGGATAACGGTGGAAAAATTTGTTGTTTTTTTTTATGGATGAAATAATTTCAGAACAGAAAGATAGAGTTCCCTGCAGAGGCAGAAGGCAGAGACAAGCAGGCAGGGTGTCCACGGGTCACACAATCCCTGCTCATGCTGCGGGTCGGAGCCTGACATGATCCGCTGTCACACGTGCTGCTTAATGAGAGACGTGTGCTAAAGGCTCGCGTTGGTGCACAGGCCAGATGCGCTCAAACACACACAAAGCCTTTTAGTGAAACGTAGCTCGATGATGTACACTTGGTGAACAAAAGCAGTGTGTCTCAGGTGCGCTCGAGTGCAAGACTAGCTGGGGAAGTCAATAAGTTCTCCTAATTACTAAAAAGCTTTCAGTGTTGAAGTAATTGATTTTCCGTTTAATGAGACCAGAGGTAATGGTCTTGTGGGAGGGTTGTGTGCTCTCGGTAAAAGTACGTAGCAGGTTTGTTTTGCACCTCAGAAGCGCTCTAGTGATTTGACCAGGACATAATCAACCTTTCGGCGGAGGCTGTGGCGGCCGTTGGAAACTGCACGGCAGCAAGCTGTCGGACCTTCCTATCAATCTCCATCTCTGGGACAAAGGGCACAAGTGGAAGAACCGTGCGGCGCACAAAGCATATCGAAGCGGCTACAGCTTTTACTGACGAGCCAACGCAGCCGCGTAGCAGGGCAGGTTGAAATCCTCGAGAAAAGGGCGAGGTGGCGTTTTCTAACACAGGCAAAACTCACACACTCACTACTTCATGCAGATCTCTCAGGCAGTGAATTAATTACAGAAATAATCATTCCAGAATAATCATTTCCTCCTGACAGCTTGACGGAGCTCTAGATAATGGCCCGGGTGTTGGTTTGTCAAGTCCTCGGCCTGTGGGAGAATGGTTCATTTCTTTTATGCACTGTTTACTCGTAGTCCGTTCTCAGTGGAACAGAGCAGCTCCCAGAGGATTCCTCGAGCTTCCTCCCAGCACAGCAGCCGCGCAGGTGCAGCTGGAAGTGTCGCCACTCCGGGGCGTTTTTGCTTCAGGGCTTTAATAGTGGGGCCAGCTCAGCAAGATGGGAACCGTATTCAGGCTCAACCACACACTCGGGGAGAAGGGTGTCCCAGACGCTCGAAAGAGAATGCGCACACACAACATCTAATGATCAAACATCACAAACGATACCTACTGTAGGAGTCTTTGCATTGGGTTGAGGGGATTCAAATAGAGGATTCTCAAGTGCTGAACTGGACCGTGTCCATTAAAAGGTGGCTCCTAGATGTCGAAACGAGTTTGCTGGGGAGTCAGCAGAGTCCTTTGCAGTCTTCAATCGCAGACTGAAGACCATCTATTTGTGGAATATTTAAATGGCCACTGACCCTGCTTCTATATGGGCTAATTGAAACTCTAGTTCTTATTGTAGGGTATTGTTCATTACACTGATGTTGACTATCAAAATCTAGTTATTGTTTTTTTCACTTATCATTGTTTAAGCTAGAAGTACAAAATGCATAAGGTCTAAGTATCAGTACTGATCCCTGTATTTCTACAGTATTCTAGTTCATTGGTATGTTGGACTCTAACCTACTGTACTAGGATGTATTCTATGAGAAAATGAAAAAGAACTTTTGCAAGGCACTCTGGATAAGAGTGTCTGCTAAATGCCATAAATGCAAATGGTTGATGTTGAGAACAGAACACCAGCTTGTATCAAGGGTTGCGCAGAGTCAGTGTAAAGACAGCGATGTCAAACTGCCATCATTTTAGTCAGTGGATTTCTCTTCCTTTGATTTGTCGGCAAGGTGCAAACCCTGTCCGAGCCTTGTGGGCGTTCTCTTTCTATTGGATGAAGACTTGTTTGCTAAGTCGGAGAAAAGACCATCTCTAATAAAAGAAGTAGACACAACAGCAAAGGCAGTTGGCTATAACGCTTCCTAGTTAGAGATCCTCCTGCTTGCTCCAGTAGACACTTCTGGTACTTTTTCTTCCTCACTGATCTTCTGCTGACATTTGTCAAAAAGGAAATCTGATCACATAACACCCTGACACTGCTATAAATGGGAATTGTCTCACCTCCTCCCACCAGATGATGTGGAATCACATGCCTCTCAAGTGGCGTCTCAGTAGTGAAGGTACTGGACAAGTAATCAGAAGGTTGCTGGTTCAAGTCTCACCCATGCCAAGTTGCCACTGTTGGGCCCCTGAACAAGACCCTTAATGCTCAATAATTCAAGATATGTTCAGACATAATTGTAAGTCACTTTGGATAAAAGCATCAGATAAATGCTGTAAATATCGCTGTGTGTAGAAGGCACACACGTCACCTCCACTGGATTAAACAAGTGTGTTATGGGTTTGGTGAGTGTGGGTTTGCTGTCACTGAAAATTTGGTGATTTAAGACACAGGAACTCCAGATCCATCTGAATTGAGTGCAAGTTCTTAAATTGGTGTTTTAGCATTAAAAGTGGTCAAATTCAATGAAATATAGAATTTGTTCGAGCAACTGTTTCCACACAGCCAAATCACTGCTCTGCTTTGTTGTGCTCTTTGAAATATCATGCACATTCACTTCATTAAAGTGGTTAAGTCTCTTTTCCTTTGACTATTTGTAGGCAGACGTTGACTGTAAACCAGTTACTTCTTAGGGTTATTGAACTCAACACAGTTCAAATAGACTCAGGAAATACTGTTAGTATACAGGAAACACTCCTGTGGGTATAAAGTATTCGAGCTCTTCTTTCTCATTTGTTCAGTAGTCCCATGGACTCTCCTGCTGGTGTTTACACGACCCCAAGACATGCAGAATCATCTCCTTTCACCCCTGTTATTTACTCTCCAGTAACTTGCCACCTATTCTTGTAGTGGACCCGTGAACATTGTGAGAGACCAGAGTTTCACTGGTAGTCCTGGTGTCCCTCATTAACCCACACATTTGATCCTGTGGTTTGAATTGCATTCACCTTTGTTGGGTACCCACTCCTCGAGAGGACGGCAACCTTTCTGGTTTTTTGTTTTCCATTAACAAGCTGTCTGTCTGTCTGACTGTCTTCAGCCTGCCAAACCTTCACTACGTTCTTCTGCAGCCTCTGAACTCTGGTTTATTTGGGCCATGAGTGGAACTCTGTTGTGAAAAGGTACTAACCACCCACGTTTTTATCTCAGGACATGTCAACCTCACACCTGTATTGATCGGAAGACCTGATTTCATTGACCACAGATATTGATTGTTTAATGGTCAATACATTTCATGTTTGTCATTCAGTCAATAAATTAATGGAATTGTGAATTGGGTGTGTGGTTTGATAAACTGTACTTATGGTAATAATTTTAGAAGACCAAACTTTATTAGTAATTCAGCAAGAAATAAAGATGCATCCAAGTTCTACACACTTTTTTTCTGACTATAAACATGAGTCAGAATGTCACTTTTTTAAAAATTTAGGGGTATTTTGGTGCAGACGTTTGTGTCCAGAATGCTTTTGCGCCCAGAAATTCAATTTCTAGCATAAGTTTAAGGACATACATTTGTACATTTTGCCAATTTATTTTAGTAACATGTTTACTGAACTGAAATTTTTGGATAAAATCACATTACAAAAATAAATGAACAATACTGAAACTTCAGCAAACACCACTCTCATCGTATAAACCCTTGAAATCCAATGCCAAAAATGCCACATGCATGTCTTAGCAGCGAAGACTTCTCTGTGATGGATGAGGATTGTCACGGGTCTACAATCCCCAGTGCTCCGACAACCAGAACAGCTTATGCAAATGAATGAGTAATTGGATTTTGGGAAGAGCCATAGCAAATTAGCCGAGTGAAGAAGAGTATGTGAGCGACTGGGACAAATGTAGAGCCGGAATGTTCGGAACGTCCATGCTTCCCAAAGAACTACATTTCCCTGTGGACTGCAATCATTCTTCCGGGAGCTTTGGGGTTAGCATAACAAAATCTTTCTAAATGAGAGAATGTAAAATAAATATAGGTTGGGTTCCGTGGAACAATTCCGGTTTAACTCCGATAAGCACTGTGCTTAACATTGATCCCTGTAACATTCCCACTGCGTCCGTGAAAACCACCCTCATCTGGCACTTTGACCGAGGCGTTTTTAAAAGCGCTTGTTTTTCAAAGGTAAAATGGTGTTTTTCTTTGCTCTGACGTTCAGAGTTCATCCCAGCAGTGCCTTTGGAGGTTTATCTTACCCAGTAATACATAGATTTGAATCCTGTGTCTGTCTAGCATAGTGGGCCTTCAGAATGAACTGGCCGTGCTTACTGAAGGAACGTAGATGTGGAGGAAGTGCACAAGATGCTGGCGTCTGCTGTCGTGAACGTGCAGTTATCAGACCCGTCAGACAATCCCCGCACTCAGTTAGGTGTAGCTTGTAATCTCGAGAATCCTGGTGACACACACACACACACACACGGTGCATGAGAGGGCAGCGTTTGATTCAGCAGCAACTCGGTAGTCACACACGTGATTAATACAGGTGATACGTGACTAATGTGATTAATGCCGTGAGTAAACTAATGTGAGCGTTACCACACATTACTGAGCTACACCCACGTCAGCTACTTTGCAGAGCTCCTAACTATTTTTGCTGACTCAAAATGTGAAGATGAGTTCCCTTTCACTTCAACTTAGTTCGACCGTTTAATTCGTGGAGCGATGCTCGCTGTGGTTTTGGCGCACCCACGTATCAGTTGACGCCATGCGCTTGTCGGCTAGACGCGGCGTCCAACTCGTGACCTGTGTTGAAAGAGCCCTTGTAACGCACATGCATGCTGAGCGCTCTCCTGTCTCAGAACAGTTTCCAGGTGTGTGTGTGTAGTTTAGAGCACGGGAATACACCGAACCACTCCAGCCCTTGCACTTAATAACAAGCTTGTTTCTCACCTCCGCTGATGTGCGCGCGAAACCCCCTGGAACGCTCTTCCTGCGAGTTCGCAACCCTAGACTCCCTGCACGTGTCTGCAGGGTTATGAAACAGGGTCAGCGCCAACACCGTTCGGGAACAACAGCTACTGGGCGGGCTTCTCTGCGTGCATTTATTACCCTTAATGATGTGGAGAAGGGCTAATAAGTATTTGAGAAAAACTGGCGTCCATGGGGAGACAGAGGAGTGATTCCTTGGCAGGAGGTGCGACATTCTAATGAGAAAGAGCTAATTGGTTGTTGTCACTGGAGTAAAAAAGGCACTCTGTTCAGAGCTTACTGACCGGTATTACAGAAAGAGATACCGCTCTTATATCTGCAAGCCTCTTGCATACATTAAATGTGAAAAGATGTATGAGAAGACCTAGTAAACACAAAACACACTTTTCACTGTTAAAAGAAGGACCGCATAGCTGTTTACTAAAGCACATGGCCACGGTTTAGTAGGAGGAGTGTCTAGCCTCAGGCGAGTATGCAGTTTTCCGTGTAGTAATATTGTGGGGCCTCCCAACCTGGATCAGGGAAAAAAACCCCAGCTTTGAAATGCTGGTGAATGAGCCATCACAAACGCGACTCTAGGTAACCCCGTCTTCAGAAGATGCACTCAGTAAGGACCTTCCTTGTCTCCATATCTGACTCGCTGAGTATCTTAAGGTTAAAAGCTTCTTAACTGCACGTGGATTTTGAAACTTCAGTGAAGAAGATTAAATAACCTTCGAAAGCCTTTATGGCCATTACAGCAGTAACTCTTTATCTGATTTGGGTGACGGAAATTGCTAAATCCGCATAGAATTCGGACATCTGTGTCAATATCATCCTACTGAACACTGCAGTGATCGTACACGTAAACCAAGACGGCTGCAGCAGCCTTGGTATCTTCATAGCTGTGCACAAGGACACTCATCATAAGGACTCGGGTGACCTGATGCCATCGGAGGGGTAGTCAAGCAGGAAAACCTGCTGCAAACTGAAGTGAAAGAGGATCTCTCTCTCTCTCTCTCTCTCTCTCTCTGTCTCTCTCTCTCTCTCCCTCTCTCACTCTGTCTCTCTCTCTCTCTCGCTCTGTCTCTCTCTCTCTCTCTCTCTCTCACTCTCTCTCTGTCTCTCTCTCTCTCTCTCTCTCTCACTCTCTCTCTCTCTCTCTCTCTCTCTCTCTCTCTCTCTCTCTCTCTCTCTCTGTCTCTCCAGTTTCCAGAAATTACACAGAACCATCAAGAGCCAATAAGCAGTTTAATTATGAGGTTCTCTATAAAGGTCCACAGTGACAGGAATTTGTCTTCTCCATGTCAACCCCCCACCTCCCACCTGTGGACAGCGACCTCCGATGAGCATTACCTCCATTTGCCTGTGCTAAAGAACATAAGAATCCCTTATGGAGTCAACGTCCAACTTCCATCAGACATTACACGTAAAATATGTCCTCACATAAGTGATGACACACTTCCTTTCCACATCGGTGAACTGTCAGCCGTGCCTGTTAAGATTCAGGACAGCAGACCATTTGTCCTTTCAATGTTAAGCCTTATTGGCTTTGGTAAAGACAGAAGCCATAGAAAGTAATATTGACAAACAGACGTTTTACTCAAATTGTGTTTAATGATACGTATTCATTTAGATCAAAAACCTACCTACAGAATAATGAAAACGCACTGTGTGCTAGAAGGTGAAGGTGTGTGGAAGGTGAGGAGCTACAGTGTAAACACATTAGTTACTGTATAAGAACATTTCACCATAACTCAGGAGGACTCAGGGTAGTGGTTATGATATTTGGGGTCAATTTTCATTAAGCATCTTCCCTTGTTTGGGAGGAGACCAAAATTAGACAGTGTTAGATATTATTATTATTAGATAGTATTATGAATAATCTCGTTATGCAATTTTCCCTTTGACTATTTTCTATCCAATAACAGTAACTTGGGAATATATTGTTAAATGCTCTAACAGTGGATTGAAGTGTGGATTAGATTCCAAGTCTGTTAAGTAGAAGTCGAGGCAGAGGGTATTACAATGTCAAAGATGGAAGACTTTTTGTACATAATATCAGACTGAATAAAAGAGCACTAGAATATAGAGTAAAGTGTACAATTACATGATATTTTCACTCTGGTGTGAAATGTCTTCTGTGTTCATCAATACAGAGGTTATTTAATCAATATAGAGGTCACTGGAAGTGTCACTGGACAGACTTCCCTTTTGACACTGCAGTTAAGTTTATGTGTACTTGAGTACACAGAGAAGATCAAAATTCAACAAGAATGTTTCAGTTCAGTCAGAGGTTAAAGGACATTTCTCATCTTGCAGCCTTAATGTTAAAAGCAGGAAACAAAGCTACACTTACGAGGGTGAGGACAGAATGTCTGTTTCTTCATTTTACATTTACCTGACACTTTTATCCAAAGTGACTTACAATTATGACTGAACACAACTTGAGGGTTAAGGGTTTTGCTCAGGGACCCAACAATGGAAACCTGGCTGTGGTGGGACTTAAACTAGCAACCTTCTGATTACTTATCAAGCACCTTCACCACTGAGCTACCACTGCCCATCCTGTTAGACCATTACACTGCAGGGTGCAAGATGTTTAACTTACTCTATAGTCATTTTATTCTCAGTGCATTCTGATTTCAGATGCATGCTTTTGGGTAACTTGAGAAGCAGTTCATTTATGAGAATTCATGTCTAGTTATTTCTGCCTTTCCCCTTTTTCTGGTTGTCATGAAGGAGTATTGTAGAGAACCTGGGATATGATTAACTCTTTGCAAAACACCTCATTAGAGCAGACATGTTTGATGGTTGAAAAGGCCTTCTCTCAGACATCTGATAAGGCCTGGGTTTGTTGAAAATCTCCTCTGGGACAGACTGGCACAGTTTGTGAGCTGCAACACACAACAGTCACGTCCCGAAGTAAACACGTCAGTACTTTGTTTTCTGATGTGTTGAAAAATGAAACTATAACTTTAACTATAACTTTTTGCCATCTAAAATAAGAAAAAAAAAAAACCCAATAGAATTTCAACAGAGATTTGTCACATAACTGTCACATGATTGTTTATGTTTTAACCGTCGTATAAATTATGAATAAATTAGATCTGTAGGCCTTGTCATACATTGCCTGAAAGTCTGAGAAAATTATTAGGATTAAAATTTACCCCACTCACACTTCTCTCTTGCACATTTGTTAATAAACATCACATTAATTATAAAACATCTAATGCTGAAATTGCTTCACTTTCAGACAACAAAATGGAGTTGGTTTACTTGGGCCTGAAAACACTGATTAGTTAGACAGCTAAAAACAAATCGCTACTCCGTGAAGTTTTGTTTATGATACATTCTCTTATACCTTCCTGTCTAACCCCGGTCTGCGTTTGCAAAGGATGTTCAGTCACCACCAAGCAAAACATGACCACACCGGGACCGTCAGTCTCCATCAGGGAAAACTGCGTGTGCCTGTGTTCACAGTGGCACTCCGGGTGACTTTGGAGGAATTTCGTGATGTCACTGTTGGCTTGTGACTAATAAAAGGAGCAGTGGGAGAAAAAAAGAGAGTAAAAATCCCTCACCCAAGTTTGTGGAAAATACGGTACAGAATTGCTTCCTGGCACGTTCTGCAAGGCAGGCTAGTTCTGCAGCAGTATATCAGGCCAGTGCTATTATCCTGACATGGATATTTATGCAGCGGATGCCATAGCGGTTTTGCAGTGCTAGCTGCCTCCTCCCTGCCCTTTGGCACGATCCCGGGGTGCCATCGATCTGGGATGGCCGTAGCCTTCTGATGTATTTTCGTCTTATGACCTGCAGAGGTCAGAATGCTAATGGCTGGCACACGATCCAGGGCCTTGGCAGGACGATATGACAAATGGCGTACGGATCAGGAAGACACGGATGGAATGAGATGCCAGGAACGTTGCTGAGAGCAGCACCCAACAAAGCAATTAAAGATTACACTGCACTTTAATCTTTCCCAGCATCCAGATTTCTGTGAGCTTCCTGTTATGCTGACCAGAACCAGGCACCAGAAAAGAAAGAAAAACCCATTAACATTTAATCACGTCCCCGGTCAGTTAGTGAAATAGGGGGATAAAATCAACATCGTACTGTGTGTTCAGAAATATCCTCAAATAACACTGGACTCCAGACACACTGGGAAGTTAAAATCCATTAGATTTTCAACTGAAGTCGTGGACATTGGTTGCACTTGAACTATTCACTTGAACGCTGCCTTGTACATTTGCGTTGTCTCAACAACTCAATAAACACGGAAACATGAATGAATGATGATTTACTATGTGATGGGGCGTAGGGTGTTCAGTGTCAGTGCGGGATCTGAGGAGCAAGCAGGCTCGGTAAGAACGAGGGGGCAAAAAAATGATCATAATGATAAAAATGCATGAAAAAACTCACGAGTCTAAAAGTCGAGCACATTCACAAACCAGATCTTGGAAGGCACTGTGAGTGGTAGTAACCTGACCCAGTTTGTTGGGATAGCCTGCAGCCCTCCTGGGGTCTTGTTCCAGCATCCTTCTTTCCTCTAAAGCCTTTCACCGCAGCCCTGCCAATGCCTCGCTGTCCTCAGGAAACTTCCTTCTGTGGCTTAAGATCCCCGTTTACTTAAGCGAAAAGAAATCAGACCTGCTAATTGGCATTTAATGGAGATGAGATGAGTTATATCGAGCTGTGTGGCGCGCGTGCCGCCCAGATCCTCAGCGTAGCTGGAAGTAGTCCCAGCAGGCCTTTCTGAAGCGCACTTTGCCTCCAGCGTGCAGCGGGCTGACAGTCTGAGCCGTGGCTTGATTTGTTTATAGCCAAGCGGGACACGCAGAGCTACGCTGGAGAGCAGGCGCGTGATGAACAGGGACCGCTCTTCTGCGTATTCGTAATCTGTGGAGCACCGACGATTCACCGTCACGTCCCACACTTTGTTTTGCATTCGTGAGGCATCCGGAGAGTTGAGAGGAACTGAAGGAGCTCTCATGCGCTGAGCTGCGGGATTTATCAGGCAGCTCGAGTCCGATGGCGGCAGGCTTCACAAACGGCCTTGAGGCATCAACCTCTCGACTTGATCCCCCCCCCCCTCGCTGTTTATTTCGTATCGATTTGCACAGTGGGGATGCCTCTTTTCTCCTTCAGTTTACATTTGCAACAGGAGATGAGGAGGGCCATGAGTAGAAGGGATGTGCTAGATAGACACTCCGTAGGGTGTCCATTTCACACGAGCTTTGTGGAAGACGAAATGAAACATGGGTTCATGCATGCAGGCCATAAGATGACCAAATCACACATATAAGCAGTGTTTGCTGTAAAAGAATCTCTTGAGCTGGTAACAGTCTAGTCATTATTATTACAACGTGCTACTGATGATGTACAGAACTGGGTAGGAATGTGTGACAGAAAGTGTAGCTCCCTGTTAGCAGCTCAGGATTCCATAGTCTGGTGTTTAACTTGAAAACATAGATAATAATATGCACTAAATCATCTGGTAATTCCAGCATGCCATTAGGAAAAATTAGACATGATTCCCATTTCTTTATAATCAGCTTTGAAATAGTACTCCTTCCATAAGTTTATTTTTGCAACAATAATTATATTTTCATGTATTCATAGAATATGATCACACCCTTAAATACTTTGGGTTTGTTTTGTATGTACATTTACATTTTCCGTATTAATTGACAGTTTTTACTAAAATTACTCATGGTCTCTTTATCAGCATAGCCAAATAAGACCAGTAGTTTACATAAGCATATTAAAGGCCATGCATGCGCAGTTGTTTATTTTTAATCTGTGAAAAATAAATATTTCCGCAAAGAAAAGTTATATTTTCCAGTTATCTTTCAATATTTTTCAATAAATTTCTTTTTTCTCTGGTGCCATTTACCATTCTGCTGTGTGGGCACCACAGATTGATTGACAGCCTCAGTGTCAAACGTAGCCCCCCACTTAGTCAGTGTGGCGCAGGAAGTAGGATCACATCAACTCGACTTTAATTGTCGGAACCTGAAGAGGTGAAAGGCTGTTAGGGGTCTCGGTCAACAGCGGAATCTGTCGTGTTTAAATAGAAGATAATCATATTCTCTGGTTAATTTATTCATTTTTTAAGAACATATTTAGAGTGGTATCATCTGTGCATTATTTATTACTTATTGATCACTCGTACTTTAAAGTTATTAGCTAATGTTAGCGAGCTAGCTTCTATTAGCGAACAGGCTTTGAGCACACGGCAGGAGCTAAATGTGAGAAAGTCAATGGCACTTTTAAAAATGACATTTGTATATGAGCTAAATTACATAAAATTAGCAAATCATAGCCTGTGCACATTTAGTTATATTCTCATCACTTGCTACATTATTGTATAAAGTGTCAAATGAAAACAATGACTTATTTAAAAATAAAGACGTACCACCTTATCATCCATGTTGCCTCTAGGAAGTGTCAGGAAAGCTGTTGCCTTCAGTTTGGGTTTACTGTCAAATCCGGAGCTGCACTGAGCCGTTTTCAAATGAGTCCACAGTAAAATGCCTGCGACAAACTCTGGAACTGGGTGTCACTTCAACCCCAGAAAGAAATCTGAGCCATTTTGATTTGGTCTCTTTTTTTAAAAATAAAATGTAGAGAGTGACCTTTCCCCCACTTGCATCCAAACACTGAGCATTTGTGTGCGTGCACCATCTCTGTTCAGAGTGAGTGGAGTGTGGGAGGGGCAGATGAGTTCACAGCTCGTGAATATGCAATATAAGGTAGCTTATGATTCGCTATAGTCAATAAGTCCTATCTATGACATCAAAGATAACACCAAATAAAGTGTAATTCCTAAATGGTCGTTAGGGGGCAGTATACAAAAAATGTCAAATTTAGAGGTTATTTTATGCACTCTGCAGTGCTCAATGAACGTTGGACTGAAGTATGAAGATGATCAGACATGTCCTGCTAATAAAGCATTTGGAGTAAGGAGAGAAAATGCTACAGGGCCTTAAGGTGGATTTGAGAAATATGGTCCAAGCTTTTAATCAGTCATCTAAAGGACTTTGACCTGCTTTAACATAACCCACCTTAAACGGCATAGTGGTAGTTAAATGATGAGAGAATACCTGTAAATTCAAATGAAGAATTTATCTGGCTAGAAGTCATGTACACCTCAGTTTTATCATGAAACCAAATAAGAGTGAAGCACTCAAAGTCAGGTAATGGGACAGGTGTGTGTTTGTGTGTGTTTGGGACTGACTAGGCCAGGAAAATGAACAGACGAGTGTTGGCTGAAATGGTTGGTTCGAATACACATATCATTTGCCAAACTAAAGAGGGAAGGGGTGTGTGTGGGTGTGTGTTTGTGTGTGTGTGTGTGTGTGTGTGTGTGTGTAGACCTGTAGAGTTCTCTAGATGACATCTTCTGAAACACCTCTAGATGAAACTGTATGAGATTTTCTGTCACAAAATATTTCTTTTGCTAAAGTTCTCTTTTACAGATTTTTCAGTATAAAATATTTTAAAAGCCCAATTTGTAAAGGGGGCATAGCCTGGATTAATGTACAATTGCCCTTAATTACTTGTGACAGAATAAAAACAGGTGGTAGAGCTCTACAGGCTCCAGATATACCAGGATTACTGTGAAAACTGCTACTCCTGGATTAAACACAATCCAGGATAATCCAACAAAGGGTTCAATCGTGCATTAAATGCGGGCTTCACACAGCTGTGCATCAGGTGAGCATGAGGGTACCACCAGCAATGATGTCAAGTGCTCTGATGTTCTCGTCTCTTCTTGTGGTTCGGTGGTCCAAGTGACTGGAGAAACAGCTCTGGGGGAAACAGATGAGCGCATGAGAACCTTCCCTCATGTCCTCTGCTAGTTGGCGCTTACTCACTTAGAAACGTGGACTAAAACGTAATTATTTTCCCCATGTGCACCCTAAAGTGAATCATGTTTGTTTCCCATCACATAATAAATCTTTGTTAAATTGTCTCTAAAGCATTGCCTCAGCAGCAGGTCCGTCCACTGGGGTTCACTTTACTCTACTGTGGGGTGTCTTGGTAGCTATCAGCATCTCACACACACACACACACACACACACACACACACACACACACACACACACACACACACACACACACACACACACACACACACACACACACACACACACACTCTTAAACTCACCTCACTAAAGATGATCTGTTCTCATCACACTGTGCAAAGTCGTTCTTGTGTGCCAACGATCTGTTCTCTCATTTCCATTCAGCCATTCCACTCCATTCAGGAAAAAGATTTTTTCCTTGCCCCGAGGCATTTTTATAATATAGGCTAGTAAAACATCAGAAGGTTGCTTATTCGAGACCTATTTTCAGCTGCTCTTACTGAACCAAGCAGAGGTGATGTGAACAAATCACGGACGTCGTCTTTTGTCCTGCGGCTCCTTCATTTATCGATTTGGGCCGCTAAACACTCATGCTTAAGCCACGAGCCACACGTTCAAAGCTTTATTGCTGGCTAACAAAAAAAAATCATCAGAGGAATTATGAATGAACCTCTGTGTTAAGCACACAGGAAGATGCTCTGATGACTTTGTGATGATCAAATATTAAATCGACGGCATTGTTTACAGAAGATTGATGAGTCTTATAATCAAAGTAAATACTAATCCTGCGAGAGCTGTGACATGTTTAAAAGGTTTATTAGCACGGCTCAGATTGCTGAGATTACCAGAACATTCATCTGGCTTTATGCTCTGCTGGGCGACACATCAGTACTTTCATATCTTAAAGCAATCCATATGAGATAAATCTGAGGCAACATTTAAGGAAAAACACAGAAGCCTGTCTCGATATGATAATGACCCATCAAAGAGGAGACAGCCATTAAGCCAGAAGCAGCAAATGGGACTTTGATGTGTTCCCTGCTCAGACGCCCAAAGGCTACCTTACATGACAGCAATTAAAAGAATAATTATTTTCTTAATGTGATGAAACTCTAATCAGACAGCTTTCTATCTACGAAGTGTTTGTGCACTGATTCAGGGGAGCACACATTAGCTAGCATGCGCTAAACGAACGCGGAATGAGTGCCGAGTCTGTTTCAGAGAGTCTGTTTCAGAGGGTCTGTTTCAGAGGGTCTGTTTCAGAGAAGCTGTTTCAAAGAGGCTGTTTCAGAGGGTCTGTTTCAGAGGGTCTGTTTCAGAGAGGCTGTTTCAGAGAGTCTGTTTCAGAGAGTCTGTTTCAGAGAATCTGTTTCAGAGGGTCTGTTTCAGAGAAGCTGTTTCAGTGAGTCTGTTTCAGAGAGTCTGTTTCAGAGGGTCTGTTTCAGAGAGTCTGTTTGAGAGAGGCTGTTTCAGAGGGTCTGTTTCAGAGGGTCTGTTTCAGAGAAGCTGTTTCAGTGAATCTGTTTCAGAGAAGCTGTTTCAAAGAGGCTGTTTCAGAGGGTCTGTTTCAGAGAGTCTGTTTCAGAGAGGCTTTTTCAGAGGGTCTTTGTGGTCATGGCGTGGAGTGTTTCCTCTAATGACGCATGAATTTTCCTCTCTAGCCCATGCAGATGGTACAGATCTTCCTTCCAGAAGTGTGACATTCTAATTTTAGGATCAGCCAAGCAACACATTTATGTATCCATCTTTAATAACCCCACAATATAATTGCCAAAAAAAACCTATCTATCTATATATATATGGACATAAACAAAGACAAAAAGAAAGGAAACAACAAAAGGATTTTAAAAATAACGCTCACTTCCAGAAAGGCACAGCACTGAGCAACACTGACATTAACATCAGCGGGAAAGCGTTGTTTACATTTAGACCCTCTCTCACGACAATTTCAAAATATTTTTGAAGATGAAATAAAACTGGATTTCTTTCCATCAGTCTTTTTTCCACTACCCGTTATAATCATCATATCCCTAACCTCGGCATCCAGAAGCTCGAACGGACGCTGTGTTCACAGCGCAGCCGTGGTGCGCTCAGCTCGTGCGGTGAGGGCACTCAGCGCTGAAAATGAATGGTCTCATCTGTCTTGTGCTCTCAGCCCGCCATCTCTATAATGGAGGACCAAGAGGGTTGCATGGTTGCACTCCCAATCTGTTTTCATTTGGGTGGCATCTCATTTCTGTACAAGATGTATTTCCCTTCGGTGGCATTCGAGGTTCCATTGACAAGAGGGAAGAAAATGAGGACAAATTTTTTATTCAAAAAAACAAAAAAACAACGCCCCCCAAAACAACCCCCCCTCCTTCACATAAGAAAACTAATAAATCCAACAACATACAGCTATTGTGCACGCTCAACTAGATTCCTTACAATCTTTCTCACTGAGACATTTATACCAAATCTGCTTGTTTAGAGTCACTCACAGCTCGACACCTGTGTCATTCCATGTGGTTGTTTGTGAAACTGCACATTTACAAACACACGAGAACAGACAAGTGAGTGATGTCCTTGAACATGCTAAGTTCAAGTGGAGGAAACAGAAAGCAAGTGAAAACAGACAAGTCGTTCCTCAAAGACGAAAGAGTGCTGAATGCGTTTTCACCATGATAGAACACCTGCTGCGTCCGTTGCTTTCCAGATGAGCTGTCAATAAGGCACGGCCTCCGGTGTCCGGCTCTGGCCTGTAGCCAGCGTTAACACAGACAAAGAGAGAAAAAGTGCTTCCTGGATAGAATCAGGGGGCTGCGAATTACTGAGGATACAAACAAATCTCATCTGAGCTCAGTTCCTCTCCTGAGAAACTGATCCTCTACCCTAACGCCTGGTCAAAAGTCAGTCGGTCTAGCCCCCCCTCCAAAAAAAGTGCGTGGAATAACTCCTGGTGACGCGTGAGGGTCTAGGTGTATCTTTCACAGCCCTAGCAGTAGTGTGTATGGATCCTGCTTTCTGACACCTGCTAATGTGGAATGCCACCCACTCGGGGTCTTCACCGCCCCATAAGCACACAGACGGGTCAGGGTATGTAGGAGGCTAGACAGACTTTGTTTTATTCCTGAGGGGAAAATCAGGTCACACTGAACACAGAGTGAACCCTAAATAAATGGGGATGTGATTATGCGCATGCACACACTGTGCAGACACACCAGTGCAAAGCATTACATAAACGCACGAGGAACCAATGCAGAACATGCCAGCAGAAAGAGTGTGACATGAGGAATATACCAGCAGTTCTTATAAACATTGTGCATATTAGGGTCCATGTTAATGGTTCTAATAATAGTTAAGGTCACTGTATGAGAGAAGCAGGGTCTTCAGAATACATCTCATCTTATTCTGAAATTAACGTCATTCTTACAGTTAAAAACTGGAGAAAAAACACCTCAGAAGATCCACAAAGTGAAGGCTGCTGCAGAGAAAGATGATTTGGAGCCAGTCATCCGCTAATCCAGATCATTCCCGCATATCTTCTAATTCAGTGTGCTCTACATATAATTCAGTACAGTCATCACTTATATGTTCACTTTATTTAGAGAATCTGTGAACAATACTGACATTTCCACAATCATTCATGCTTTTCTGGAACTCACTTTAACTTTGCTTGACCTTCTGCTGAAAAGTCAGTTCAGGTCCCTAAAATGACTAAGAAAAGGGAAGATAATTACTGGCATCCTTCTTCCGTACAATCCTGGATTTCCCACAGAAAGGACTGGGCTAAAGCTTCCCATTTCATTCCATTTATCTTCTATTATCTGTCCGAAACCTCTGACCAAAGAATTCATGTAGTTAAACTTGTAGTTTGACTTCATGAAAAGATTTTAAGGTCTTGACAGCATTTTTCCAAGACTTGTGTTGACCAAACGCAGGTTACCTCCTAACAATAGTGATAAATGCATGGCGAGAATGTTAGTGGTCTTGTGTGGCTGGTGGTTTTTCTTATGATGACTCTCTCGGTTAATGAATGCAGACTGAAGTAATTTCTCAAAGTAGATATCTGCTGGTGTGTTTGTGTGGGTGTGTGCGATGTTTGTGTGTGTGTGTGTTTGCATGTTATCAGTGAACTGGATGCCATTGGAGGGAATATTGCCACCAGGGTGTCTTATAAGACTCGGACTGTGACCTTCACTTTTAAGCACTTGATGAAATTGTCTAGGCAAACTATTGCAATTCAATATCTAACCACATTTATTTATTTACTTTGTGGAATTTTGCATAGAGTGTTTGCTTGAAGCGCATGTGTAAGCGATCAATAACTCATTTCAGAACTCATTAAAGCCACTCATAAATTTAATTGGATGCGCTCAAATGAAAGGGATTTTTCCCAGGAAAACACATCAGTTCCTGTCTTATGCAGAAGCTTTGGTAGAGGTTGTTTTTTAATAGGTTAATAGGTTGTCCAGACAGAAAACAGACAATGAAAATTGATTTTGGGAGTCATAACTTCCTGTGGGATTTATGTATTCTGCATGTGTCCATATGCACGTTTGGCAATGAATAACTGAATTCTATCAGGTGTTACTGTCTTTTCTACAGTGCTACTATACAATATCGACTTAAGTAAATGCCTGCTTATAACAACAAATGAGCTTTAACATTGAATGTTTGTGTGGTTGTATCTAAATGCATTGAACATTTGTTGGGGCAGAAGAAAGGTGTGGTTCTGCACAGAGACTGGGGAAAGAAAATGACTCCTAAATACTGAGTACCAATTAGCAGGCACATTAGCACAGCAGTGCCTGGCGTGGTTGTGTACAGTGTTGGTCTCTGTAGTGTCTCCGTGTCGGGGCTACAGCCAGCTGCTCAGTGATTAAGTCCATTCTGACTCCAACTTCCTCTTGTTAAAGGCAATCCAGTGTCTTTCGAGCAACAGATGTAGTGTGTGGTCATTAATCAAACTTCGGAACAAAGCCTGGCAGAGGCGCTCCAAATCCAAATGCTTCTGAAACAACAGCAACAGCATCGACAAGAAGAAGAAGAAGTAGAAGAAGAAGAAGAAGAAGTAAAAGAAGAAGAAGAAGAAGTAGAAGAAGAAGAAGAAGAAGTAGAAGAAGAAGAAGAAGAAGTAAAAGAAGAAGAAGAAGAACAAAAACAGCAGTAACTAAAGTCTCATTTCAGCACAGCAGTCCCTGAAAGATAACAGAGATGGAGCTGTCGGAGTCTGTTGATAAATGTTCTGTAGCTACTGAAAAACTTTAATGGTACAACTTGTGCGTATACAAACACACATACACTTTGTTAGGGTTAGGTTTAGGTTTAGAGTTAGTAAGACAGAAACATTTCTCTCTGACTCTGGAGCAGAGCTGTAGTGATGAGGGCACTGAGCTCAACGAACCAACGCATCCACACATGCTACATGTTCTGATGGTATTTTTGAATTTTGAACAGTGCCACATTGCCCATATATATAACTGATATTCGGTTGCTATAACAACCGATAAACAATAAAAATATATATACATACAGAGACACACATGTTCTGTTAGTCATATATATATATATATATATATATATATATATATATATATATATATATATATATATATATATATATATATATATATATATATATATATGTTTGCTTGCTACAACTATATATTATTTAACTCCCCACCAAAATCCCATGACCTGTTTCTGCCTGCAACCTGTCAAACAGTGTACGGGTTGTTTGGAGACTCCGAGGCCCGGGGTGGTTACTATGGTGATGAATTATGTCACACCCGGCACAGACTACAAAACTCTGCACTCCCGCCCCATCGGAGACTTGCAGTGATGGTGCATGACGTAGTGTTTGCACTGTGGAATGTTTTGACTTTGTAATGTTCTGTGACAGATAAATGTCATGGCGTCCAGCCAGGCAATCATCTCTGCGAGTGAAGCTGAAAAAGGCACAAGCTCAGGACAAGCTCAGAGTCTGATCGGCCACAGGATGATGTTTCCCTCGTAGATGCTTCCTTTGCTGTTTGTGTTGGATTAGCTCCCTGGGAGTGGGATAGATTTCTTTTTCTTCTCTGCTTTGTAAGTAGGCTTTGTCCTTTTTCAGCCACAGGGAATGGGATTCCCACCCAAGGTCTCACAAAATGAGCCCTGCGCAATATGATACAAAGCAATACAGAAGTGTGTAACATATGGTCAGATTACGTGGTCTTTCTCGAGAAAGCTCCCAGAGGCAACAGACTGAACCTTATTTTCTTACCTACAACAAAATGGACTTTCTAAGCAGCCTTTGTTTCTTGATATGGTGCTAAATTTTGCCAGAGGAGAAATGCAGACGAATGCAGAGTTTGTCCAGCTGTAAATTCACACAGATGATCCAAAACCACATTTCATCAAAGTTCATCAAAGTCACCAAAGGCCGTTCTCCCAAAACCATTTGGGTGAATAAATAGTACCAAAACTTTTTTGCTGGTTTTGTTTTTCCTTTAGGCTGCTGTTTATTCTCCTAAAGATCTTAGAGATCAGATCAGAACATTTAAAAGCCTACATCAATCTGCCCTTCCCCAGGAAACTGTCTGAATGTCTGAAAATGTAACAACCATAACTTTAAAGTGGAAGGGAATTGTTATTGAGGTCTTGAATCGGCTTGTCGGATATCAAGAGAAGGTTGTGACCCATAGTTTAAATGTCAGCTATCGTGTGGGGATCTTACCTTCCGGGTAATGCTAACACTGACCTAGAGCTATCATTGAGAGATCTTACCTTCAGAGTGACAATAACGCTGACCTAGAGCTATCACGGAGAAATCTTATCTTCAGGGTGATGCTAATGATGACCTAGAGCCCAGAGCTATGACAGATTGCTTATTAATTAATTTAGACCTTTCTCCTTGTGAAAGACATTGAAAGTGATGAGAACACTCAGACGGCATGTCCCATTGATTTACGATCGCAGGAAGTCCTCCTATGTCTCAATCACAGTTCAGAATCCTGCTGTTGAACTAAGTTTAATATGTTACTCATACCAAATAAATCACCTTGAAGACACTCCTAGATGCCAGAGTGTGCTGATGGATTTGAGAGAAATCACACTGATGGCTCGTAGAAATCTCACTGATGGCTCGTAGCTTGGCATCGGAAGCCAAGAAGGGTTCGACCCCATTGCTGGGAGCCATGCTTGAGGTGCGGGGATGCTCGAAGAGAGCTCAGTTCTCACCTCTCTTACTGTCGACTGAGAGAGATGCCAACCCAGAGTGTGTGTGGGGGACCACACAAACAGAAGGGGACATTAGCATCACTCGCTCACCTGTCCTGTGGTGACCCACGGGGCTCCAAGTGCTGTTAAACAGAGCTGAGAGAAAGGCTACGTGTTTAAAGACAAAAACATACAGCAGCTTTGGGACAAACAAAACTGATTAAATGTTTTGTCTTTGCTGCTGGGATCACCTGGATGTACAACAACAATAAACAATAACAGTAAATAACAACATCTGAATAAAATTTAAATAGGAAACACAAGCTATTGGCAGGTTTCCGATTCAGTTAGGAAAACTCTTCTTCAGAAGACTCCTAATAATGTGTTTATCCTCTCTGTTAAATTCTTTTCCCCAGCACTCTCTATATCACTCCTGCTTACAACAGCAACCTCTGTTTCTCTCAGCAGGCGAGATGAATCCCATAGTGGGGTGGTGGGGATTGTAGAGGGCAGCTGAGAGTTTTTTGACAAACCCCTCATTGATGGAGTTGGAGAAGCAGGAGGTGTAGAGTTGTCATGGAGCTCATGGGATTGGCTGATACTGAGGACAGAGCACAACTGTTTGGATTCAGAGGGGCGGAGAGAGAGAGAAACGCTGGCCGGAGCAGCTGCTGATGAACAGTGGCAGAGCTTGACTGGGAATTGGCAGGCAAGTCTGGCTGGAGGAGAAGGAGATTTCCAGTGATCTGAGTCGTGGCTTTCTGCATCTGAACCACCTGCAGCCCCAGATGTCATGACAGTGGTGTGTGTGTTTGTGAGGAGGGGAGCTAGCATTCTCAGTACAGCTTAGGACCATGACTACTGGAACACACACAAGCCCATCCTCCCACAGACACACACACCCAACACCCCCTCACACACACACACACACACACACACACACACACACACACACACACAACTCCTACATTCTTCCAAGGTTTTCTCGTCCTTTCTACTTGGACTCAGCGGTTCCAGTGTTATCCGATGTCAGACTGAGTGTTATTGTGCACCTGACAGGACTGGACGCCCAGTGTCTACAAGGCAGAGTGAACCTGCTTTTGTATGAAATTGGTCTGTCTCTCACCATGGGACCAAACCCACGAAGCCAACGCCCACGTCATCCATCACGCAGGTCCAGTGCAGACTTACAGAGACGAGACCTGTCCTGAACCCCAGAAGCTGGACAGCACTTGTCAAGTCGTTATTCCACTCAGGGGTTTAAGGACAGATACATTGTGATGAGTGAAAGTGACTAGACGACCAGACGAGAAGTCCAAACGTCAGGGACTTCTGTCTTCAATCTTCAGTCATTATACGTCTGACACACTGTTTGAGGCTGAGCTGAGGAAAGGTGCTTGTGTTTCATATCAGCAAGGCTCAGAGGAACATAGGAGGCTAGTCTCGAGAGCAGAGGAGACACTGCGTGTTTGCAGTGAAGATCGGCAGGTGAAACTATAGGTCTGCATGGCCGTTGGAGACTGCGATGCATACACACATGATGCATACCCATGTGGAGACCTTCTCATCTGCTGACATTTCTGTTATACACCAATATCCATTATGAACTGCAACACTAGGAAACACGCATTTGTCCAAAGCGGTAATGACCAGGTATTATTAACGACAGTGTGAAAACAACGCAAAACAATGCTCAGGCCCGGTACAACGACAATAATGTTGTCATTAATAGCTTTAGGAATCATAGACTTTAAATGGCAAGTAAAATGTTAAGTTACAACATTCTTTAAGATACTGCCAACGCAGATAAAAAATAACCTGCTGTGTAGGGAAGCAGCTGCTGTCAACTGCTGACTGTAACAGACAGTCCACAGCCCTGCAAAAGCCTCCCCCTTTACCATGAAAGCTCAACGTCTGAGGAGATGGATCCAGCAGGAGATCTGCTGAACTCCGTTCATGATTTACACGTCCCGAAAGAACATGCTTATGTGGAAACGTTTCATTGGGGGACGTCACAGAAGTGATGAATACAAGGAAACGGTGTCCTTCCTTTAACTCTGAGTGGAAAGAGAAAGAGGTGGAGAAAACAAAGGAGAGAAAGAAGAGTGCAGCGAGAGAAGGGGAAGGCCGTGCCAGCCTGGGCACCTCGGGCTCACTGTAAACGTGCACCAAATTTCACCATCAGACAGGAATCTTTGGCATGTGTGTGACGTCACGCGCAGCGTGAGCAAATACGATTCACTGAGATGACGGGCAAAGGCATGAACGTGTTGAGTAAGAATTTCAAAGAGAGAGACAGTTTAAGTTTAATAAACCTTCAAGGTTGTACAGTGTTTTACTTGAAGCTGTGAAATAAACTGAACATAAACATACCTTCAATCTCACTTTCACGTTCTTGAAATAACTCGCTTTGCGCTTTTAAAACTTGTGAAACTGATACTACTGCAGTTTCAGGTTAGCCACATCATATTTCTGCCTCAATCTGAACCGAAAACCTTTACTGCGGTAAACGATGGAGGGTTTCGTGGAGAGGAGGAGGAGGAGGAGTGTTTGCAGCTGTCAGACTCCATGAAGACTGGGGCGTGGGTCTCCACCCAGCTGCCAATGGGCCCGGGAGACCAAACGGAGCAGGGGCTCTGACATCGAGGTGGAGGTCCTGCGCATAGCACCACCTCATATGCTGAGCACAAACAGCAGGACAGAGGTGATGGACCACACTGCTGTCCAACATGTCTTACAGGCAGACACACCAAGGGACGTTCTCATGACTTCTGCATGAAAATAACCCCTAATGTGTAACAGCAACATCAACTGAAGCGATAGGTGCATCTGCTGATCAGACCTTCACAGAAGGATGGAGGTGTGTTGGTCTGCAGTTTGTGTTTATTACAGGATGTCTTGCTCAAGCGGCCTGTCCAGTGTTCCCCTGTAGTGCTGGACCATGGGACTATGGTCAGTGGAGTCACTTTAAGGCACTCTCTTAATGACTCGACCTCTTTTGCATCACAACCAAATGGGTGGACGTTCTATTTTACTATATCCAGACATATATTAGAATCTGCTGTTCCCTCAGCTAGTGCCAGATGCAGAAGCAGCAGAGACTCTTTACACTGTTGCACTCCCTCTGGCTGGCGTCGCAATAGAGAGGTTTCAGTCTGTGGTATTTCATGACTGTGTGTATACCAACCAATTTAAACTAGTTTAAACCTCAGGTGTCCAAGGAATATTGTTCCATTACTGTCAAGCAACATTCATGTGGTATTAAGACCAAACTTAAGAGCAAACATTTTGTTTGGCGAGCAGAGGCTGTCCGTCATAGTATCCTGTCATCACGTGTCACCTGTTTAAGGATTCGCTGGTGTGTCCTCACATCAGTGTTAGGCCCAGAGAGAGAGCAGCTTTTCTCCTACCTGAACTTTGCCTGATTATAGACTTTGTTAACAAGGCCTAAGTGTAAGAAATCCATTTGTAAACCTTTTCACTCTCATGAGCTTCCACAATGTGTGACACCTGAGTGGAAACCTGAATAAAACACCTGACACCTGAGTAGAAACCTGAATAGAACACCTGACACCTGAATAGAACACCTGAATAGAACACCCGACAGTTGAATAGAACACCTGAATAAAACACCTGACACCTGAGTAGAAACCTGAATGGAACACCTGACACCTGATTAGAAACCTGAGTAGAACACCTGACACCTGAATAGAACACCTGAATAGAACACCCGACAGTTGAATAGAACACCTGAATAAAACACCTGACACCTGAGTAGAAACCTGAATAGAACACGTGACACCTGAATAGAACACCTGACAGTTGAATAGAACACCTGAATAAAACACCTGACACCTGAGTAGAAACCTGAATAGAACACCTGACAGATTAATAGAAACCTGAATAGAACACCAGACACTTGAATAGAACACCTGGATAGAACACCTGACAGATGAAAATAAACCTGAATAGAACACCTGACACCTGAATAGAAACCTGAATAGAACACCTGACACCTGAATAGAACTCCTGACACCTGAATAAAACACCTGACACCTGAATAGAAACCTGAATAGAGCACCTGACACCTGAATAGAAACCTAAATAGAACACCTGACACCTTAATAGAAACCCGAATAGAACACCTGACACCTGAATAGAAACCTGAATAGAACACCTGACACCTGAATAGAACACCTGACACCCGAACAGAAACCTGAATAGAACACCTGACACCTGAATAGAAACCTGAATAGAACACCTGACACCTGAATAGAACACCTGACACCTGAATAGAACACCTGAATAGAACACTTGACACCTGAATAGAAACCCAAATAGAACACTTGACAACTGAATAGAACACCTGACATCTGAATAGAACACCTGACAACTGTATAGAACACCTGAACAAAACACCCGACACCTGAATAGAACACCTGACACCTGAATAGAACACCTGAATAGAGCACCTGACACCTGAATTGAAAACCCAACTAGAACACCTGAACAGAACACTTAACTCTCATGAATGCTCTTGTTCTTTGTACTTGTTACTTTAATGATTTGAACCAATTGTTCCAATAAGGCATTACAGTGTAAAATACTGTGTGTGCTGTTTGTTGAAAAAAACATTATTTATTTTTATTAAGATCAGACCCCACTTTAGGAGGCATTCATGCAGAAATCCAGATTATTCCAAAGCGCTCTCACAGCATGTAGTTTTACAAACTGTGGTTTACCCTTGAACAGTTTCAGTAAGCATTAACTGTTGTTACATTGATATTTTCAGAGTCAACAAGCACTACAGGGCAGGAAATGCAGAAATGGATGTGTGATTCAGGTGGATATCCTAAAGGGAAGCTAAACCAGGTATTGGCTGGCCTGTGTCTCAGTAACATGTACGTTAATAACAGATCCACAGGCCCTCAACGTGCCTGCCCCATAAAGGAGTTCCCATACACATTCTTAATTGTTTAAAGTTATACGTGATATTGCAGAATTGTTTATGCTTGGTCCAGGTATTTGGGAATGATGAAAATAACCTGTGAAGTCCCTTCTGGGATGTTACGAATGCGTATCACAAACAGCAGTTCTGACTTTTTCTTCATGAAACACTGCAGTTTCAGGCTGCATAGCTGGATGCCAAAGAACAAAGCTGAACTTCCTAGGAGCAATGTTTGAAGACATGGAAGCGACGGGGCATTGAAAACACGTGCACTGAGATGGAAACGGAGAATGAGGTTTAGATCAGTAGAGAAGGGAGACAGCTGCACTTGCGAAGGCTCAGGGTGCGTAACGCTGTCGTGTCACTACTGCAACAGTTCTCTGGGTGTGTAACACTGTGGCGTCACTACTGTAACAGTTCTCAGGGTGTCCTGTGTAACACTGTGGCGTCACTACTGTAACAGTTCTCTGGGTGTGTAACACTGTGGCGCCACTACTGCAACAGTTCTCAGGGTGTCCTGTGTAACACTGTTGCGCCACTACTGTAACAGTTCTCTGGGTGTGTAACACTGTGGCGCCACTACTGTAACAGTTCTCAGGGTGTCCTGTGTAACACTGTTGCGCCACTACTGTAACAGTTCTCTGGGTGTCCTGTGTAACACTGTTGCGTCACTACTGCAACAGTTCTCTGGGTGTGTAACACTGTGGCGCCACTACTTTAACAGTTCTCAGGGTGTCCTGTGTAACACTGTTGCGCCACTACTGTAACAGTTCTCAGGGTGTCCTGTGTAACACTGTTGCGTCACTACTGTAACAGTTCTCAGGGTGTCCTGTGTAACACTGTGGCGCCACTACTGTAACAGTTCTCAGGGTGTCCTGTGTAACACTGTTGCGCCACTACTGTAACAGTTCTCTGGGTGTGTAACACTGTGGCGCCACTACTGTAACAGTTCTCAGGGTGTCCTGTGTAACACTGTGGCGCCACTACTGCAACAGTTCTCTCCTTTTCATGATCTTTGTTTTCCTGATTGGACCCTCAGCTGGATGGCGACACAGCGACTGCACAGACTCCTGATGGGCGGTAATCCAACTTTGGGTTTACATGTGAGATGATACACTTGATCCAGGCATGCATATGTGTCTGCGTGTGTGTGTGTGTGTGTGTGTGTGTGCGAGCGTGTGTGTGAGAGTGTATGTGTGTGTGTGTGTGTTTCTGTGTGTGTGTGTGTGTGCGTGTGTGTGTGTATGTGTCTGTGTGTGTGTGTGTGTGTGTGTGTGTGTGTGTGTGTGTGTGTGTGTGTGTGTGTGCGTGTGTGTGTCTGTGTGTGTGTGTGTCTGTGTGTGTGTGTGTCTGTGTGTGTGTGTGTGCGAGCGTGTGTGTGAGTGTATGTGTGTGTGCGTG
The DNA here is from genome assembly GCF_041902795.1 of Electrophorus electricus. Classification (NCBI taxonomy): domain Eukaryota; kingdom Metazoa; phylum Chordata; class Actinopteri; order Gymnotiformes; family Gymnotidae; genus Electrophorus; species Electrophorus electricus. Next base: position 43,979,563 of record NC_137497.1, read on the forward strand.
TGTGTGTCTGTGTGTGTGTATGTGTGTGTGTGTGTGTGTGTGTGTGTGCGTGTGCGAGCATGCCTTGGTTAACAGGATGTGTTTTGTACAGCAACACAGGCAGAGGGTCATCTTCAGGTCAGAAGGAAGTGCATAGTATGTTAGTTATTTAAGAAGAAACTTGAAACTGCCACAGAGCTGCCACACTACTGCAAATGGACCCGAACAGACATCCCTTTCAATAACACATGACTGACATCAATGCTTCCCTAAACACGGCGGGACCCTGGCCGACCCTGACAGTAGTTTAAGATACAGTGCACATCAAGTCAAGGTAAACACTGATTGATTTCCTGGCTGCCTGATACTGCTCTGGGATCAGTGGTATCAGCACTTCTGTGCAGGTGATTAATTACAAGGACAAAATTTTCCCCATCAGGTTAAAAGCTGACGGAGAGCAGTGCTCCGAAAGAAACTGATTGTGTCACTGCAAAAGTATGTGGAAGGCCATCCATCGCAGCCATTCTCCCGCCCCACCCTCTCTGGACCGGAGACACTCCAAACACTGGTAACAGTATATGAAGCACTTTTAATTTATGCAGATTAAAACAAGCAAACAGAATTCTTTGCAGGTAAAAAAGAAAGTTAGTAGAAATCGAACAAACGTCCCGTCAGCGATGATGCCTTTCCATTATAGGTGGTTATCTCCATGAAGAAATGTGACAACGAAGAAAAAGGAATTAGCATACCATTTAGAAAACATGAAAATGACATTTAGACAAATGAACAACAATTAGATAAGAATAATACTCATCTGTGTGACTTCCTGTTTAAATCTTAAACAAAACAACAACATGAAATATGCTCATTGTATTCAAATTATCAAAGTCTTACAGTTATAAAAAGGTAGTGATAAAGTGTGCTTGGACTGTCCTTCTTCAGACCTCTTCTACATGTTAAAACGATGCTATGCAGAAACGCAGGGTTACAGCAGAGCGAGCTAACACTGCATTGTCATAGTTCAATCTACAAAAGCTACACAGACATACAATATATGCTGAGTGTACAACAAAAACACATATTCCGACCACTGCTAACAGCTCAGTCAACACAAGCCTGAAAGAGACACAAACACCTTTGCCAGACACCAAAGTGTCTACGTGTTGATTGTCTGGACTTTGTCTGATGTGCCTTTTTTTTTCTTCTGTTCCGGTGGACGAACATCCTAAACACCAGCGCGGGGCCTCAGCATGGGATCTCGGTGAGGCACAGGGCAAGTGCTGAATCAGCACAGCAGACAAAGCTCTCCAGATCACGCAGGACACGGGTCCCGTCCGCTGGGACGCAATCGACCATGCAAAACAAATGAAATGACAACGGAGAAGACGACGCTGGATGAAGACCATGCAGCAAAGCCAGGCATGGCCCCAGACGATCCACAGGAGTCACGTTAGAGAGCAGACTGCCTCTCTAACAACTTTTTTAAATGTTTCTCCATCCCACAGATGCAGTGGTGATGCCCACAAGGGCATGGAGGAGCGTTTACAGAGCTCTGGTGTCCACACCAGCGAGCATGAGCGTAGAGTCCCCGTTAGACCTCAGGATGAATCGCTGGGAGTTTATTTTTGAATGACGCTTAAGATAAAACATCGAAAAAAGCAATGCACAAAGCCAAAAAACAAAAGAGAAGAAGGCATGGATTAGTCGCAGTGGAGCGCTGGGCGTACAACTCCATGCTTAGTAGTCATCGTAGGTGTTGACGTCTGTGAAGTAGGCATTGGTGTATGTTTTTGCAGCAAGCTGGGGATTAAAGTACTTATTCCTTTCCTCCAGAATCAAGTTATTCTTATTGAAAGCCTGTGAATGAGAAAGCGAGAAAAAACAGTATAAGGTAAATAATAACAAATGACACAAAAACAACAAACTTTACAGAGAAAGAAAACATTTCCCAACAGCATTCCAGGCAACAGACAGGCAGCAAAAGTAAAAATGGCTGACAAAAACCATGACAGCAAGTGAACTGGTACTCTTAAAAATGGCCAGACCTTGGGACACTGAAATTCTGAAGTAGTCATTCAATTCTGCCCTACGGCGGATATGGGTGACTGGTCTCTGTGGGAGCCAGATGATTCCCACATCTGCAGTCTTTTGAAAGGTTTTCAATTGTAATATTTTCAAACGCCCCACAGAGAGCAGTTCTTTGACTATTGATTTGTGAAAGAGCTGTGTTCCACAGCTGACTAGAGTTAGTGGTTAGCATGCTTTACCACAGCTTGAACACATCTTGTGCTATACCAAACACTAGCGTTGCAACAGTACTTGTATTTTTCCTGAACCGCCATGGTGCACATTACAGTTCAGTGCATGCAGAATACGTGGAACCTAATAATCCTCCTAAAACCTTAACACATTAACGAGTTAGCAGCATGCTATGCTAAACTTAGCTCAAGCTCATTGGTGTTGGTCAAAAACTTTGGGCTCCCAGTGAACTACTGGTGAGCGAAGATGGTGTGTTGGTGTTGTATAGGATGTGTGCAGAAACACATGAACATACTAATGTATATTCAGCACTATTACCAAGAGGTGTCAATCATTTCATATTTACATTTATGAGCACTGAGCACTGGGAGCTGCTCTTATCCACAGCGAGTTTTGCCCAAATACAGCAGCTACATATGATCGCAGACAGGACCAAAAACATTACCAAAGCAACCAGCATTTCACTGGGTTTGAGCATTAAAGGTCCTGTAGCATTTTCTCTCCTTACTCCAAATGCTTTATTAGCAGGACATGTCTGATCATCTTCATACTTCAGTCCAACGTTCATTGAGCACTGCAGAGTGCATAAAATAACCTCTAAATTTGACATTTTTTGTATACTGCCCCCTAACGACCATTTAGGAATTACACTTTATTTGGTGTTATCTTTGATGTCATAGATAGGACTTATTGACTATAGCGAATCATAAGCTACCTTATATTGCATATTCACGAGCTGTGAACTCATCTGCCCCTCCCACACTCCACTCACTCTGAACAGAGATGGTGCACGCACACAAATGCTCAGTGTTTGGATGCAAGTGGGGGAAAGGTCACTCTCTACATTTTATTTTTAAAAAAAGAGACCAAATCAAAATGGCTCAGATTTCTTTCTGGGGTTGAAGTGACACCCAGTTCCAGAGTTTGTCGCAGGCATTTTACTGTGGACTCATTTGAAAACGGCTCAGTGCAGCTCCGGATTTGACAGTAAACCCAAACTGAAGGCAACAGCTTTCCTGACACTTCCTAGAGGCAACATGGATGATAAGGTGGTACGTCTTTATTTTTAAATAAGTCATTGTTTTCATTTGACACTTTATACAATAATGTAGCAAGTGATGAGAATATAACTAAATGTGCACAGGCTATGATTTGCTAATTTTATGTAATTTAGCTCATATACAAATGTCATTTTTAAAAGTGCCATTGACTTTCTCACATTTAGCTCCTGCCGTGTGCTCAAAGCCTGTTCGCTAATAGAAGCTAGCTCGCTAACATTAGCTAATAACTTTAAAGTACGAGTGATCAATAAGTAATAAATAATGCACAGATGATACCACTCTAAATATGTTCTTAAAAAATGAATAAATTAACCAGAGAATATGATTATCTTCTATTTAAACACGACAGATTCCGCTGTTGACCGAGACCCCTAACAGCCTTTCACCTCTTCAGGTTCCGACAATTAAAGTCGAGTTGATGTGATCCTACTTCCTGCGCCACACTGACTAAGTGGGGGGCTACGTTTGACACTGAGGCTGTCAATCAATCTGTGGTGCCCACACAGCAGAATGGTAAATGGTAAAATGGTAAAGTGTCATTTTAGAGTAAAAGGAAATGGATTATATAACTGGATTATTAAACATTCTTTTTATGTGTATGTTTATTTTTCACAGATTTTAAATTTTATTATTCTATTTATGTTGTACTTTAATAACAGTTTTGGAGCTGATTGTGGCCTGTTGCCTTTTGTTTTGTTTTATCAGCCCTCTGTGTGTAAAAGGGGCCTGTATGGATATATATGAATTGTTATAAATGTAACTGTATATAAAAAAAATAAAGCCTGAAATGTTCCATTATCCATAAAATGCATTGTTTAAAAATATATATTACACATATAAAGAGAGAAGATTTTTACAGAGTATGTGAAGACTCTTACTCTGTAAAGACTTCAAATGAAACCTGAATTAGTTCGAAAAAACAGTAGCTGACAAAGAAGCGTGAAGTAAAGAAGTGAAGCCAGACACAACAGAACAGTATGAGTCATGTGACCATTCCACAAGCACCACAATGCAGAAACAGGCAAAATGCTACACTGCCTTCCCACAAGCCCCATCTGCTCCCTCCCCACACGCCGCAGCTGCTGGTCTGTGGAATGGTCTGAGAGATGAAGCAGAGAAAGCACGGGTGCGCAGACCTGACGATGTACTAGAGGGTCACGGGAGAAGGTGACGGTATGTCGCAAGAGGTCAGACGGGACGGGCGGAGGAGAGGAGAGGGCATGTGGCTGTTTGAGTGTTAGTAGAAAATCTCCAGGCCTCGGGGCACGCCAGTGTTAGTGGACAAAGACTGGGGCATGCTGGGGTCATCCAGAGGCAAGAGTACAGACACATCAGGCTGCAAAGAGGAAGGGAGCAGAGTCATCTCACCACCCCTGGGTGTCTGGACATGACATCATCCACAGGCCTCTAATCATGACATCATCCACAGGCCTCTAATCATGACATCATCTACAGGCCTCTAATCATGACATCATCCACAGGCCTCTAATCATAACATCATCTACAGGCCTCTAATCATGACATCATCTACAGGCCTCTAATCATGACATCATCTACAGGCCTCTAATCATGACATCATCCACAGGCCTCTAATCATGACATCTACAGGCCTCTAATCATGACATCATCTACAGGCTTCTAATC
>NC_137497.1:43994505-44009505 GCF_041902795.1 Electrophorus electricus
GTGAATGCGGGTCCATGCACGTGTAGATCCATGTACGCGTGTGTGTGGGTCCGTGCACGTGTAGGTCCATGTACGTGTGTGTGTGGGTCCATGCACTTGCAGGTCTGTGCATGCGTGCGCGCAGGTCCATGCAGGTGTAGGTCCATGTATGCGTGCGTGCGGGTCCGTGCACGTGTACGTCCATGCACGCGTGCGTGCGGGTCCGTGCACATGTAGGTCCATGCACGCGTGCGTGCAGGTCCGTGCACATGTAACACGTGTGCGTGCTCTTATCCGCTCTGCAGGAGAGGCTCATTGATGGGAGCGGTCCAGCTGTGCTGATAAAGCAGGTGTTAGCGGTTAGCGGTTAGCAGTTAGCGTGTGACGGTGTGTAGCCACATGTTGTGTCAGGCTTCACACGCATGTGAGCTGCTTTCTCCAGCATGGTGATGTCATGCTCTGGAAGAAAAGATTTACTAAAAAGATGCACAACTCTCCCTCTGCAGAGATGATCTCTAACCCTTCAGAGTTTATCTGCAGCCCTGCTCCTGGAGATCTACCTCCCTACAGAGATTAACTTTAACCTTGTAGAGTTTATCTCCAACCCTGCAGAGATTCCCACCAAGCCCGATTTAACTTGGGCCTCGTCTCGTCTCTTAGGCAGTGGACGTCCATCAGCGAGGACGGACTACGCTCACATCAGGTAAAAACACCAGACACGAGGTCATCTGGAGGGTACAGAAGCCGGAATGTGTGTGAAGATGAATGTAGCAGAAGATGACCATAATCCCACAGGCTTTGTCACATAGGAAACACAGGTCATTTCCGACACCTTAGTCTGGTGTGCTACGAGGTCGCTGCTAACACCACCTCCACGTGAGTGTGTTGTCCAGACATGGAGCTAATATTTAACAGACTCGACCTCCGTTCTGTGCTTTGTGAGTGTCAGCTGAGCACACTGCCGTGCAGTCCACTAGGGAGCACTGGTCAAACAGCCCCGTCGGGTGTCAGGGTCACGGATGAACGAGTCCCAGCTCCAGCGCGGACGATGACGGATGGGTGCTGTCGCGCGGTGTCTGGTGTCGGCGACAGCGAGCCTGGGATTGATAACACTGCCCAGCCGAATCGCTCAGTGTCTACGGGACCGGCGTCTTCCGGCAGGTGCTGCCCCCGTCTTGCGTGCAGCTTCTCTCGTTTAATTAGTGCGACTCGCCTCACTCCAAACCCCTCCGCCGTGTGAGATGGGGAAGAGGCAGCGTTGTCACAGGCCTCTGATGACACCGTCCTGCCTCCCTGTTGTAGGCAGTGTAATTAGCCTCAAATGTGATTACACACAACGACGACGCTGCAAGGACGTTTCCAGCAATCCCACTGACAAATTAGAACCTCGTAACAGTGTCTTTTATCCTCGCAACACAAAGGGCTTTTTTCCTTCCCTCGTTCCATCTATTATTGTGCATCACTGCTCAACAATCCTCTAACACGAGCTGATTGCCTTGGGGACACTACTGTAAAATGAGACACATAATCACTTTTGTAGATCAGGAAGGAGAGACATTCCTTATGTGCTCTAGTGTGTGTCGGGCTTGTGCGTATGTGCGTGTGTGTTGGGTGTGTGTGCATGCGTGTGTTTTTTGGATTTGTGTGCATGCGTGTGAGTGTGTTGGGTTTGTGTGCATGCGTGTGTTTTTTGGATTTGTGTGCATGCATGTGTGTGTGTACATATTTTCTCTTGCCCTTTTGTGCTTTTTTAACAGCTGTATTTAATCAGTAGCAGAAGAATATCTCTGTTTTGCTGTAATCAGGTAAGTGTTGGGTAACAAGCTGTGTGTGTGTGTGTGTGTGTGTGTGTGTGTGTGAGGCTATGCTTATGTGTGAGTGTGTGTGTGTGACTCTGCATTCGTATATGCTGGGAGTGTGTATAAGTGATAGAGTCTTTGAATGTATGCAGGAGTGTATGCATGAGTGTATGTGACTGTGTGAGTGAGTGTGTATTAGTTTGAGTGTGAGTTTAAGCAAGTTTGTGTACACGTCCATGTATGAGTGTGTGTGTGAGTATGAGTGTGTACATGCATGTATTTGAGTGTGAGTGTGTATTTGTTTGTGTGTCTGTATGTATGAGTTTGTGTAAGTGTATGTGTAGATGCATATGTGAGTGTGTGTGCAGGTGTGTGAATGAGTGTGACTGTGTGTTGCTACAGTATGCTCACCTGGGCAGGGGGTGGTGTTACACTCCTGGTACTCCTGGGCGGGCCCCAGGCAGGCTGTGCCTCCGTGTTTGGGTTTGGGACTGGCACACGCACGCTTTCGGCTGCGGATCCCGGAGCTGCAGTCACGACTACACTGACTCCAGGAACTCCAGGAGGACCAGCCCCCGTTCACCATGAGCCCCGTGACACGGCCTGACAGCATCAGTTCTCCTGAACCTCACGCACACGCACACACACACACACACACACACACACGCACACGCACACACGCACAGACACGCGCATACACACACACACACACGCACAGACACGCGCATACACACACACGCACACACACACACACACACACACACACACACACACACGCGCACCCACACACACACACACACACACGTGCATACACACACACAGGCATACACACACATGCACATACACACACACACACACACGCACACACACACACACACGCACGCACACACACACACACACAGGCATACACACACATGCACATACACACAGACACACACACATACACACCACACTCAACGCACGCACACACACACACACAAACGCACACGCATACATGCACATGCACACACATACACACACACACACACACACACAGACACACACACACACACACACACACACACAGATTTAGATTTAGAGGAGAAAACTCTCTGTGTCACAGGAAATAAATAACACAGACTTTATGATTGACCACAGTGGGTTGCAAGAGAATATACAGTAAGTGACATGAAAGAAACAAAGTGTGAGACCCTGAGGAGTTTTACGAAACAGGGTGTGAGATGCTGAGGAGTTTTACGAAACAGAGTGAGAGACCCTGAGGAGTTTTAAGAAAAAGAGTGTGAGACACTGAGGAGTTTTACGATTACGTTCTGTCTTCAGAGGGTATTTTCAGTTAGATGTAAAAAAAAATCCCTCAGCTGTAAATTTCACTTAAATGCAGCAGATCCAATTTAGCTGACGTGGGAAAATGCTGGAATGTTTTATTTTCTCTTTGTCTTCACACTCTCCAAACGCCTGACAAGCGTACGGAACGCTCCGTAGAGCTGGATGTCAGCGTGTGCTGCTGGCCATGCCCAGGGTCTACTGAGCATGGGTGACCCTTGACCTCTTATCTAGAGTTCACTCTAGACAGCCCTGTGCCGGACACAGTGTTGCTTCATGGGCCCCAGGGTCAGGTCAACGTGACCTCTGACCCGTATGCAAAGAAACACGGCCGCGTGCTTTTTCAAGGGCTCCCCACAAGCAAGCCTAGATCTGACCACGCCCCCCCCCACCCAGGCACGGAGACATGCCAGGCACATGCCCAGGACTGCCAGGGGATGCTTAATAACACTACGGGGCGATTAGAAACAGGCAGATAATTACGCAGAACTGTTACGCTGCTGTGTTAAATCTTCAGTGGGAAAACAGGAAAAACAAAGCAGTCTCCGACAGTCTCCGAGAGTCTTACAGCAGCCTGAAGGCCTGAGTTAGAACTCCACATCATTATAAAGACCTAATAACGTGACGGTTTGACCTGACTACATATCCATCACAGCATCGACTGTTCCTTCTAACACACCTCCTGAGGTAGGTAGTTTAGGACTTAGGCATACTTATGGAGAGGTCGATGTGTAGGAAATCAATGATAAAGAGGATAGAAAGAGAGAGAGAGAGGGAGAGGGAGAGAAGGAGAGAGAGAGGGAGCAGGAGCGTTTCAGGAGCTTCGTGGAGCAGAGAGCAGCTGCAGGACGGCTCTGGTCCCACACTTTTACGCCAACCTCTGCCATCGCTCTTAGGAACCGGCCTCAGTAATGGCGCTGGAATCCATTTCCACTGTTCTCAGAGCACACAGCAAAACAGTGTAAAACAAGTTGAACAAAAAGCAAAATGGTGCAATTAACCAAGAGAAGGCTGTGGAGAGAAGACCTGCTCACACGTTAATCCTAAAACGTTAATCTTAAATCTCTGCTGGACACTAATTAACCGATGATCATCATTAAGACGGCGAGACTTTAATGAACATGTGTTGACGAGATGCCAATACGACTTATTTCATTTTTTGATGATGCAGTATTTTCATCTGCTTCAATCTACTTTGGGTAATTGCTATAATTCTCTTTGGCTGATGGCTCACTCGAGGCCTATCGGAAGACATGACTGTTATTTCTTCCAGAATAAGGCGTCAATAGCATCTGCAGACAAGCCAATTAAAAAAAATCTTCCTGCGAGAAAAAAGAAAAGAGAGAGCTAACTTCAGTTTGCAGGGTTGAAAATGTCATGGCAGTCTGATGACACCACTTTGGATTGGGCAGTATTGACACATCTCAGAGGAAAGGGCATGTGAACAAAAACCCTGATCAAAACACCCAATACTGACAAACGCACAAAGAAGACCCACAAAAAGCTACCTGATTAGCACAAGGATTTGTGAAAGGGGATATTAAACCTTTAAAAAGAAAATGATACGAACTAATACGCAACAAATGATATCTGGGAGTTGTTATGGTGATGACATGTAAATAAACAAAGGCTACAGTTTACTTCCAGGTCAACGAAAAGAACAGAATGGACCCATCAGCACTGAACTGGCCACAGCTCCTGTGAGGGACCGAACTCTTACACAGTTCTGATCATGTTATGGCTGTGAGAGACGTGGACGTCCAGACAGACTCGATTACTGGCGCTGATTTGTTGGAAAATGTCCAATCCTGCTGCATGGTGAGTAAGACCATGGACAGTGTCGGAATCACCCCAGAGACGTCCTGCTGGAATGTGACTAACTCCGGGATGAACACAGTGTTTGGTTTTGAGCTCCCCATATGAGCATCCTCCACACGCCATCGCTGCACATGCCCCAGAGGGTGGAGATCTCCCAGTATTCCCTGCTTTAGGTCTTCAGAAACAGAGAATTCAGAGTATTCTTCTCAACGTCGAATCACATGACCCCGTGTTTGTCATGGGAGTAGACCTCACACTCAGACCTGCCGTGCTGATCACACTCTTCAGTGGAAGCGGGTTTTGCTATCTAGCTCACATGGGCTTGCGAGCACCGCGGTTTATTGCTCCGCCTTAGTGCTGTGACTCAAGGACTCAGATCGATGGAGAGAGGCCCAGTGGCGAGGCTAAACCTCCAGAGCTCACATTCCACAGTGGAGCCGCTGACGGCCGCGCACACAACACCTTGCCGGGGGCGATAATTACACGTCTACGCTGGTGCCCTGTAGGTTAATGACGGCTTGCGTGTAAGACCCAGGCAAAGCCTGCTGGTCCGTCAGGCCTGGAACTCGTCCAGTTCCAGTGTGGGCGTGGGAAGGCGTCATAAGATGCAACCCTACGGTCTGAGCGGCTGTGAGCAGAACTAACTGCTCATGGTGGGGGGGATTCCTGAATCAGATCAGTACTCTTCACTTTTATAAATTACAGTCTGACAGCAGCCGCAGAGGTGCCTTAAGCAGGGAGATTCAGATAAATGACAAGATAAGGTAGATAAGTGTGTGTCTTAGTGTGTCTGATACAGAATTAGTCCTGCACTAGCGCCCACAGCCGTGGTGCCGGGCGTCTTCGGGCCATTAGCGAGACAAACTCTCTGAACTGTCCGGCTTAGTATCGGCCCGCCTGAGAAGGCGGGCCCTCGGTCTGGAGGTGTACATGACGGATGGGGCTGGAGTCAAATCCACTGGGAGCGGTTTGAATTTCATTTTATCCCATTAATGTTGCTGTGCAGACAGAGACTTTCGAAATCCCATTTCCATCAAAATCTTCAAACCAAACCTCATCACAGCAAAGGATAAAAACACGGCTCGACAAAAACTGAGGCATGAGGCCGTCTTATGTGCATGGACCTGAAAATAAACCCAGCAGACACACTACCCCCCGCATGGCTGTCAGGCGAGTGTGTGTGTGTGTGTGTGTGTGTTGGGTCTCCACAGTAACCATGCTCTTGGTGGGTGGTTGATGGCAATTACACACTGCTGCAGACGGCCTTTGAGTCGCTCTGTAAAATAACTAATAAACTTGATTATGCTGGACGCCCAATACAACATCGCGATAGGGCGCTTGTTGCCTTCAACAACAACTGGTTTACAAATGTGAAGTGTTTACACTGTGCAGATGTACTGGGTGGGTGGTGGGGGGGTTCTGAGGTCCAGCAGAGTCCAGCAGAGTCCAGGCCGTTGGGTCCAGCTCCCTGTGCATTTGACTCAGCGAAGCACTTGTATGATCAGAGTCCATTAATTCACACGGTTAACTTTAGTAGCGACACAAATAGACCCGGCGAGTGTAGCAGGAGAAACATGAGCACACAGAGCGAGGGAGGAAGAGAGAGAGAGAGAGAGAGAGAGAGAGAGAGAGAGAGAGAGAGAGAGAGAGAAGAGATGGGATCAATATAAAGGAAAACAACCAGTGAGAGAGAGAGAGAGGGGGTTAGAAAGAGAGTGAGAGGGATAAACAGAGAGAGAGAGAGAGAGAGAGAGAGGGTTAAAGAGAGAGAGAGAGGGTTAGAGAGAGAGTGAGAGCATGAGAGAGAGAGAGAGAGGGTTAAAGAGAGAGAGAGAGAGGGTTAGAGAGAGAGTGAGAGCATGAGAGAGAAAGAGAGGGTTAAAGAGAGAGAGAGAGAGGGTTAGAGAGAGAGAGAGAGCATGAGAGAGAGAGAGAGAGGGTTAAAGAGAGAGAGAGAGGGGGTTAGAGAGAGAGTGAGAGCATGAGAGAGAGAGAGGGTTAAAGAGAGAGAGAGAGGGTTAGAGAGAGAGTGAGAGAGGGATAAACAGAGAGAGAGAGAGAGCATGAGAGAGGGATAAACAGAGTGAGAGAGAGAGAGAGAGAGAGAGAGGGTTAAAGAGAGAGAGAGAGAGAGAGAGAGAGAGAGAGAGAGAGGGAGGGTGTTGGAGAGCGTGAGTGTCAGCAGGAGGGTGGGGTCTCACCGTCGGTGGAGCAGCCCGTGGATCCGTCGCTGGAGCAGTAGCGCATCTCGATCCGCTGCCTTCCCACCTCCAGTAGGCTGGGCTCCGGCACCCGTGCCTTGCATGTGTAGCGGAACCTTTGCTCGTAATGGCCGCCATTATCCGAGATGTTCACGGGAGTCCACGGCGTCCACGGAGTGGTCTTCTTCAGGTCCGGGCACGGCAGTGCGTTGCAGGACTGGTATTCCTATCGGAATGCGGAAAACAGAACTCCATTTAAAAGTGCCCAGTGTTGACAGGCGCGGCGTTTGGCTTTTTGCCTGCGGAACGCAGCCTTTACCCATCACTCTCGGGGCTCAGAGTGGCAGCAAACCAGGAGAAAAGGTTTAATTTACAGTACAGGATGATGGATAACACCTAGCAAAGAATGAATGAATGAATGACATCACAACACACAAGTCAAAACATCAGCTTCAGCAGCATCTCAAAAGAGCGCCCACTGCTGGAGTGAAGTTACACTGAACAGCAGATCTACGGGATGTCAGGACATGATGTCAGGTCAGATCTACAGGATGTCAGGACAGATATGCAAGATGTCTGATCTACAGGATGTCAGCACATGCATTTTACAGACCTCCCTCTTAAATATGATAGACACATGCTCCCTTCAGTGCCTTTATATGAAGTTCTAATAATATATTAACTTCTACTTTTAATGATTTATTAGAACATTTAAAAAAGCAAAGCAAAGCTGCGAACAGTGGCCATTCCCCTCTGTTCCTTCCTTTATACTAAACCGAACCCGAATGGATGCCAGACCCTGGAAGAAATAAGAAGAGAAAGGTCGCCTGTTTGACTGTCAGCCAATCACAGGGGCTTTGGGATGGAGGAGGCTGCCTTTGCCCCTCCTCCTACAGTGAGCTGTTTGACTGTCAGCCAATCACAGGGGCTTTGGGATGGAGGAGGCTGCCTTTGCCCCTCCTCCTACAGTGAGTTGTTTGCCTTCTGCTCTTCTCACACAGGGAACACGAAAGGAACGTCAAGGTTAAAGGTTATAAAAAAATACAAAAAGCGCAAACCCTAAAAAAACTAAGTAAAACAAGCCCAAATGAGAAACACCAGGCACATATGTGTATGAGATGTTCCTCATGAATATTTAAGTAGGCAGATGGCTCCTGTATTGGGGTGTTCATTCGTTTTGAAACTTCAGACATAGGGTGAATATACAGTTTGCTCAACAACATTTAGACAAGCCTGTGAAATACTGGTCAGATGAGACCGAAATTGAACTATTTGGATGCCATAATATACACCATGTGTGGAGGTCAAAAGGCACTGCATATCACCCCCAAAACACCATTCCAACAGTGAAGTTTGGAGGTGAGAACATCATGGTGTGAGGCTGTTTTTCAGCATACGGCACTGGCACGCTTCATATAACTGAAGGAAGGATGAATGGACAAATGTACCGAGACATTATTTATAAAAATCTGTTGCCATCTACCAGGAAGATGAAGATGAAATGAGGGTGGACATTTCAGCAAGACAATGATCCCAAACACAGCCAATGAAACGCTCAATTGGTTTCAGAGAAAGAAAATAAAGCTCCTAGAATGGCCCAGCCAATCACCTGACCTGAACCCAACTGAACATCTATGAAACTAAAGCTCAGCGTTCATAGAAGGAGCCGACAGAACCTTCAGGATTTGAAGAGTGTTTGTGTGGAAGAATGGGCCAAAATCACACCCGAGCAATGCATGTGACTGGTTTCTCCATTCAGGAGGCGTCTTGAAGCTGCCATCACCAACAAAGACTTTTGTACGAAGTATTAAATACATTTCAGAAGCGTGTCCAATACTTTTTCCTGTGTCATTTTTCATTATTACACATTATTTATAGACATCTATGGTTTGATTTCTTTGCATGTGTGGATTGGATGGGTTGTTGCCGACATCTGGTGAGAATTTCTTGTCAATAGCGCCTTTAGAAATATATTTACTTACTTGTTCAATATTTATTTCACCCGCTGTATAATGAGAAGGGGAATCATTTTCCTACAATATACACTTATCCAATAATTAATAAAGCCTTCTAATAAAACTGACTCCAAAAAAACCCCAACAGAAACAAAAGATTAGCACATAATCAGACCTGCTAACCCCTTTATTATGAAGGATGATTTTCGGAGGGATTTATTACATGAAATTGCATGAAGAATATTGTTTTACCAACAGAAAAAAGAGTGCTAAAGACAATAACCACAAATCATACCCAGTGATTATAAGACAAGCATGACCTTAAAAAACAAACTCAGACAAATCTGATATTCCATCCTCTAGTAAGTATCGCTGTAACATCTTTGTTCGAGGATATTATGTAAAAACGAAAGCTCTGCAGAAAGCGCTCGGACGTGTCTGGTGGAATGGGAATGCTAAATTGAACTGAATCCGAAAACCCCTGCTGCCTTGCGCTGGGACATGGGACATTCTTGTGCTTTCCAGTCTGTGGGGCGTGTGGTGTGTTCTGCTGACGACACTCACTGAACTGGCTGTGCTCCGTCTGCAGTCTGTATCTGGATCATAATACCGAATATCAGGCAAATTTGATCCAAACTACAGCACAGGGAATTAGTTCAGTTCCATGTCCATGACAAAGCACAATATGAGCGTTTGGGGAGAGACAGCTGTGTGCTGGCTGAGCAGAGCAGAGTTCTGACAGTACTGACCTGGGCTCGGTTTGATCTGATCATTTTGATTTGGGTTTGTGCTGGTCTGATCATTGTGACTGAACACACACACACACACAAACAGGCACACACACCCTACCTCAGCTGTGAGAAAACAAAAAGCAGTTTTGCTCACTTCACAAGGTCCCTGTGTGTGGAACTACTACCCACGCCTCAGTTGTGCGGCAGGCCTGGAGGTGGCTGAGCGTTAAGACAAATACACTCAGTTATCAGCATAGACAGGCCACTATGGCTAACACTATGCTTCTCTCTCTCCACACTGCAGCGAGAGCGTACATCACACAGACATACAGATCAGCCCACCAGGGATCAGTCTTCCAGGGATCAGCCCTCCAGGGATCAGTCTTACAGGGATCAGCACTTCTGGAATTGCTTTGAATTTGGTTGTTTTGTTTGTTTATCTTTTGCTGAATTGAGATAAATTCTTAGTCATTGTCCATGCAATACCAACATGGCAGAAATACTGATAGAGAGAGAGAGAGAGAGAGAGAGAGAGAGAGAGAGAGCAAGAGGGAGGGAGAGAAGCATCTGTCTTCTTATATTCTTTGGAACAGAATACTAAACTTGATGTTAATCCATCAATATTACCCAGCAAGCATTGCATCAGTCTGCACAGGACAGACTGTGATCATGTGACCTTTCGATCACATGATCATGGTTGTTCTGTCAGAGCACTGCCCATTTGAACACCTCGCTTTCAGCTTCACTTCCATACAGGGAATTTTTTTAAATGAAAATTGCTTTAGCACTTAATATTCTGTGTCAATTTTGGAAAAGGAAGTGGAAAAATTCCATCTTAAAATGCATCTTAGATCGACAAACATTTTAAGCACTGCAGCAGTTTTTGTAAAAAAAGATCACTCGGACGGAAACGCGACCAATGAGCGCTAGAAGAAAAATAATTCTGCTAAAAGTTTCTAACCTGATCAAGTCAGAAAAATCAGAAAACAACCAAAGGTGATTTTCGTAAACACCTATTAAAAGTTATTTTAATTTCACACTGCCTGAAGACCAGTGTGCGTAGCGATCCGAGTCAGGAACAGCCGAAGTTTTGAACACATTCAACACCGACACTCACACTACCTCGTTACGACTGAGCATGACTCCCCGGTGGCGTACTGACCTGCTTCTCTCTGCCCTTCCACACATGCAGTTACAGTCTGATATTAATGCATACCAACACAATCACATACAACCCCCATTAAGCCCGCTCAACTTTATTCTTAAAATAAAAATAAACCCATTTTCAAATTGAGGTTCTTTCATGGTGGCTGAGATCATATGGATCACTGTTGACTGAGAAACTGGAAACACACGAAAACGCCTGAAGCAGATGTTACCCATGTTAGCCATGTTAATTACAGGCTAGCACCTGCAAGAGCTGGGCGGGGGCGTGGTGGTTCACAGCAGGTGGTCATGTTAACATTAATACACACATTCCTGTCATCACAGGACGGTCAAGAGATGACACAGATCACACACGCACACACACACACAGACACACACACACACACACACATACAAAAACACACACACACACACACACACAGATCACACACACACATACTCACACACATACTCACACACATACACTGAGTTGCTAGAATCAAATATAATAGAGTGCATCACAGAGTTCTGTGTCTCTGCTTGTTTTCTTTCATCACTACCAAATTTGTCCTGCTGGAGGAAGAGATGAAATTTAAACACCTTCATCTCAACTGGCCACTAACTCACAATATGATACACAATGCCATACATGTGCTATGATTCGATATGTAAAAATACAATATTGCAATTTTAATTGTTTTTAATCAATTGGGTCAAAACATGTTCTAAAAAGCTCAAAGATTCTGAAATTGTAATATTATTACTTATATAGTATTAAATTATACTGTTATACTGTTAAACAGACTAATTTAATTACATGCTAACTGATACCTCGGAATAAGAACGCATATTGACATATAATCCTGACCACACAGACTGCCATCTATATCCATATTGATTAAACTCCAGGACTGAGTACACTAAATAAGAAAGAGAAGTAAACATCAGTGCAAGGGTTAAATACCTTTGCAACCTTTGCCAAACTAGCTGATGGTGGCATGAGCACAGCTCAGCTGGCGTCCTCCAATCAGGTCTCTTTCTTTAATGTCTATGAACCTTCCCTGGCCAATCCTGGGTCTGGTGGAGGAAAACGCTGCTGTTTTTCCTCCAATCAGGCGGCAGTGTGGTGAATAATTAATTAGCTTATTATTTGAATCAGGCACAACGTTTGAATCAGCAGGATAAGTGATATCCAGCTCTGCCTCGTTATCCGTTGCGGACACGTGTGTGCGCCCTTTGACCCAGTCCGATTCCCAGTGCGGGTTCTGAGGGAATACAGCGACCTGTCTCACAGTGTAATTACACGCAGACCACCCCAATTAAAGTCCTCGCCTCTCCGCAGAGGGGTCGCGCATCATCTGGGGCACGTAACGAAATGGGGAAGAACAGCAGAGGGAATGTGGGTAATGCACTGACCTCCATCCCACCCTCTCCACCCTCTCCACCCTCTACACTCCTCCATCCCCCATCTGTCCACCCTCTCCACCCTCTACACTCCTCCATCCCCCATCTGTCCATCCATCCCACCCTCTCCACCCTCTACACTCCTCCATCCCCCATCTGTCCATCCATCCCACCCTCTCCACCCTCTACACTCCTCCATCCCCCATCTGTCCATCCATCCCACCCTCTCCACCCTCTACACTCCTCCATCCCCCATCTGTCCATCCATCACACTCTCTCCACCCTCTACACTCCTCCATCCCCCATCTGTCCATCCATCCCACCCTCTCCACCCTCTACACTCCTCCATCCCCCATCTGTCCATCCATCCCACCCTCTCCACCCTCTACACTCCTCCATCCCCCATCTGTCCATCCATCCCACCCTCTCCACCCTCTACACTCCTCCATCCCCCATCTGTCCATCCATCCCACCCTCTCCACCCTCTACACTCCTCCATCCCCCATCTGTCCATCCATCCCACCCTCTCCACCCTCTACACTCCTCCATCCCCCATCTGTCCATCCATCCCACCCTCTCCACCCTCTACACTCCTCCATCCCCCATCTGTCCATCCATCCCACCCTCTCCACTCCTCCATCCCCCATCTGTCCATCCATCCCACCCTCTCCACCCTCTACACTCCTCCATCCCCCATCTGTCCATCCATCCCACCCTCTCCACCCTCTACACTCCTCCATCCCCCATCTGTCCATCCATCACACTCTCTCCACCCTCTACACTCCTCCATCCCCCATCTGTCCATCCATCCCACCCTCTCCACCCTCTACACTCCTCCATCCCCCATCTGTCCATCCATCACACTCTCTCCACCCTCTACACTCCTCCATCCCCCATCTGTCCATCCATCACACCCTCTCCACCCTCTACACTCCTCCATCCCCCATCTGTCCATCCATCACACTCTCTGGGTTATTTGTGATTTTTCTCTTGGTAGGCTGATGGAAGTAGCCAGATTTCTTAAAGCAGTAATAAACTCACACACTCACACACACACACACACACACACACACACACATTTTGCCATTCATGACATAGATAGCCATGAGAACAAAAAAAGATATACATGCACCCTCATGCGCACACCAATATACACACACATATGCGCACACGCACTCATGCAGACATGCACACACGCACACCCTCACACGTGCACAAGCGCACAATCACACACACACACACACACACACACACACACACACACACACAAAAGCGTCTACACTTTGAAGAGGGCACAGAATGACAAAGAACAACAGTTGGCATTCAGGCAGTGTCTGATAAGTGTCTGATCACATCTTACATACACCACAGCTACAAAACTAAAACATCACACACATCACATCTGCTCCACACTACACTGACTCACCTGGACGAAGGGAGGGGAAATTATGTTAAAATGCTGTTTGTCGACTACAGTTCAGCATTTAACACCATCATCCCCTCCAGACTAGCAAGTTGGCGGATCTAGGACTGCATCCATCCCTGTGTGACTGGATCTCCAACTTCCTAACAGACAGACCACAATCAGTACGGGTGGGCAACTGCGCCTCATCCACCCTCACCCTCAGCACTGGAGCTCCTCAGGGTTGTGTCCTAAGCCCCCTGCTCTACTCACTGTACACCTACGACTGCACAGCCACTTCCAGCTCTAACATCATTGTCAAGTTTGCTGACGACACCGTCGTCATGGGCCTGATCTCAGACAACGATGAGAGGGCCTACCTGGAGGAGATTAAACACCTGGAAAACTGGTGCCAGGAAAATAAAGGAGCTGATCGTGGATTGCAGCAAGAAGCAGGAGCGGCCTGTGAGGATCAGTGGAACCACGGTGGAGACAGTAGACAGTTTCAGGTACCTTGGTGTTCACATCTCACAGGACCTGTCCTGGTCCCGCCATACCAACTCCCTGGCAAAGAAGGCTCGTCAGCGTCTTTACCACCTCAGATGCCTAAGAGACTTCAGACTGCCCTCCAAAGTACTGCGGAACCTCTACACCTGCACTATCGAGAGCATCCTCACGGGGAACATCACATTCTGGTTAGGGAATAGCACCAAGCAGGACAGACAAGCACTCCAAAGGGTAGTGCATTCAGCAGAGCGCATCACTCACACGGAACTTCCTGACCTGCAAACCATCTACTACAAGCGGTGCCAGACCAAGGCCAGGAGGATTGTGAAGGACCCCACCCATCCCAACAATAGACTCTTCACTCTGTTGAGGTCAGGGAGGCGCTTTCGCTCCCTGAAGACCAAGACAGGGAGGCTGAAGAAGAGCTTCTTCCCACAGGCCAATCGGGCCCTGAATCAGGGAAACTGATAAACTGTGGGGACCACCACCACCATGTAACATAACTGTATATCTGTACATCTGTATATATATATTTATATTCAATTACCTTGTAACACAACAACTGTAGATATGTTATTATATGAAATGGATCTGTACATTCTGTAGATTGTGTACATATATACATAACCATATACATTGTACATTGTGTATATAATCATAATATACATATATTGTACATACATTGTTAATATATTTTTGTACATACATAGAATATATATATTTATCTGCATATAT